>NW_021849297.1:5421953-5445787 GCF_003651465.1 Formica exsecta | reverse complement strand
TATATATATATATATTTAATTTAATCATCATGTGCAAATCATTATATGCGTCATTCAAAAATTTCAAAACCACATAAATAATTAAGCAGATACTGCCCGTAACCACCCCCGAGGTTGCGCGTGTTTCGTAACGCAACGGGAAATCGCAACGCCCAGAGAATGATGGTGTCGAGGTGCCGGAGATGTCTTGAAATCAGTCAAAAGTCAGTGAACGTCTTAAAAGGACAATTGTTGACGGCACGGCTATTATTTCAGCTTCGGGATTTCGAGCGGAGTGACCGGCGACGTGACGAAGCGGCTGCAGCCGCCAGATGAGGAGACGGCCTTCTTCGTCTTCGAATGACGACGATGAGTGTCACGCATCGCGTGTCAACCTCCATGAATACCTAACAATGAAAGCGAAACCGCGGCTCCAATTATGTCCACGACTTGTCGTGTTCAGACGACCAAAGCAACTATATATGCCCGAAAGCAGTCTCCACGCAGCCAGTCCATGACACTGAATCGCCATATCTTGTTTTCTAAGATTGACCTCTGATCATCATACTTTACATCGAAGAGCCTCACCTTTGCCGCTGCCGAAGGTATTCTTATTCGACTTAATTCAACGTTGCCCTTGTACTCGCGCGATATCCAGTGGATGTCTTTGATAAAATAATTCTTTTGATGACAATAACGTGAAATGTTTTAAAATTCCCATATATATACATGTGAAATTTCAGAAGTAATTTATATTATATTCAGAATGAGAAATATTGACGTGACTTAATTTTGATAGGATAAAAATGTAAAGTTTGTCAACAAATCGTAATCTTTTTTGTCGTATAAAGATTTAAAAGAAGTTCATTAAACATGCTAGTATTATTTGCATTTATTTATAGTAAATCATTGGATTACTATCATCTATTTTTTCTTTTTCAGATGACGTTCCGAATTTCGCGAACTTTAACCGTGGCAATAAGTTGTTTCGCTGTTCTGGTCGGTTGCAAACCAAAGTTTGACGATGGAGGGTAAGTCACTTAAACAATTTCTTAACTAATATATGAATAATTCGATATTTATCAAATAAATTTCACCCTAAAAATTAAAAAAAGAAATGTCTAAAAAACATCTAAAAAATATCTGAAAAAATTTAGAAGTTTTTATTTAAATGTCTGAAAGATTAATATATCCTTTTTAGATGTTTATCTCTGAAAGACTTGTGTTATAAATAACTTCCATTTCTCATATAATATAATATCTTCATTAACAGGTTTGTACCAAGTTCCATCAGTTATGTGGAAAAGCATGCGAAGATGCAGGATCAGATAGCCATGCCGTCGTCTCAGATTAAACAACGAGAAGAGAATCCACCGAAACGCGAATCTGAGATGAACGATGTTACGGATCGCGGCCAGGAAGCGCGATTTGGTTTCACTAATATTGGAGGTACAGGAAGCGTAAGTATTGAATTGTGATTCTTTTCTTCCATTCTTTTTTTTTATGGATATCTCTNNNTTCACCCTCCTTGATTATATATATCCATTTTTGTAAAAAAATTTCAAAAACTGCTGATATTTTGCATCATTATTTTTGGCGACAGTCAAAATTAATTAAATTCGAAAATTCGTCGTTGTACATTTAAATTTATTGACTCGATTAAACTTTAATTAGGGCTACGGCGTGTCGCCTTACGCACCGGCGAAGATAGATCTTGGCGGACTTCTCTTAGGAGCCATCATTGGCGTGGGATCAATCCTTATCATCCCAAAGTTGCTTTATATCCTATCGGGCACTTATGGCGCGTATGCGAGAAGTAAGTATATCGTTCGTCCATATAAGCTGAATCCTTTGTATCGTCTATTTTATTTGTTTTATTCTTGATTTCATAAATTCTAAATTTCATGAATTTCCCACAGACTTTGTAAAATTTGACCTCTTATTCCTTATTAGAAAAATTGTCGAGTTATAAACTGTTGAACATAAAGCATATTTAAAATTTATAATTATTTAAAAATTATGAAACTTATTTATATATAGGAAATTTCTTGCTAAATAATACATCTTTGTGCGCTGGCTAAATTTACTTCAAAAAAATAAAGTCAACCCTTAAAAACAGGATTATTTTTTATTTTAATTTTATTATACGCAAAACGAGACGAGATATAAAACATTGTGATAAGTTTCATAATTTTTTTAATTTTTCAATTGAGATTTCTTATCCGGAGTCGCTAACAATAAAAATATAATTAAAAAGAAAAATATGCAATATTGTTCTTCGACATTTTCGCTAAGGAAAGCTTGACTCTAAATCTCATGGAGAGCTTTCCAGCATCCTATAAATCCTCTATTCCATCCGGACAACATCGATTATATTTAGACCGATCCGACATAGGTGAGGACTCCGGTTTCGCCCAGACCCTGACGAAGATCGATGACGTCCTCGCTCGTCACGGCATCGACACGACCTCGTGCATGCAACGCGCGGTGTGCACCTATTCGCAGCAAGCGGCCGCCGTAGTCGGCGACGAGAACGGGAATGGGAACGAAAACGATAGGGACGATAAGGCGACGTCCTTTGACAGGATGGTGAACGCCATCACCAGCAATCAGGTGTTCCGCACCGCTATGCAGGGCACGGCGATCGAGGAAGCGGTGGAAGCCGGCAAAGCTAACCGAAACTGTTCGAGATCGTATCCGCATTGCGGCTTCTCGATGGAGACAATGCTATCGCTGCTGGCCAACGTCATCGCGGTGGCAAACGCGCGACCCGCGACGCCCACCGCCTCTTCATCGCTATAACAATTCATTTACGTATTTTTCAACATTCTTCTTTTGAAAGTTGACGGGAATAAAAGACGACGCGAGAAAGATACTCGCGATTAAATCAAGAAAGAAGAACCGCATTGAAAACTGATTCACTATGTCGTGCATCCAGTACACTTTTCGCGATGCGATGAGGAGGAAAGATGGGAATCCGTTCACAGTTTTAAAATGCGTTTAATACTGATATAGCATCGTTTATCACGAAGAGCGGATGCTTCGGAATTGTTGCTCTTTCGCGATATTTCAGTTCGATTCGTACAACGATAATTTCATCTTTATTTCATAGAGAATTACATGTGTATATGTGTGTGTGTATGTGTATAAACTAATAATAAAAGTGAAACCCTCTGTGGAATCCCCCACGCTCGTGCATTCAGCGTGACACCTTTTTCTCTCTTTTAACTATGTAGAAAATATTATATAGTCTACAGCTTTCACATTGAAAAAAATAAAATCGACTAGAGTCGCGACGCGGTCGCGGCGCGTCGCTCTTAACACGTGTCAACGATCAGTACAGGCACTGCCCATGACGATGACGTTTTATCCTATAAATGAGACATTTTTCTCGGACAACAATACGCACATCACCTGCACACAGATGCGAGGGTGAATCGTAAAGTAAAGGCATGAGGTGTCTTTCCCATTTCTTCACTCCTTTGACTCGTCACAATGCAATTGTCTCTATCAATTGAAAAATTAAATCAGTTAAAAAAAAAGAGAAATTTTAATTATTTATAATATATATTTAAAAAAATGCAATCCTCACAAAAATTGAAAAATCGAAGCTAATTAAAAAGTTAACTATTAAAAATAACAGATTTTCATTCCGGTCTTTAACATGTGTATTACAGAAAATTCACACTTTATATAGAGAAAAATATAATTTCTATATGTATTATAAATGTATTGGTTTTTTTCCTACATTAACCGTCAAATTTAAAATGCAAAAGTCTAAAATAGAAAAGATATATATCTTTACTTTTTTATTCACCCTCGTATATTCTCGCAACAGGACGTTTATGTGCGAGATATAGATTCTCTAGAGAAAAAGGACTTATTCTCTTAAATTTACATTTCTACGCTCGCATTATCTTCATATCAGAACATTAGCATATCAGATAAACATTAAATTATTCAGTTCTAATAAAAAGAAATTAAAGTTTAATACTTTCTATACATAAGAGCCGAGAATATGGAATAATAAGGAATGCATACTTATCGCATATAGCATACTTTTACAAAGTTCTGTCATTAAACTGTCTTCTAAGAACAATAAAATTAATACGTAATAATTATAAATCACAGAGCATTATAATAACGCTATAACAGAAATAATAGTGAATGCTGATAGGAGATTAAGGATAGTAAGAAATATTTATGTAAATAAGAAGCCTCACTGGAACGAGAAATCTTTTATCACGCATTTCAGATATTTTACGTATCCTAGAAATATATATGTTGGTCCTTGTAAACAGGTCGTCACGTACGACTAAATTAATAAAAGTATAGTAAAACATTTTAAATTTTTGTGCAATCGACAAAATTTTTCGGAATGTCAAAACGTGTTTCGGGAAGATTTTGTTAAACGATAGATAACTACGCTTTTATAAATTTCAACATCACAAGAGCAATTCAACACTTCAGCAATAATTATAATAATTCTCTTTCTATCTATGTATCTCCATGTATTATTCCAAGAATTTGATCTTTATAATCAACAGACTTTTTAACTCTACCGAAATCTAAAAGAACAACCAAATACCATCGATATCAACTTTCTTCAACTTCCTTATTGTTTGTCAAAAAATGAGCAAGAACCTGCTTCCCAGACTCACGCTGAATTATTCAGATCTCTTTCTTTTACGGACAACTTACCGTGATTTAATACTGTCGTTGATTTATGCGTCGCATCTTATTGCTAAATAGCGTATACTATCGATAGATCTAGTTATCCCTCTTTCAAAAATCTATTTCACTTTGAAAATCCTTTCATATATCTATACACCGTCGTTTTTAGAAGAATAATATCTCTGTGATATACATATAATATATGTGCACCCCGTGTATGTATTCGATCAATCGAACAACTTTTCTGCACAAAATTAATCAAGCGTCTTTACAATAAAAAGCCGAGATTATAAATATTAATATTACGAAACTTCCCTCTAAAGAAACAAGTATTAAAATGTTTTTATGTTAAAAAAATAATAATTTGTGATTCAGTAACATAATAATTTAAGTCTTAATTTATCTAAAAATTAAATATTAAAATAAAGATTTTAATATAAAAGTTTTAATGAAAATTGATGCTACAAACTAACATAAATTTCCAAAATATGTTCGTCTTTCAAAATAAAAATTCGACACTTGATTTATTTTATATAAAAGCTGTCGAATCATCGGATGACATCTATTTGTTTATATCTTAATAATTTCCCTGATATCTCTTTGGTTATTTACTATCACGCGTTTTTCTGATAATATTCCCGGTCTCCTCAAATTTACCCTGGACGTATACACAGTTTTTGGACTATCACTTCATATATTGGCGCTTTGGCAAAAGTAGAATAACTGCTATTGCCACGCACACGTGCCATAAACTGTGAACAAGATAATAATTCTTACGTGTTTGAAGAAAGGCGTAACACACGAGACCCAGAGAGACGAGAAGAAATCCGGCTGGGAAGCAGATGGTTCTAAACAGAGGAAAAATCCCGTCAATAATCAACAATCTGTGAAGCAATAAGGATATCAAAAGCAGTAAAAAAGACAGCCAAATATATACCTAACTCATCGGAACGTATCTAGTTTGATGATTTAATTTTAATTTTATCACTCTGTTTATGTATCAATTAGTGAATTTGATTTTAAAGACAGATTGATCTTTTTTTCTTTTCTATTCCTTTCTTTATTTTTCTCTTCCTTACCTGTACGGACGCGAGGGATATTTGACAGTTCGCTTTCTCTTGCATCTGAGTCCCCAGGACAGGCCGATCAAGGCAGTACCAGTGACGGCCGGCAGCAAAAATACCCAGAGCGCCGTGCGATCCATCTCAGCGCCCATGGCGAGCACGATTGCACCGGCCACTTGACAGAACGCGGTCAACCGCGGCCCGAAAGACGCCATCGCCACCAGGGTCACCCAAATGGCGAGCAGCGCATTGAAAAAGTCGCAAAACTGCAGCACGCTCAGCCGCATGATGCACACGCCATAGACATCTTCGCCGGCCTCGCAGGCATGGTAGAACGTCGAGAAGAACATGACCGCGGCGTAAGCGATCGCCTCAGTGAAGTACTCGCGGCGTATCGCTATGTAGATCGAGCCGAGGAAGGCGAGGTTGCTAAAGGTCAGGGCAAGCAATTGCAGGAGTATGCCGCCGGTGCTGAGAACGTAGGTCGCGTCCGCGCAGTCAAAGCCGCGATAACCGCCGGTGCAGTAACATGCCGAGAAGACAAAACCGCCGCTCATGTAGTGCATACACTTGCCGCGCACGCCGCAGCGGCCCTCGATGCACGGCGACGACGACACGATGCTCTCCACCTGGGCGACGGTGCAGCGAGGCAAGCAGTCGCACCTATCGCACACGATGTCACCCCGCAAACAGCTGCGGGCGCAAGAGCAAGCACTGCTGGTGCCGCGGTGACTGCTGCTACTGCTGTTACTCGTCGTTGTCGTCGTTATCGTCGTCGTCGTCATCGTTGTCGTCGTCATCGTCGTCGTCTCCTCCTCGGGACAATAGACGCGCAAACTGACGTACCAGATTCCCGTCTCGGGAAACGGAATGTGCACGTAAGCCGGCTCGGTCGCGTTCGCGTATACGTCCGCCGTCGTGATGGTATGCGCGCGGACGCAGGCACCGCCTGAGGTAATGTTGGAGTAATAACCTGGGAAAAATTAATTAATCTAAGACCCGTTTGATTTTAAACAAAAATTAATCGATCAAAAGTGAATTTTAAAGACATATTAACCTAAAGAAACGCAAGCCACGAGGACAATGCTCTTCTTGTACTTTTCCTCCACGTTGATCAGCTTGAAGCCCATAGTCACCGTACCACCAACATCGTACACTCGGCCGATCTCGAAGCTAAGGACGGAGAGAGCGTTGACGGTCACGTTGAACGGCTGGGGTTTCGTGTCGTTACCGCGCAGGTGTTCGTAATCAAAGAGGAAGAATTCCGGGAAGGACTTCCTCAACAGCATTACCGAGGTCACCTGATGATCGTCCTCGTTAGTTCGATGATCCAATCGCATCGTCACGTTCGACGCGTTTCCAGTCAGTAGACGTAGGGTCACGTAGTGGAAGCCGCTGACGTAGGGCTTGAAAGGCAACACAATCGCCGTGGAATTGAGCAAACCGTCAGCGAGGTTGTCCTCCGCCGTGACGTAAACAGCGATCACGCAGTCTTCGCCGCAGGACGATTCCAAAACTAGATTCACTTCCGCCAGACCGACGTCCGATACAAGATACTGCACTATCGTTGTGTCGGATGCTTCGTCCAATTGCACTTCATGCTCAACCTCGGGATCCACCAGCGACAACGTCGCTGGTGTCTCGATGAACATCTCGGCATCCAATACAGTCTCACAGGACGCGGTAAGACCTGCAAAAGTTTTCTATTAATCTTGTAGAAGAACACAACGGAGATCGGCGATTTGGCTCTAATTTTACAAATAGCTACTTTTATTTTTAGATGTCATTGAAGAAAATATTTCCGAAGAGATATTCCTTCTATTTTAGAAATACTTTTATTTTTATACATATATATCTAGAGTTATATAAAAGAGCTTCCGAACTCTTTTAGTGTTACGAGAAATAGAAAAACGCAAATAATATGATATACTCTCTATTCATTGAAAGAGTCGTAATAAGCTGTATCTTTTACCTTGCTGCCTGATCTTCCCCGTGTCGGGATCGGTCCAGGATCGGAAGGCGATCGCGTACCAATCGCCCGCCGGCGGGGCCTCTATCTTAATCACATATTGATCGCCGTTGCTCTGCATCTCTCGACCGTAATGTCGCCGTCGTTTCTTCATCTCCATTAACTTCGCGGCCACTTTAGATCCATCAGGACGGACGAATGGCAAACTGCCGGACTTTAGGTACAACGAGACATTGCGTGGCAAGCATCTACCTATCCCGCCAGTCTTCTCTTCTTTCGCCGTGAATCTGAAACGCGACAATGCATTTTCGAATGAAGACTCGGACGAATTTGAAGAAAAAAACACGTAAGTAGAATAAAATAACAATAGAAAATTTTAGCCTCGAAAAGTTTCGAAAGAACATAAATTCATCGCTTTAAATTTTCACTATATATATTTCACTAAATTTTCAATATAATATTAATAAAAATATTCAGTCAAAAAAAAACAGATGCATCCAGATCAATACATAGAGTAAGAATAAGAATTGAGATCTAAATTTTTAAGGTCGCTTTTCCCAGAGATCAGAGAAAAATAGTGAAAATAAGTAATAATCATGCAAGAAATTAGCCAAATTCAAATTAATATAAAATCTCGCTATTGATTTTCTTTGACTGGGTGCATTTTACAGATGCAAAATCCCGAATAATTTGATCAATCTTCCTTTTGGATCCGATACGTACTTGAAGGCGACTGCGACAGAGAGTTCGGGCACTTTGAAGTGGATAATCGAGATGTGACGGTAGGCGTAATAATCCACCAGGACATTGTTCGGTTGCTGGGCGACCTTCTCCAATTTGCCGCATAGTCCTTGCTGGGTCGCAAGTGTCCATGCCAACAGCACGGCTAACGCGCTTTCAAGCATATTCCGACGTCTTGCTACATAAGGATGTCCGTCTGGTTCGAAAAAATTTTGCGAGGAAGAAGAAGCACGCTCAGCCTCGTAATAGAACTAAATGCAAAATGCGCTGCGCAAAAATCGATAAATTAATTATTTCGGTCCACCTGAATATTAGCGTCTAAAACATTCTTTCTTATTCGACTTTAAAAAGAATATCTTCGACGTGTTTTTTGAAAGATTTTATTTAATCTCTTTTACATTACTTTATATTACTTTTATTATAATTAATTTTACTCCAAAATTGCGTAAAAAGATATATTTCAAGTAATAACATGAGTTGATCCAATTTGCGTTTAAACTTCGTACAAGGATGCGGATCGAATTTGCTTCGTGCACAGATTAAATATAAGTTATCAATTATTAATTATTATCTGCATCGACTTCATAATTGATACTTTATATAAGGATTCCACAATCTCGATAAACAACAAAAATAGGTTGAAGAAGAGAGTATCGTGAATTAATTATACGAATTAATGAATTTCTCGCTCAATCTTTATTTCATTATTTTCATTCTTTTTATAGTCGTTTCGCTTCGTAAATTTATCGCTGGAGACACCGACAAGTCTCGAAACGAATAAATGCCTGCTTATCTATTTCAACATTCTAGCACTTGAGTAGCCGATGTCGGTGTGACATTTCTATTTCCGTCACTTTTTATATATCGAGCATTCAATCAATAACTACAGCTAGAAAATATTTTCTTACGTGTCTACCTCTCTTCACGCGCATACACTCGGCAAGCTCGAGGAATACTTTCGGTATTCCTCAACGAGATGACTGAGGAGGGATGTGCAATATTCACGAGACTTAACATCATTCGGCCACTCCGACTCCGACTCCGTTATATCTTCGTGCCCGGACAGTCGCCGCTAAAGTGGACTGCCTTCCCTCTTGCGTTCTCTCTCTTGCTACAACTTTTATAGAACTCATTTAAGAGATTAAAGGAGAGAGAGAGAGAAGCAGATTTGTACGAGATATGCACGGTCAAGTAGGTCAGATTCCATCGTTAATTCACACTTCCTGCGGACAGCGCAAGAAGCAATAAGCGCGCTTACTCGTCGAAGAAGTGTGAACGACGTTAAATGCCGTGAATATGTCACGATTTCTTTCAGTCGTCTCGTTCCTCGAGGTTGTTTTGCACTCGCGATGAAATCTCGCATAATGAATCTTTTCCTCTGAACGCGGGAAAAAAAAAAATTCAATAATTCGCGACTTGATTACTGCCAGTTATTTAACGGAGAATTAAAGTCACAGAAATTATAAAGAACTGTAAATTGAATTTGAATTCCGTGGCAAAAAATCTCCCGATGGAATTTTCAGAGATGGAAAGCGACGGAGAACAAAGACTTTTTATTGTTCTCTAATCTTTACGTAATTGGAACGAGTTGTTCATTATAAGCAGTATAAAAGTTGATTATTCTTGCTGTACGAGAAATAAATTATTCTTTCGAGATGAAAAATTGAGAAATTATCACTCCAGTAAAAAATTAACGGGTTCTTTGATATGAAATAAATATTATCAAGAGTCGTTATATTATATTAAACAAAAAAAAAACTTGGCTTGAATCCTAGTGATGAAAACGCGCGGAAACCGCATGAATAAAAGAGCAAAACTTTTCCGTCCAAGATATCGTGCATGATAAGGGGACACGTCGTGAATGCGGGTCGACGAAGCTACATGCAATGAGATCGGTTAGGGATCCACGAACGACAGCCGACAATCCGTATCACGGATTAATTAATCCGAGCTGTCCCGCTTCGGGCGAAGCTATTAAATAAAACATCGACAATTGATTTCCGATATAGGTATTATACCGCGATCGGATACCGATAAAATATGGCTTATCTCGCTGTTTCGAGGCGAATCGTTCATGCGGCCAGCAATAAGTGATCTATAATTATACAGTAACGTAAAGTAGACCACGATACCGTCGTTACATCACGGAAAATCGAATCATATATATCCAGTATCTTCGAGAAGGTGACGTCTTTGATGACGCCAACGTGCAAGATCAATTGACGTTCAATTAGTTATTACAAAAAATCATGCGAGTAATAATAAGGAGAATAATAAGTTGAATGAAATTGAAGAAATTTAATTCTGAAATTTAATCTGTAATACTCAAAATGTTATTCTTTAACTTTTAGCATGTGCACAATTTTTGTAATAAAAATGATTTAAATATAACAATCGATCAAAATGATATATCGATCAAAATGATATATCGATCAAGATGATATATCGATCAAGATGATTTATCGTCTACCAAAATTGGTACCTAACCCAAGTTCACCGCGTTTTTCAATTATTAATTATTTTTTTTTTTTTTTTTGTATGCATATACAAGTGTCAATTTTATCAATCTAGATGTCAACGCGTCATTCCCCCGGTTTTTTAAATTTTTTTTTTTTTTTTTTTTTTTTTTTTTGTATGCATATACAAGTGTCAATTTTATATAACCAATCTATAATGTTGATTGATTATTCGCGCGATATTTCTTATCATATTTTTTATCAAGAATCAAATGAGATTGAATCTCGAGATCGGAATAACACGCTTTGTATTAAAATCTATATATATATATACCAAACTCACCTTTTTCCACGAAGCGATAAAAATTATTTGAAAAACAAAATTCTCATTCGCAAATCAAAATCGAGATATGGTAATCATAGTAGGAACCTCAATTTTATCACTAAGATCGCTGATATATATGTTTCGAAATCGCGCATTAATATTAATTCGGCGATCTACTCGAAAAACATCTTATCTACTCTATTTGTTGCACACATCGATTGCTGCTTCTTTTCTTGCGAAATCCCACCAATTTTTCTTTCCTCGTTACATCAGACTATCCGCAGAGAGCTATCACGCGCGCAAATAAATACGCGACGACCGGAGAAAAATCGCGCTTTTGACTCGCTCTCACCTCGTGTTACGAGACGCTCAGCGCGTCGACGCGTCGACGCGCGCAATCGTCGTCGCGACGCTCACGAGGTCCAGGAAAATATCGTCCGACGGTGAAAACCATCCGCGAGACGGTAACGACCATTGATACATCGCGCGACGTGATCACAGCAACAAGTGCGTACACCAATAACAATCGCTCCGCATCCTCTTAATCTATATATAATAGAAATAAAAATAAAAATCGTATACATCACCCCGTGGACGAGATATTTCGCGAGGCAAGATCCCCTACCTATTTTCGCGAGCCCGCAATATGTCGGACACGAGCGGCCGCCGATGACGACGCACTGCGGCATCCGCTGGACCGCCGCGACGTTGTACAGGGACCGCGTCCGGACGACTGTCTCGCGACGGGCCGCCGGCGCGAGGAAGCGCGGCCGAATATCCGAGAGCGCGTCTCGCCCCGTCCCTCGATGTCGTTTGTCGTCATCGGCAGCGATACCGCGAGGGGCGATACGCGTGCGTCCCTCGCATTGTATATATATGTATATATGTATGTGTCACTGGGAACGAAATACGCGCGCGCGGCTCTACGATAAGCCGCGGTCGACCTTCAAGCGCAAAGCTTTCGAACCCGGGGCTTTCTAGCACACGCGCCTTCAAGCGTTTTGTAAGACTTTACAACAAGAACTATATGAAGGCAGAAATACTTTCTGCACACATGGAGCTGTCAGATTCGAAACTCTCCCCTTATCCGAGTGTTTCCTCAATTAAACGCTTTTTAATACGAAGTTCTCTCTTTTTTTTTTAATAATTGGTTTTTTATCGAGTTTTTTTTTTTAAAGCTTACGAAATGACGTATCGCCTCCTCCGCATTTCCGTCATTCGATAAGATCCCACGCGCGCGTACGCTTTCCAGATCCGTACATGGTCACGCATCTTAACGATCGGGAAACGAGAATTGCCCGTTCTCTATCGATCCACGCGTCCGCGATTGATCGATTTAATAATTAACATCCGGATAAATTTTGGCGAATTACGATAATCGCGCTATGTTAAAACAGAGTTTCACAGAACTGTGCGTATAATAGAATCTGCCGCATCAGTGGCTTTACGGCGAACTAAATGGACGGGATTAAGTGTAGTGAAGCTTATCCCGAGATAAGTGCGCCGATGTATGTATGCGTTCTATATATGTAGTCGTACTATCGCCACGATTAAATGAACGATGTGGGAAGATGTTATCAGCTAGAGATCGCTAGAGAACGTGATTCGTAAGACGACGTTATCACGAGTATCCAATCGCAATATCGAGAAATATGGAGAATATAGTAGTTTTTTTCTGCAAAGAGGTTTTCTTGGAAGAAGTTGCGGAGGAAAGTTAGCTTTTGATAAAGTAATCGCACGGTTCTAAAACGGATCAACAACGACTCAATTCACTAGTAAATCATTTCAATATTGTATGAATAAACTTGTAAAAAATATAAACCATGATATAAATCGCTAAATAGCTCGTAAAAATTAAATTATATGTATAAATAATATGAACATTTTTCCCAGCATCTCACAGTCGTTCTCATATGTATAAAATATTTAACTACATATAAAATACTTTGCATTACGTCGGTTAAATCAGACTTTAAAATTCCCAAGACTCCATCCATCGCAAAGAATGCATCAAGCTCTCCGGGTCCATCGCGGAAGGTCCGTCCATTCCATAAGCCAACGGCGAAAACAGATAGAAACTGCAATTAAATTTAATCAAAGTAATAATTATCTCGGTAATATCATACTTTTTATTATAAAAAAAAAAAAAATAATAATATTCAATCAAAGAATTTTAATTTTTCATAATCGTTAAAATTTTACAAAAAGATTATAATTAGAATAAAAAGTGAGCTTTTACCTGTATACAGTGCCGGAGATTACAATTCCCAGCGTGACATGGTAAATCGTATTTCCCACTTTACCGGGAAGCAACAATAGGAGGCATTCGATAATGTGATTCAATATAATCCCGGTCAGCATGGAACTGTACAGCAGCGCCGGGAAGTAATGATGGAAATATAGCACTCTGGTCATCGCCCAGAACGGTGCGTAATGCAGGGTCCATCCGAGGAAAAGCCACTTGCCGGCATGCATAATCTTGCCGCGCTGCTCGAGAATGACGGCATCGTCGACGCAGCCCCGTTGTTCGCGCACAGACGCGTGAACGTAAAGAATCACGAATATCGCGAGAAAGATTATGTTTCCCCACCAAATGACGGGATTGCCGAGCAGATATATCCTTTGATTGTTCCCGGAGAAGAATTGCCCCTACAGATTAAAAATAAGGATTTCTTCAGGATTCGCCGCGAAGAGTTGAGGCGCGTGCGATAGCTCATAAATCAATAATTTACTCTGTAATTTATAGGCCACTGCCAAGGTCGCGAGGACACCTCCCCCTCTTTCACTTTCAAATCCGAATTTCCTTGCAGCATTACGGCATGCGATTCCAGGAATCTGTTAAGGAATCCCGGCGCGTATACCCGGAAGCTGACGTTTGGTACTAACAAGAAATTAACAACATTATACGTCGCCTGAGTAGTAGATTCTATCGTAGCTTACATCGCTCGCTTACATTTGGCATATTGATTGTCCTCGATGTTCCATAACGCGTTCTTGTCTCTCATATTGGGGTTGCAGGAAACTTCTTGTTGGCTGTATCCCCTACATTAGTTAAAAATTCGTCGTCACGATAATAAAAAGTTATAGATAGATGAGCTATGAAAAGATTCAACGTAATTTCTATCTCTACTAACCATTTCGGCAACGTTTTACCGCTACACGTTAACACGCAATGATGAAGATAATGTACGAATTTCAATTTACTCGTCACGGTTTCCACCACATCACCATTTTGTCCATTCATTACCAATACTTTCCAGATATCGTTAGCATCGCCTGTACCGTTCTGAAAGACGAAAAAGAAAAAGGCGGTTGACGAACAAATCGAGCAATTACATTGAAATTATATTGGTCACCTTACCTCTCCATATCCTGTGACTTGGTAGTGCTTCTTCGATATCGGTGCGATCTCCTTATGCGAGTGTAAATTCCGCCTCGTAATAACATGCTCCAAGCGAACGAGATCGCCATGTTTGACCAACTCCGGCTCGGACGGTATCGCGTCCGTGTCGAATTTCTTCACCAACCATAGATTATTGTCGTCCTTGTGGGAATAGGTTGTGATCTAACGCAATCAGATACGTTAGTTAGCGCTACTGTAGGACACTTTATCTCACTTAAGGTCGCCTACTTATTTCATTATCTGATTTTGTCTATCCTTATGTTTCTCTTGGTTAAAATAATATATGCATCGTATATTTTGACAAATGATGTAAATCCATCACTCTATCTGGGATCAAACTCTCCGCATTTTTCCCTTTTATATGTATTATATATAGTATTCAATTATATCCAAGAACCTGTTGCTGCCTGACGCCGACTCCCTCGGGATACAAATGCCAGTGAGAGTGCAAGTAACCGCCGCCTGTGCGATGGTTTTTTAATGTGATGGTGGCACCATACGCTAATTGCCGCGGCATCGTCGCGTTATATAAAGAATTCCCTCGTAATAACGACTGAAATTCGGAACTGTAGAACCCGTCACCACTTCCGCTAGATAAAATATAAATGTCTAAATTGTGTAAATCAAATATTAGCTGTTTACACACGTGTATGATACTAATTTGCATATATTTGCATATATAACACACAAGGTATTCTCAAGGATAAGGAAATATTAATATCGAAGATCATTTCAATATTGTATGAATAAACTTGTAAAAAATATAAACCATGATATAAATCGCTAAATAGCTCGTAAAAATTAAATTATATGTATAAATAATATGAACATTTTTCCCAGCATCTCACAGTCGTTCTCATATGTATAAAATATTTAACTACATATAAAATACTTTGCATTACGTCGGTTAAATCAGACTTTAAAATTCCCAAGACTCCATCCATCGCAAAGAATGCATCAAGCTCTCCGGGTCCATCGCGGAAGGTCCGTCCATTCCATAAGCCAACGGCGAAAACAGATAGAAACTGCAATTAAATTTAATCAAAGTAATAATTATCTCGGTAATATCATACTTTTTATTATAAAAAAAAAAATAATAATAATATTCAATCAGAGTGCAAGTAACCGCCGCCTGTGCGATGGTTTTTTAATGTGATGGTGGCACCATACGCTAATTGCCGCGGCATCGTCGCGTTATATAAAGAATTCCCTCGTAATAACGACTGAAATTCGGAACTGTAGAACCCGTCACCACTTCCGCTAGATAAAATATAAATGTCTAAATTGTGTAAATCAAATATTAGCTGTTTACACACGTGTATGATACTAATTTGCATATATTTGCATATATAACACACAAGGTATTCTCAAGGATAAGGAAATATTAATATCGAAGGTATTCTATTTTAGTAGGAATAGATGATGATGAGGGGGTATCCTGTATATATGTCGACGCACAATAGTTTTCCTTACCTTTTATTCAAAACGGAAAGATGGATATAAAAAAATAGCATGTAAAGTAAAACCGGTAATAGGATGAGACAAAAGCATCGTGCTAATAAATGTTTCCCCACATAAGACTGCAAAAAGCAAATCAAAATCGTTCTTTGGAAACTTCACTATTTATTTGAAGTCTTACTAATTATTAAATGAATAGCATGTAACATGTAATGTTGAACATTGATATTGAGATCAATTCAGTAAAGCAAGAACGTGAAGCTTGCGTTATTTACGACATTAAAAGCCTTAAAATTGAAATAATTCTCGAGAATTACTTACGATAGACTTGGACAAATCTCCCAATTCTCGCCAGAGCTCGTACGCGGTGTAAAGACCCACGAGCAGTACGACAAATAGCCCAACGAATTTCACGCTGATCGTGCACGCGAGCGAGGCTCCGGTAAACGATAACCAAAACCACCAGGATCGCGTGAACGGCCGATCTCGGAGCGATGCCACACGCGCCATGCCCCATGTTGCGCACATCATAAAACACAATAGTATCGGATCTAAGAGTATATATTGATTTAACGTCAGCAGTCCTACATCTGAAACGCAAACAATTAATCGTTATTTGATTCTGGAATTGTAAATTTGAATTTTATAAGAATGTTATAACTCTTACCAAACAGAATGAAAATAGCAGAAAGGGCAGAGGCACGAATCGATTTGGTAAGATCCCATACAATGAGATAAGCTAAAGGGACAGTGGATGCACCCAGAATTGTGCAGAACTAAAAAATGTTTGCAGATAAATTATTATAATTTGAATACCCCAAATCAAACCTCAAATATAAATCTTGTACCTTTTGGTATATTTTGCTTTTTATTTTATAATTGAATTTAATCAACTTACTATTCTCATACCGATGTAATTGACATTCTCAAATTTATCTCCTGGTTTTTCAAACGCAAATTTCCCATCATAGCCTGTCATATACCCAGACAGAGCAATGAGCATCTAAAATCAAGTATATCTTTTTGTATATTTTAAATATTTTAATGTGATGACATTTAATTTGACTATTTTAATAACAGCTAAGAGATTTTTTTTTTTCTAAGAAAAAATTATGTACCTTTCCCAAAGGTGGATGTACATCAAAGAAGAATGTCCTATTTATATACCAACTGCCCATTTTACCGAAATGTGTTTCATCCCAACTGAAAACCAGATATTTATAAATAGTCTTAAATCAATGAATTATAAGTAAAATTAACAGAATGCTTAATTCATCTTACCACACATGTTCAGGTTCCGTTACTTTATAGAATCTGGTGATTAAAGTAAGTACAGTTATGCCTCCAAACATGAGCCACCAATCCCTGCAAGTATGAAAGCAAATTGCAATTATATTATAATTATTTACTCTTTTCATGTTTCAAATTAATCAAATTTATTAAGGAATAAAAATTGATCTTTATGTTCTCTAAATAATATTAATTAATTAATTACTATTATATTGAAGAACAATATTTTTTAAGAGGAACAGAAACAGGATATAATCTACTTAGGATATTCGTCGAGAGTAGGATTATAACTGCGATAATTTCAATTAAAAATTATAGTTTCACATACGTTGCATTATTTTTCTTTTCGTTTACTTCCGCGTTCGCCGCATTTTCCGATTTACAAGTGGTCTCTTGGATAGCGCTCTTCATACTTTAATCTGTAATTATGTATTTACTTAAATTAGATATATATATCGATTCGTTTAAATTAAACCGTACAAAAATTATACAATCTTTCTGGCCTCTCAAAAGTGCTCAAGAGGCAAATAACAAAAAATAAGACATACACAATTGACACATCTACTCCCACACTGTCGCATCCACGGATGGCCAACTGATTGTTTCTGCATGTGAATGAAGCATGAATTAAACACGTAATATAGTAGATGTACTTCATATGGAATTTCGTGCCGCGATTATTCAGATCGCGCGACATCCAATAGAAGAGCTCGTTTTCGAATATTCCCTAGTTGGTGATATTTTGTTCCTAAAGAAGACGTTTTTCTATTGGATGTGCCCAAGATCACGTGATGTCAACTACCCCGCCTGCTGACAGCAAGCGTTTGTTGTCGAGGCGATGATGACGTCGTCGATGTCGCGTGCGCGAGAATGCAGGCCACTTGCGGATCCGTATATAGAATGGAGGTTACGAGGAGAAATAGGATGCCCCGAAAAAAGGGTCGTTCCCGTTGCCTCGGGGTCGAAGCAGACGTTAATAGAATCGGTCACGGACAGATGCAGATATCTGTGTCCCATTGAGTCTTTCCTAGACACGGGTGTGGAATTTCTTTCTTGAGAATTCTTTTGATGACCTTTTTGTTTTCTCTCTATTCTGGAATGTCAATTAGTATATTATTTTGATAATACGCTTACGCTATAAAATATTCATTAGATTATTTTATTTTATCTGTTTACGAAATAATTTATTCATAATTTCTTTAAATTGTTATTCATAAGAATCTTAAATCTTTTTTCCATATTTTTCAAAAAAAAAAAAAAAACTACAAGCGCACTTAAAACTTTTTCTTTTATATAATTGAATAAATCATGTCCTACATATGTTATAAATAGAAAACGTGATATAATAATATGGTTGAAAAAATATTTAAAATAGAAGAATTTTTAATGCTTGCAAATCTTCATTATTTTTCAATTCTTAGCAAACTGATGACAGAAACCAAGCAGGTCTGCATCAATATAACCAGATATATATCAAAGTATGTCAATATTTTTAAGAGACAGCAGATCTTCGCTAGTTAATAAAGAAATATATGTAACAATGCAAGATCTCGAGAAATCTGAGAAGATCAAAGAGAGAACCGGGGATCAGGTGGGACACGGATATGCGCATGAGAGGGACGCACATGGGAATGGTTATTCGGCATAACGCGGTGGGGATAAAATCAGACCGAAATATCGTTTCGGAGCGGAAAACGATGACACCGTCGCCACCGGGATGCCATTCCCATTCGAGTCCGCGCAAACGAGTTCTCCACCTCGTCGAAAAACTACGCGGTAAGGACACCCTCTTCGCAGCCCTCCTTCCCTCGCGACTGTTTGTACTCCGATTCGCGGTCGCTTGTCATATCAGTCGCACCTGAGCCTGAGCGTGCGCGACAGACATTGCGAGGATGTGTCGCAATAGATTAATAAGACTTCCACTGCGGCAATCCGCAGAAAATACTGTCAGCTGTACTTGTATATACAGTATACATATGTGCCCATAGCTATATCTGTATATAGAATATATTTATAGTATATGATAGGAAAATATATATAGATGATGTATGTATCAAATGAAATTTGAATACCTTATAGAAAAAATTTGAAAAGGGTGAAACACATATATCAGAGATAGGTATATACATTGATTAAGGTTTATGAGTTTATAGATATAACTTAGCTTGTATTTATACATAGACATTGGTAGCTATATTGTACGTAGCTATTTTTATTTATAGAATATATAGCGTGTAAGATAAATAGATATATATCTATTAAATAAATGTTAAATAAAATTTAATGCAAAGGGATTATATAAAATATATCTATTTCCTATAGATATATTATATAAAATATATATTTATAGAAAATATGCATACATACAATTATTGTTTATACAAAATTTATGTATTTTACATATAGCAGTAAATTTAATTAAAAAAGATGAGATCTGAATATTTTTGAAGATTTTATTTTCAATAATAATTTAATAAACTATAGAAGATCTGGAATAAATTTTTTTTATGTTACTTGCATAAGAAACACTTTTTTATTAGAGAAGTGATTTTTAAAATATGTGTTTAGAGACAGAAATTTAAATATGTGTTTAGAAACAGATATTTAAAATATGTGTTTAGAGATGAGACTTATATTTGACTATGAAGTAATTTCAAAATAATTCAATTTTGATTGCAGGCAAGATATGATGGAAAGCAATGCTAAGTACGTAGTGATACCTCTCCACCATCGGCCTGATTTGATCAAAAATTGTTGTAAGTTAGTTAATTCTGAATGGCCTCGAAGCGAAACTGCACGGTGTGTTATGTTCCCCTTAGTTCTTAAAGACGGTTCAGAAAGAAATAGGGAGGATGTATCGACAAACTCACAACTTCTGTATTGTTATATTGCAGAATGAAATCTCTGAATGTGTCTTGCGACGATTTTCCCACGTGTCTGATTCTGATTAATGATAAGGACAAGGTTCTTGGACATTGCAAAATATCTCTGGTTGGTAGATCAAAAGTTAGCTGCTTCATAGAATCTGGTAAGCAAAGACAGGTATAATGCATGTATGTAGCATTGAAATTAATTAATTCAAACCATATATGCATTGAATATAAATCAAAATAAATCCGATATATAACATTTTATAATAAAGAATCTACATATATTTATGATATTTCAGTTGTAATCGACTATCGATATAGATCTCAAGGATTAGGGTCTAGATTATTGCGTGGCGTGGAAGAATACGTCGCGAGAAAGGGTCTGAAAAATATATATCTAAAGACAGATGGTCAGGAAGTGTTTTACTATAAGAACGGATACAAGTTGTGCGATCCATTCAAAGCGTATGGCATTAACGACATCATAACCGCCAGTCCGCCTCTCGGCAAAACGAAATTCAAGGAGAGGAACGCCGATCAGTCCGCCGGACAGCCACCACCGCCGCCACCGCCCCCGATGCCGGCGTTCCAACTGTCGAAATTTTTCGACACGCGAATGCTATCCCAAAAAACGCACATGGTAAAGAAATTAGGATACTAGCGTTATGTCAAAATATCTCGGCACGTTTTCTTGTTCTTGCTAAACGTTCGAGTTCATGTCAATTGAAATTAGATGATTAAAAATAAGTATGAGATATTAGAACGGAATCGAGTAGGATAAGACGAAAAAGGATAAATTATAAAAAAGAATAGATAATTTAACATATCGTATTTCAGTAGAGAACTTGAGCAGTGTTTTGTCCAGGAGATCATTCTCATTAGTGCACATTGATTAGGCAAATCATGTTGGATAATCATAAGGCAAATAAAAATGCATTTGACTTTTCAATTTAGCCGAGCAACATGAACGAAACACTGGATATACTTTAAATTTCGTTCTTATAACACATCTATAAAGAGTGTCACAGAATTTTCTCTTTCAGCTATTTTTATAACTGTAATTTATAACGATTAGTAGATAGATAGATTTATTCTCTATTTTTTAGTACAATTTATTTTGTCAGACTGCGCTTCTATATTTATTTCAAATATCACGCTTTCCTTATCTGTTGTCTTCCTGCGACAGAACAACACAAATACGCTTTTTTCCATCCAGCTTATGCAATTTGTATAAATATTAAACTTATCAAACGTGATAACACAATTTATACATAAAAATATATATAATTAATATATTTACATATACATATATATATACATATATATAATTAATATATTTTTCCACTAGAAAAACAAACTGCATGCATTTCTTTTATTTACGTATTCCCGCATTTCTTCTCGCATCATGAAGTGTTGGCGATGCCACAGACTTTTTGGTAATACTCTGGTTTCATAAGACACTCAACGAGAAACGCACCCAAATCGTGTTTGGAGATTGCGCGTCCAGGCGAAGAATCGAATGTGACAGTATACTTTGATTTTGGTGTATCTGAAACGTATAAAATTGGTGAGATTTCTTGAGAATATCGGGAGGACTGACTTCCTCATTGTTCTTACACATACCTGCTATGTGTGGCGGCAATATTGCTACCCACTTTAATCCACTTTCCTTGATCATGTCAAACATGCGTTGATGATCTGCATTCAAGTCCTTAAATATAGCAGGCACTGCTTCAGGTTTGTAGAATAAAAATGCTGAAAGCAATAGACATTTGTAGAAAACCAAGTATTGTATAAAGTATTAAATAATTAAATACAGAAAATCCTAATGTGCTAGAAATGTCAAGAAAATATTTTAAAGCAATTCAGTATAAAACAATATATGTATATATTTTATTTTCTATTATAGTAGATATTTTTTATTTTGTCATTCTTAGGATTTTATTTTTTTATAATTATACTTTACCAGATAGACATACAGAGATTAGTTCAACATTGTGTGTTTTCATGGCGTCTATTATATTCTTTAAGCCTTGGGATAATATAGTAGTAGGACCTAAAAGTAAGATAAAATAGATATAACATATTACTTCATATTATAACAGTAAGAAGAGCTCTATATATGTATAAAACAAAAATATCTGTGTACATACTCAAGTCATTCCTTGTTCCAAGAACTACAACAACAGCATCTCTATCAGCTACCGCTTTTGCAACTTGCTCTGCATTAGTGACATCTCCAATGACGGATTCAATTTTACTTTTAAGATTTTCAGGAACTTTGGCTTCATTCCTTACAAAAGCTCTTACATCCAGATCTGGATAATAATTGATATAAAAAATGCATATATATAATATCATAAAAATAAAATTTAAAAACTGATATCATGCATATATGCAGACAATTAGTGCTATATATAAACCTCGTATACAATTATTTATATATATTTATTATAAGTGAGAAAAAAAATATATATTAATTACATCACTTCAAAATAATTTATTCAGTGTCTCGTGTCTACACGATTTTATATTAGTTATATCATTGCATTATTTTATATAGGTGCACTTTAAGCATTTCAATTTGGAAAAAAGAAAATGATATCTCTCTCTTACATGAATCATCACTCTCAAATTATTCAAAGAGAAGCTTTGGCACAACACTAATAGCATGCAATTATCACATCCGTAACAAATAGAATAACGTTATCAACGACGCACTATATTATTATCAAGAGTCGGAGAGAATGAATAATGTAAATTCCGCGATCACACATACACACATATAGTGGGCCGGAAAATTTACCATTTTCTACGGCCGATCTCAGAGAGCATAGGCCGGTGTTTCCGGTAGCACCAAATATCACGATTCGTTTCATCTCGCTGATTGATAATGCGTTATCACGTAACCGCACGCGCGATTATATCTATCTCGCTAGACAGAAAATGACGAATCATTTTTGCATACATCTTGGGGGAGGGCGATATGTACGCCGGCGTCACCGGCGAACGGATTAATTGCACCGATAGCAATGATAAAACATTCAACACGTTGACGTGTTGCTCTTTCTTACGTAATAGATATTATTTATCGTTCGCTTATCCAAGATGTGACGATAAGCATCATCTTTTTTTTTTTTTAATGCATAAGATTTTATCCACAGACTTATTTGAGTTTAGCGTTTTGATGTGATAAGGAGAAGATAAAATCGTATTGCGAAAAAAAATGTTTATTTTACTTATTTATTAATGTGTTAGCTTGTTTAATGTTTTATCTTAATTGTACTAATATATTGTTATCATATATATAATATATGACATCTGTATATGTGCATGACATTATATTATAACTTTTAAATTTTATTTTCGTGATATTATATTTTTTATATCAATTATTACCCATATCTTGTCGTAAGAGCTTTTATAAGAGATGAAGACAAAATTCCTGAAAATCTTAAAAATAAAATGGGATCAGTCGTTGGAGATGTCACTAAATGCAGAGCAAGTTGCAAAAGCGGTAACTGGTAGAGATGCTATTGTTGTAGTTCTTGGAACAGGGAATGATTTGAGTATATGTGCACAGATATTTTTATTTTATATATATA
>NW_021849297.1:5412911-5421939 GCF_003651465.1 Formica exsecta | reverse complement strand
GATATTTGTTTTTTATTAAATATATAATTAAAAAAATAAATATATGATAATTTATTGAGTTTATTTCATGCGTTCCATCTATCTACATTCTATTACTTTTTTCAGTTTTTAACAAGCGTATTGTATTAAATTATGCTCTATTATTATTTGTGCATAGAATAAAATTAAACATCATATGTCTCTTGATTTATTCTATGCGTAATAAATAATATGCATAGAGAGAGAGAGAGAGAGAGAGACAAGTATATCTTGCCTGATAATGTCATCGAATCAAAACATTTCATAATTTTAGTTTAAGAACGCGACTTTAGGATGACGCTTTTAAAAATACGCAGAAACGAAGATCTCGTTGGATTCTCAATAAAACACGTTTTCGAAGGATAAAAAGTGTTTCCGCTGAAGTCCCTCGAAAGCGAATCTTTTTATTGGCTGACGACGAAACGTCATCGGTTGAAATCGCGGGCAGTTTTCGCGACGATTTTCCCATCTACATTGTAATCCCGCTCGTGACACACGGACGGGCGCTCGCGCGCGCGCGCGCATTCATTACGAGCCGCCGCCATTTTGTCACGTTTTATTTCTAAACGCATCCCCCACCAGATTGAAAACAACCTAAGGTCGACGCTGGACTCCCTCGATCGCGTACGGGTGTTCTTTGGTTAGGTTACTGGCTGCGTCGTAACCGTCTGGCTCTTTAACAGTAAGTAAAGTTGACGTTCCGGGGAGGCGCCGTGTCTCGCGCACCGATCTCTCGCCCCGAAAGCGCGGCGACGCCGCGTCCCCGTGGCGCGCGCGTTTTCCCCGCGATGGAGGAGAAAGGGCAAAGAGCGGCCGAGAGACGGCGGTTCCGCTCGCTCGTTCGCGACTCGTCGTCTTTGTCCTCGTCATCGTCCTCGAGAGGCACGTCGCGACACTCGTCGTCGACCCCTCGTCGTTTCCGACGTCGCGAGATACCAGCGTGTTCGCGCGCGACCGGACGACGCCACGTCTCCGACATATTTCCCTCTCATTATAACCTCTCTCCGCCACAAACGCCATATAACCTATATAATTATAACCTTAGAGCCTGAGACGTCAACACAATCGGCGACGCAACCACGACGGCCGATCAGCCAAGTTCGGGCCGTTCACTCCGATCATCGTTTGTCGTATGGTTTTACGGAAAAAGGGAGGGGGAAGAGGACACGCGGGGTTTTGCTGATAATTATTCGGTGTATGTTCGAGAATCGAATCGTTGTCCCGAAAACGTCGTTACGTGTCAGTGTCCGGGGATCGTTGATCGCGATTCCTCGACGATGGCTCGCCTTCTCTTATGATGTAATCTTGAATCCGCAGAGGATCATCCTGCTGCGCGAGATACGTCTCGAGACGAAATCGACGATTTTGCGGTAAAAATTTATACAATTGTACGCAAACGTCGAATAATAAATCACTCCATTGTGTTAAATTTGCGGGATACAATCTGTGTAACAGGTTTGTGAAACTGAAAGACTTGTTCGTGTAATGATTTTGCAAAATCAGTTATAGTTTAATATAGTTTATACGATTATGAATATCATAAGATCATGACGCAAGCTGGCGTGACACAAGTACTTACTAATCCATAATGTTGCAGTGATTTCAGTGATCAAGTAGTTTGAAGATCAAACAAAATGGACGTTGCCGGGGATCTAAATTTGCAATGGGTGGGAGACGTGGAGCTTCACGAGGAGGTGATATGCGGTCTTGAAGCACAGTTGGTTGCTTCAGAGGAGGAGGTGATAGGCGCTTGCGAGGAAGTGGCAGTGGAGGAAACCATTGAGTCTGTTCCTGATGTAGCACCTACGACAGAGTCTGAGATACTGATGGTACCTCAGACTAACGATATGGAATCTATTTATATTGTGCCACAAGATCAGGGTCATGATTATCTGAATATACAGGTGACAGAAGAAGTAATAGCCGACAATTGGGACAGACCTGGTCCAGATGATGGGTAAGTTCAATATTGATATATACATTGATACATAATTGATGCATCTCTTTAGCCAAGTCGTGTATTTATTATTTTAACAATTCGATATTTTAATCTAGGATGTCTCTATGCTCTTAAAACTTTTTGATCAAGATTCTACAGTTGACTTTTTCTTAATTTTTTCAAAGCTTGCCACAACGTAATAAATTATTCCATTTGAAGGGTCGAGATTCCAGAAACGAAGGTGGCGCATGACAATTTGCTGGAATATGATGATATGGAGATACCTTTGCCGATCGATCAAGACTCGTATCAGAACGCCCGGCCGTATCCATGCGACTTCTGCAGTCGTAGGTTCCGCAAAAAGGCAAACCTGATGAACCACATGGTGGCGCATCAGACAGATCGGCCGCATGGTTGTAACTTATGCGGAGCGCGTTATGTGCGCAAGTGCGACTTGAATAACCACCTGAAGATTCACGCATATCCGCCGTCGCGGGATGGTCTGGAGGACGAGTTGAACGACGAAGACTCTCTAGTAGCCGAAGACGAGGATGCAACGCCAAGCGGTACCAAGGGCAGGCGCAAAAAGGTGCAATCGAGTGCGCCGCGCAAGCGGAAGAGTAATACCGCCGCTGGTCTGCCGAAGCGCAACAACATTGAAGATAATATCAAGATGGAGATGGGCAAGTATGTGTATAAACCGTACGATAACTACGAGGACACGCTATCGCTACTTGAAGACGACCTGACCGATGGTGATTCTGCCCGCAGCGGCAATTACGCGTCCAGTTCGAGGTGGCAGATGGAAGAGATGTCTGTCGAGCAACAATCACCGCAGTGGCCCGTCACCGATCCGACCAAACCCTACGTCTGTCAATTCTGCGGCGTTGGCTTCGCTAGGGAAAAGGCGCTGGCCTCACACGCGCGTGTTCATGGTGGCGACAGTCCGTTTGAATGCACTTCGTGCGGCGAGATGTTCTGGGACGTCGGCACTCTGCGAGAACATGTGCGCGTCAAACATGGCGGCACTATCCCGCAGCAAACATCCGATGCGGAGGAATATGACAACGATGCCACTTATACAGGCGACACCGAAAGATTCGGCGAGTTTTATTGCAACACCTGCGGGGTACCGTTTCATCGTTTGGATCTGCTCAAACGCCATCAAAAGTAAGAGATCTAATAATTATCACTTTTTAAATGCAATGGTTTGGATATGAGACGGAAATAATTTTTGTATAAAAATAAATTATCTCACACACACACACACACACATACGCACGCGCAGAGTAATTAAAGATTTATAGATTTAAGAAAGATAACATTTTAATGGAATTATATTTAAAGCTTACTACTTTAACAGTTTCAATTAAGCGTCACCACATGATACTTAATTGAAACTATTAAAGAATTATATAAATGAAACTTTTCTCGAAATTTAAAAATATTGAGTTTTTTTGAAATAGATCTTTTTACATATTGTACATAAATTTTAATAATTTATTATAGTTAAAATATTTTTAAAAAATACTAATTATTTGTGTATATATAAATTTACACATAGTTTTAATAATTTTAAAATGTATATTGCGAGTATTAATATCAGCAATCTGTTTATGTAAAATTTGATATCGTGTATATAGAGCTCATATCAAGCAAGAAGTGGACACAATGGAGGGTTCCAGTCAGCATCACGTATGCAATGTTTGCGGAGAATGGTTTGAGGAGGCATTAGCATTATTGGCACATGCAGAACTTCATGCTTCAAGGTATAGAACACTCTTGTAACTTTAATTATCTAGCAATCGACATAATCGCGAAAATAGTATTCAATTTTATCTAATTAATAGTAATATTCTGTCAACAAAATTTTCATTTATCAAGCTCCAGAAAGAGAGAGAGAGAGAGAGAGACAAAAAGAAAGAAAATATTGATGATAAATGAAATATATTGCAATAACATATGTTGATCGTATACGAAGCAACTCGGGCTCTCCCGTTTCGAATGAATTCGTAGCGCGGTAGGCGTATATATACATATATACTTATCTAATATCTATTATCTAATCTTTATTTAAAACAAGATCTCCTAGTCGCCGTTGTCTGTTGTGCGGGGCGAGATGCCGCGACGAAGCTGAAGTTGCAGAACACGTGCAGCAAAACCACGCTGAGGACGCGCCGCCGAACACGTGTACGTTATGCGGAAAAACATGCAAGGACAAACGCAGCTTATTGAAACACTCGTGGGTGCACAATGTCGACAAGACTTTCAGTTGTACAAAGTGTGCAAAACGCTTTCACAGTAAAGCTAGATTGCGAAGGTAACTGTAATAAATATGACAAAATTTTTGCTGCTTTTTCTGGACATATACATTTACGTCGTATTATATTCCATAATAGTGTGTGTACAGCCAAAGACATATATGTAATATCTTATCTGTAAATCTTTAATTCTTTATCTTAAATAAGATTCTTCGCACTTTATATAAATAATCACGGACAAATAATTGTGTTATGTGCAGACATATGGTATCTCATCGTAACAAAATGGTAGCTTGTGATGAATGTGGAGAAGAATTCCCCGATGGAAGAGCTCTTGTGAGTCACCGTCATTCACATAACAAAGAACTGGGCGGCCGTTCGTTTCCATGTCGCGAATGTGGCAAAACCTTTGGAAGTCGCAGCTCGCAACAGATCCACATACGTATTCATACGGGTGAGAGACCTTACGGCTGCCGGTTCTGTTGGAAGGCCTTCGCCGACGGCGGTACGTTGAGAAAACACGAGCGCATCCACACCGGCGAGAAACCATACGAATGCGCAATCTGTTCTCGGGCTTTTAATCAGAGAGTAAGTTTATTGTTAGAGTGTACAAAAATGTAAACGGAAAAGCTTAAATAAATTGTAATCTAGCGATAACGTCATGTCATTTTAAACGATATTAAAATTTTTGAAATAGAACATTAGAATAATGTTAAATCGCATTCTTTAAATATTTTATGTTTAATGCACATTAAGAAAGAAGTTTTTCCGTTAAAAGATATTTTGAGTAGAATAAATAATCGAAGCTCTAAATTTCATATCCTGTTCAACATAGGTGGTTCTGCGGGAACACGTTCGCGCTCATCATTCCGGCCCGGATCCAAAATGCGTGGGCAGTGTGACGCCGTTTTTATGCAAGGTATGCGGCATGTCATACGGTACGTCTGAGGAAATAGTGGCGCACATAGTACAGCACTGCGACGACAATACTGCGTTAAGTCGCCAGCCGCAGACCGGACCACGCAAGTATAAGAGGAGACGCAAGTTAAAGCCACACGAGACGAACACAGTGGTACGTAAGAACGAGTTTTCATACGACATGATGGAAAGCACTACTGGCGGCGGTGGCAGCATTGGTGGTGGCGGCGGTTCCGACTCGGAGGACAACACGAAGCGAAAACTTGGCAAGAAAAACAAGCAACATCGGTCGAATGTCGAGGAAGGTTACCAGAATGTACTGAAAAGCTTCGAAAGCTCGCTACAAAATATAAACTCGATCGTGAGCAACTCCAAATTGAACGCATCCAAATCGAAACTTTCGAAGAAGAAACTGCGCAAGGAGGACAAGAAGGAGACGCAATCGTCGAACCAATCGGGCCGGCCGAAGATGATACACACGCAAAAGACACGGGTGCCGGTGGAAGTGGGTAGCGATGGGGCGAAGAAAGGCCAGAAGACGAAGACGATGGTAACGCGGACGCCGAAGGTGATGCCAAACGAGCACAAGTCTGGTATTTTCCCTGGCGGTGAAAGGAATCGACCGCGTACCAAAAACGTCAGTTACCATATCGAGGGTAAACTGCAGGTCACACCGGCAACATTCTCGACAAAACCGATAAAGGAGGACGTGTCAACGCAGCAGCAACAGCAGCAGTTGTTGGTGAACATTAAGCAAGAACCAGGCGTACCAAAGGCTACCAGCGACAGTCGCAGGAACAACAATGGCAATATTCTTGCCCTTGGCAAGAATCAAGAATCGTCGATCAAGAAGAGGTCGTCGACCACCTTGAAGAGATCCAAGAGGCAGAAAACGATAGTGAAGCAGGAATTGAACGAGACAGTCGAGCCGGATGCGGAAGAGCAGCAGCAGCATTTGCAGCTACGGAACAACAATAATAATAATAATAACATGGAGAACAGCGGCGATCCATCACGACTAATGGAGCACACGGTGGACGGCAGTAATCTGGAAGTTGCTTTTGAGGCGAGCGTTGTCACCGCTCAGGAAGAGGACCAGGATGAGGAAGAAAGCATATTGCCGCATGATGCGACCGAAGAGATGGACAACGTGGACAACAGCGTTAAACTCAGTGTGAAGGTGGAATCGGCGCCGCAGCCGAGGATGCTCGCTGTGCACAGTGTTATCACACCAGTGGATGATGTCCCGGAGACAATAATACCGGACGCGGTGGAGTACACGTGCGAGATGTGCGCTGCGGTGTTTTCCAGTCGTGCTGAGTTATTGGTGCATGTGCCGATACATATTTGATTTAATAATTTATCCGAGCCGGAAAGCGGCGCGGAAGTTTGTTCTACTTCTTTAAGCATATTAGTTTAATCAAATCGAATATTTCTTTATCACGGTCGATGAGGTTTGTTGTTTCGCAGGAGACGACGATCGTTGATCCTCGCCTCTATCACCACTACCATACTCACTATCATCATTTCTCCTTCCCAATTATCCCATCTTTCTCGTTTTTTGTTCTGCTAAGGGTCATGATTCAATCATCTATACTTATCGTTCTATCGAATGCACTCGAATTTTCGCGTTTCGCGCATTAGAGGATTTATCGGCCATTGTTTAATTTTTATCATCAATTTGTGATATGTTTCTCTTGTATTATATATTCTTCGCGAATATTCAAGTTTCAACTTTGATGTTTGAGTAGATACAGATAACTGATTATACCAAACTATTAATGACGGAATGAACATGAGGTGCATATGTGATATCGTGAAATGCTATATATCACTATATCATATATCGTGATATATGACATATGAGAAGTATTGTATTTCCTTTAAACGAAAACACATTTATCCCACATTGTATCCGACATGTGGATGTCAGTTTTTGTATTATCGGAATTTCTATCTGGTCTAGAATTTGTAATATTGAAACGTGACGTGACAAGATTATAGTTCTACGATTTTCTACATGAGAAGTGCTATGACACGAATTGAATCGAGAAGTAAAATATGGAATATGCAGATATGAAAACTATGCAATTCTTTTTGTACGTACAATACGATACTAATACGAAAAGTAGAATTCTTAACATTGATATGTGTGCGAGTACATCGACTAGAATGGACGGTTAATTTATTTTAATAATGAGCGAACAGAGGCAAGGAGTAAAGTGTTGAATTTCCGTCGCGGGCCACCTTTATTTTAGTACTTGTGAATTTCAATTGCAATTTAGGATTTTCCGCGGTGAAATCTTTATTGTAATTATAAGTCTGTTATTCTATTAATTATGACGTTTGCTTCTCTATTTTTCTAGAGGAGAAAAAAAGATGAAAATTAATTGAAAAAAATATTTATTTGTTACCACCAAGTAATTATGATAATGACGCGAAAGATGTCGCGAAACTTGAGAGATGATTGTATGAACGCAGGAAATTCCAGATGATTAACAGTGACTATGTAAAAATCGTTAAAAACGTGAATTGCTCTCAAGAATTAATAACTGTATAGCATTGCACGTAGGGTATTTGTATGAATGTCAGTTTTTATTTTTAGCACATAATTTTAGTTTATATACGATTATTTATATCGTGACCAGTGACCATGATCGGCCCATTGAATGAGATGCGATATGATAATATTATGATATTATTACGCGTATTGTTAGAGTACGAACAGAAAGATGGAGATAATCAATTCTAAGCACTGTCTCGAACACTAAAGCAATCGCCGCGAAATATCCACAAATTTAATAAAATTGAATTTTCTTTATATCTTTGGACACGTTGAATTTTACAAAATTAACAACTTCGTGTTCTCTTGTACATAAAATTTAGTTACGCTCTTAAGTTTTTTTGATATATATTATAAGAAAACCGATATCACACATATATACATATTATATATACATATATATATATATACATGATATATACATATATACATATATATATATATATATATATGTTTCCATTTGCGTGAATGTCTAACAATTTGAACGCAAAAAGCTAATGATCTATTGGTTTTTTTTTTTTTTATTGGATACTTTTTCTTGATTTTCCACTGTTAAGCTTTATTCCGATTTAAATATAAGTAGCATATATAATTGGGATTAATGTAGGAGAGATTTTTTAATGCATAAACGCGTTTTTAAGTTACCGCCTTTCACATCCACCTCTGTCAATTGCAAAGACTTTATCTTTCTCACGTACACATTACACGAGTTGACGTTGCTTTTGTCACTTATCGAAAGCACTCAGTTTTATTTATTTATTTTTTTTTGTAATTGTGATTCTAAAATTATTTTAAAATTACAATCACACACATATACAATTAAATTATTATAAAGTTACTCTAAAATTACAATTTCTGGGACAAGTATGATATATATGAATCATTATTTTTCAAAAATGTACCCAATTCCTTTGCGAGATAATTAGCCGACGAAGAATATATCGGATTCAACACTTTATGCACGCTCTTGCCATGACTTCGAATTTTTCAAATTATTTAGATAACACTATTATCTCGCTAACGACATTTTTACTAACATACGTGTCCTTACGATTACAGTAAATATATTTAGCTATCAAAAGTAAAAATTTTGTATCGCACCGATAACTTTAGCGTTAGTAGAAAAGAAGGAAAATACATACATTGCATATTTACGTTACAGTAGAATGGTCGTAGAACTTCCTGAATGTTTAAAAAGAAAGAAAGAACAATACTCGAAGGAATGCTCATCTAAACGCTGACGTGTATATTCTAGACGGACATTTGTATTCATACTTGCACGGCGTTAATTAAGGCAACCAATCAAAAAAAAAAAAAAAAAAAAAAAAT
>NW_021849297.1:5403679-5409558 GCF_003651465.1 Formica exsecta | reverse complement strand
GCTAAATCTCCACCTGGGGGTGATGTCATCGCGAAGCAGCCGTACATCGGCGCTTGAATGGAAAAATTGGAAAAATATCGCGTCGAGAAAGCTGAGGGTGCGTAAAGTAGATGAAGGGGCAAGAGTGGTATACAGACCGTTTCCTCTTCTCCTAAATTTTCAGAGTATTAATCTCCCACCACGTCATACTTTTGAAAAATAAGCGTCACGTATACTCGGTTAATTTTTATACGATCAGTGTCGCGTCAACTGCTAGTACCAACGGTCCACTTCTCATAACCGAGAGACAAAATGTACTCTCCTGAAGGAAGTAGCAGCAACGGTTGCAAACGCATGAATTATTACGTTCCACGAGATGAAATTAAGCCGTGCAAGAAACCACGAGATGAAATTAAGCTGTACAAGAAACCACATGATTAGTAAGTATCACAAATGTTTCATATATATATATATATACATATATATATATATACAAATTGTATAAATTGTATAAAAATGCCGCACTGATATAGCTGTTACTTAAAAAAATGTAATAAATGACTATAAATTTGTTATTCTATTATTTGCAAGTTTAGCATATATATATATATACATATATTCAAAATTGTATAAAAATGCCGCACTGATATAGCTGTTACTTAAAAAAATGTAATAAATGACTATAAATTTGTTATTCTATTATTGTGTGTGGCTGCAAGTTTACATGAGTGTACTTGATTCAGATACCTTTTTTTATTGCCGATCATCACATGAGCAAGAGAGATCTCGTTTTTACGAACGGGAAAAAGAAATATACACATCGGTATGAATAATACTAGGCCGTGTTATAAAAGATTTGCATGGTTTTTTCGCTTTTTAATTTTCGGAGACCCATGCTGTTCATTATCAGATCCACCAATTTTTCATGTATTTAATAATAATTTATTTATTTAATTAATTAATTAATTAAATAAATTTTTTATTTGATTAATTAATCTCTATTGTATCGTGTAAGATTATTCGTCTTTAATGCAATATGTATATATACATATATACATATATATATATATATATATATGTTTCCATTTGCGTGAATGTCTAACAATTTGAACGCAAAAAGCTAATGATCTATTGGTTTTTTTTTTTTTTATTGGATACTTTTTCTTGATTTTCCACTGTTAAGCTTTATTCCGATTTAAATATAAGTAGCATATATAATTGGGATTAATGTAGGAGAGATTTTTTAATGCATAAACGCGTTTTTAAGTTACCGCCTTTCACATCCACCTCTGTCAATTGCAAAGACTTTATCTTTCTCACGTACACATTACACGAGTTGACGTTGTTTTTGTCACTTATCGAAAGCACTCAGTTTTATTTATTTATTTTTTTTTGTAATTGTGATTCTAAAATTATTTTAAAATTACAATCACACACATATACAATTAAATTATTATAAAGTTACTCTAAAATTACAATTTCTGGGACAAGTATGATATATATGAATCATTATTTTTCAAAAATGTACCCAATTCCTTTGCGAGATAATTAGCCGACGAAGAATATATCGGATTCAACACTTTATGCACGCTCTTGCCATGACTTCGAATTTTTCAAATTATTTAGATAACACTATTATCTCGCTAACGACATTTTTACTAACATACGTGTCCTTACGATTACAGTAAATATATTTAGCTATCAAAAGTAAAAATTTTGTATCGCACCGATAACTTTAGCGTTAGTAGAAAAGAAGGAAAATACATACATTGCATATTTACGTTACAGTAGAATGGTCGTAGAACTTCCTGAATGTTTAAAAAGAAAGAAAGAACAATACTCGAAGGAATGCTCATCTAAACGCTGACGTGTATATTCTAGACGGACATTTGTATTCATACTTGCACGGCGTTAATTAAGGCAACCAATCAAAAAAAAAAAAAAAAAAAAAAAAAAAAAAAATGAAAAGGAAAAGACAAGAAGAGATAAGGGGGAGAAACAAAGAAACTAGCGCATGTGCCCTATTTTTGTAGCCAAAACGTATTTTTGGATACGACGAAAAAATTTCCGCATTGCGTATTTCTCGAAGCGTAGTAAGATGTACATTTAATTGTTTGATACTGTGATGATAAGGATCGGCGGCGTACAGTGCCTACCAAAAAACTTCTATTCGTTTCTATTTCTCCGGGAAGGATCGAAAAGAGCGGGTCTGTCTGAGAAGAAGGGATATTTAGTATATGACATCTGAGAGCCGGCGAAGATTCGATAATCGTGAGTGTGGGCGAGCGAATCTGGAAGAGCATCTTTTTTGGATATCGTGAAGACGGGGATGAGATCGCGCGCGCATCGGAAACTTTGCATTAGGGGGTGAAAAGAAGTTTTAAATTCATACAATGTTTGGAAAAACAATGGGGAGTTAATTATGAAGAATTAATTTTGATAATCAATTCGCTGCTTATGTTTAATTTTTTTGCAAATCGATGGTCAGGATTCATTCAGATCTTTCGAGATAGACAATAGTCAACATTGATATTTATCGAGGAGATTCAATGTGATCGGAAGTTTCGTTTATTCGTCGCGATCTCGTTCAATCTTCAGGATCTCCATGTTCGAGGCGTTTAATTGTATCGTAGTATTTTCTATCGCATGTGTCCCCCAAACTACACGACAAAGCTAATACAATTTCCTCTTTTAGCAATACCATGTAGATTTATATATACAGCTGTGCGAAAAAACACAGCTACTTTGTGTGAGAATCGAGAAAAGAGCGAGATAATTATTATATCAGAATATACACATACAGACACACGTGTCCCTTACTTGTACAGTGGCGACAATTATACGCTTTAGGGACGAGAGATATATGACCAATGTAAAATAAAAGAAAAAAAAAGGATATCGGAGGAGAAAAAGAGAGGAATATATACACATGTAAATATATACATATATTTACACACATATACACGGAAGATGTGTAGTGCGAAAATTACGCGAGTAAATCGCTCGAAAACTTCGCCCTTCTTCTTCGCGAAAGAGTTCTTCGCGATATACATTCCTCTGTTACATCGCTGACGATGTATCCCTCGATCGTGTGTGTCTCCCCGAATGAATTTGACGATTACATTTTTCGCGATTACGTTAAGACGAAGCATATCCGATTGTATTGGGATGCAAGAGATATGACGGGAAAATATAGAATATGAAACGAGAAAGGATAGGATGAAACGAGAGCGAAGCAAAGTAAAAGAACATATATGCACACACACATACTTTTTTCAAGTGTGAGAAGTCATTCGTATATAGTGTAAGTAATTATGCGACTACTTTCTCTAATTAAAATAAGGCAGAAGAGTATAGTCATAGGTCATAGGATATAACAAGATGTTGCATGATAAAAATTTCACACGAGTTTTATCGAGAGAAGAATGAAAGAAAAAAATGCATGGATGTATGCGAGAGAGAAAGTGTGCGTGCGAGGACATGTGTATGTTCTACATTACGTGTACCTCTCGAATTGTAAATCGAACTCTGAAATGTGTATAGATTTTTAAGCACACTATCAAAAAAAAGAAAAAAAAACACACATGTACATAATTATATTACCTTGGACATGGTATAGCGGTTTACTGTTAATCGTAGTTGTATACCTTTCTTGATTTCCCATTGAATAAATCATCGATATAAATATATATATATATATATATTCTTGACATCTATGTGTTATCATTGCAGTAAAAATATTTTGTATATATTATATGTAGTCGCACGAGCATTTTTACCCGGTTACATCGATGCAAAGCTACCGTTATGTATATTTGTGTACATGTAGATTTGCGTGAAACTAATTATGTAACTTTATCATTGTTACTGTCATTTTATAATTATTATTCATTATTATCATTATTATTATCGTGAGATTCAAAACGCTTGATGTCTGTCATATACCGTCATTCTAAGAATTAAAATGTGGAAAGAAATGTAGAAAGGATACGGAGAAAATCTAACGAAAGCGCGAATGCTACTTGCGAATCAACCGACCTCTTTGGAAACTTACTGTACAGCAACACAATTGATTAAAAAATATATATAAATTGTATGTTATTAATATATTAACGTTAAGATTTATTAATATCACTTGTTACGATCCGATATCGTCGTGATATTCCAACACTAGTATTTTAGGAGAGATTCACCTATTCTCGCCACGAGTACAACTCGAAATCAGATTGTTCGCGTTTGAAGATTTTATTTTCCCTCGTGATTTACTCGACCTCGAACAATTGTTTTGTTCGTGATTAGGGAATGAAATCGCAGACGGCGTAGATCTCCTTCTCGAAGCCCATGCAAACCACAGAGGAGATGATGAGGATCGCCCCTGTCAAACTGGTCGATGTCGGTTTCTCGCCGAAGATATATACCTGGATTACATACGCCAGTATAATGTCCAGCGACCTGGTGACCGACACTTTACCCGCGCCCTCGATCTTCAATGCTTTCGTCACCAGGACCTGGCCGGTCAAACCGGTCAACGCCACCAACATAATCTGGCCCCAGGTGAACCAGTCGTGTGGCAGCCGGAACTTGTGCAGTTCATAGTTGGTCTCGTGACCGGACACTGTAAAGTAGAAGAAGACTGACGAGGCGAACGACCAGCACGACAGATTTAGCACCAGGATAGAGTAATGTATCTCCGAACACTTCCTCATGACGACGATGTTGAGCGCCGTGAAGATGGTCGCCAGGATGGCGCACAGGTATCCCATAAGATTATAGCTCTCAGCACGGTGCATCTGAAAAGGAGAATGTGACTTGATTGATGATTGCAAAGATTGATATAAACTTAAAATTCTTCGACTATAAAATTAATATCTTGTTTGAGATTTCAAGAAAACTAGATTTGAATCCTTCGGAAAATCGGAAAATCTCTTGGTGCAACTGAGAGATTTTTTATCATTGGATCTGGATGGGATCATTTTATCTTCGTTTTCGATTACCTGGAATAAGAAGGGCGGTCTGGCGACGAGGACGACGCCTGCAAAGAGCGTGCAGACCACCAGTATGCGCAGAACACCGCAAGGCTCCTTCAAGAAGAGGAAGGAGAGCGCGATGACGATCACCGGTGAGCTAAATATGATTGTTGTGGCATCTCCTAAAGGTAATTCTCGGAAGCTGTAGTACAGCAATGACAGAGTCATGCCGCCTACTAGACCCTGGAAGGACAGAATCAAGTGATATAAATGGAGCGAAACAATCGTGAAATAAAGCAAAGCTTACGTTTTCTATTTTCTAAAGCTGAAAATATTTTATTTAAAAAAAAAAAAAAATTTATTAATGTGATTCGGGATAATAACAGCTTATTATTATTGCTAAATTATCATCTCCAATTTTTCGCTATTGCATTATTAAAATGTTAAATGTAACATTATAACAGAAGTACTTTCTCGCGAAATGCGAGTTGAACTTTGCATACAGACGTAGATGTTATGAATAAATAATGTCAATGCCAATCTTTTCCGGCTTAATGCAATAATACGATACGCGTCGTAAAATGCCGGCGCCTGCGGATAAGCAAGTAATTATTTCGTATATGTAATCAGTTGAAAGACAGAGAGAAGCGAGCGACTAGTCCCGTGTGTGTTAGAGTGATAGGTATTTCTTTCATAAAACTAGAATGATTGATACATCATTATTCCATTACTGCTCCATTAATTATCATAATTGTCATCAAGGCAGATCGTATTCAAGATTCAGTTTCTTTTTTGTATAAAGATAAAAAAATATTTGAATGTGTTAGAATTTAAAAAAATAATCGATTCCTAATTGTATTAGAAAATTTGAAAAAAAAAATAGTAATTTATGGTTTCGGAAACCATTTATACCTATTAAGAATTATTTATATA
>NW_021849297.1:5366120-5398911 GCF_003651465.1 Formica exsecta | reverse complement strand
TATATATATATATATATCCATATCGTCCATATCGTCTTGACGTACGGGCGTGCGTTACCTGAAAATGTATAAGCATCCTCCGTCCGGAAGGGCCGAAGAGTTCTCCGCAGGCCACGAATATATATATATATTGGTTTATACCATATCGTCTTGACGTACGGGCGTGCGTTACCTGAAAATGTATAAGCATCCTCCGTCCGGAAGGGCCGAAGAGTTCTCCGGACGATCTGCAGGCCACGACGACCATCACTAGGATCTGCAGCAGGGCGCGGATGGCCAACAATATCATAGGGTCCACATTGCGCACCGCCTTGACCAGAGCGGCACTAATGGTGAAGAAGGTGCCCGATAGGAACGCGAGGAAGACCCCGTACCACCTAGTGCCCTCCTGATAAGTCTCGCCATTATTGGCGAATTGCTCGGTGTAATGATAGACAGGATGGATGCTGTTATAGGACGCGGTGGACTCTATGCTGAATTTCATTGTGATACAACACACGCGACACGACGTAAGGTCGAAGAGAAGAGGCAAGCGTGTCGAATGATTGACACAGCACGAGAGTTGTACAGTGTACATTATCGTCGGACGACATCTGCGACGTTGTCCGTCCGCAATTAGCATAACTTAGACCGACGGATTATTGGGGATTAATTGTGACGCTAGGAAGATTCGGAGAGCCACGTGAGACGAGGTCACATAATACGCCGGTAAGAGTAATGAGATCGCGTTTTAGGACCGATGAAAGAAAGCCGCGAAGAGAGCACACGTTTACCGATTGGTGTATTGAATATTTCGCGATGTATAAGTTTTCAAAATGTAAACATTAATGTGTAAACTACTACTAGGAGAGATCCCTTGAAATTCTGACAGAGCACCTACTCTCCTGCTGACAAATGTGATATTCTGGCAAGAATATAATTTTCCTCAAGAGACATAACGAAGTAAAGCAACAGAGAATTGTATTCGTCGATCGATGATAAGAGATCAAAGTTATTTTGTGATATTGTAAATAAGGAATGACGCACAATGAAATTTTGTAAAAATTCAAATGATTTATCTTCAATATGAGAAAGAGACAGAGAGACTTTGATGGACAGTATGAAGATTTTTTTTTGATTGATGAGATTAAAATTTATCTCTGCGAATATAATAATGATTTTACAAAATTTAAAATAGTCATTTTTTTTTATCAAAATAAAATCATTAACCAAAATACGAAAAATATACATTGATTCTTTAACATTATAACTTTCATGTATGTTTATTTTGTTGTATTTATTGATATTATATTACAGATTATTAATTAACTGATTAATAAATTTTGATAAATATATAATGTATATATAAGTATTAATTTATTAGAATATAAAAAGTAACAAATAACTTTGTATAAACTGTCTAATATTTTCTTTCAATAATTTAGAAGAGTATCTTGTTAAAATATTGCAAAAAGAACATGATATAAAGAGAGAAGCGGGTGACTCGCCTAAATGTCTAATATATTACTCACCGATGTGTACACAACAGAATTTATATTAATAATATACGCCACAAAGTAAATGATCTATAATCGTAGCCTGTTAAAATTTTGACAATCTTTCCAACACTATCAGATTCTTTATATAGACACATGGTAAAAGTATTTTGGTGAGAACGAGATTTTTCCCCGAGATATTGACGCATTCATATATATTACCAGATATTATAACCATAATTTAAAATTTATTTATAGAATCGTATGCAACAATAAATTAATCATTATAAAATTTTTATCACTGCAATTAAAATGTCTAAGAAATATTATTGATAGAATTATTTTTGGGCAACACAATAAAGATTATATTATTGCTAGCCAGTTTTCCATTGCATACAGTTTATAGTGCTTTATGACTATCATTAACTAATTCATCACGAGAGGAAACTGATGCAACATTTAATTTTGAAGCATTTAAAAGTCTTTATTTTTTACCACTGAATTTATCTCGAATAGCAAAAGTCTTTTTGATAAGATAGTAACTATAGACTCAATTTTTTCTTTGTTTTTTTTTGCTTTATATTATGTAAAATGTAAATAAAATTTTCTGATTAAAGCAGTACAACAAACATGTTTAGTAATAGCTATTTATTATTTAATATCTATTTTTATGATTATATATATATATATATTTATGATATACTACAATATTTTTATGTTCATATAATTGTTTTACTATAGAAATCATGTACTTGTTAAATAGTCGCTTAAATAATTTGATATATATATATAACAATAAATAGTTTAATTTATACTAAGAAAGAATGTAAATTATGATTGAGATAAAGCTGTAAGGTGATGAGACATTGGAAAAAAAAAAGTTAGAAAATTACATAAGATATCTAAATAAGGGATAAAACAAATTTTTAAAAAATTACAAATATAGACTAGAGAAATTATAATGAAATTATATCAATAACATTGCGATAATTAGAATAAGTACAAAAGATTGGAGCATTGCAACATCTAAGGCTTATACAATAAATCCTAAAATGGTAATATCAGAGGGTTTATATTTCCTTTATCCATACGATACAGCATTTTTGCTGGACAAAAGTATCCTAAATATTCTGCAGTGTTGTTAAATTCTATATTTGTATAATAATGTCCGCCTCTTTCTGCATCTAAGGAAAAGGCGTGAAAATGTTTTGCAGTGAGTTCTAAATCCTGAAAAACATTGGAATAATAAATACTTCTCTAACAACATCAATTTTGAAACTTATACATTCATAATTACTGTTTGAAATCCTGTACTTGGAATCAGAACAGGAAAAGAAGATTTGTTGACGATTGTGCCAACTGCAACCAAAGGCGTCGGTATCTCGTGGTACTGAAGCCAATCATGAACCATTTTATTACTTGTTAAGTCAGTTTCCAAAAATTGTGGCATAACGTGAACTTTCACTATTCCATTGTTCACTACAAATATACCACCCAAGCCTGTGAAACGAGACATAGAAAACATCTATCTGTTATGCATAAACAATATTAATTGTTATGTCACTTTATAAGCTTATAAATAATATGTTTAACAGTGACAATAGGATCATTGATTAAATAAATGTATTTTTTAACCCGTAGATCTGCAATCTTTCTCACCGACAAGTGTTGATTTGTCTCCATAATACTTTTGAAGCGTATACTGTATTACTTCTGTTAATTCCATATGTGTACGACGTTCCCTAGCCTTCACTTTAAGAACTCGTCCCGGTTTTCCTTCGCTGATAAAGAAATTGCCCTGTATACTGCATCTAGGATTATTGCAATTATATAATATATCCGATTCTGTATTTCTACACGTTTTGGACACGTTTGGGTCAACCAGATATATGAAATGGCTTCTATCGTCAATTTGCATTATTCCTTCGGTTGATGGTGAGAAGGTCGCATTCATAATGAGCTATTGAGTAATAGCATTCATAAAAAATAAAGATAACGCGCGCAATCAAGTGCTTGATTTAAAAGCGAAGTACAATTGATACCAAAATAATAAATTAATAAAAGTTATGATAAAAAATTAAGATGGTAACACACTAAGAGTATAAAATAATGTTCTAGCATGCACAAAAACATCAATATTACCTCGCCTAATTGCCCAGTAAACGATTGATGAAGACTTGCTCCAATAATGAGGTTATCACTGTTGGAGCGACCAACGGCAGTTAAAAAACTTTTGAAATCGTAAATTTTCTTCAACTGCGGATAAGGAAATAAATATGAAGGACTACCAACGTCTAGAAGCGCCGTGTTACCGCATAATCCTGCAAATTAATGAATGTTGCAATTTGATTGCACAAAAAGAATTATAAATGCGGGTGTGTTAGCATAGGTGTGTTACCTGGCGCAGCAAGATAGAAGGGATGCTTTGTCAAATCAGGACAATCCACCCATTCGACTATGGCCTCTACATAAAATTTATTTAATTCAAATTGAAGACCTATTAAAAAAGGATAATAGATATGATAAGCATCAGATCCACGAACACATCCACATACATATACATATATTGTGGTATATGTGTGTGTGGGTGCGCTTTTTACAAATTATATAATATAAAAAAATATGTATGTACATGTAGCAAGAATTGTTGCTTCAGGTACAAGCAATTCTCCCATCAACGTATTTACCGGAATCAAGTTCTCTTCTGTCTGCATAACGTACAACTTGCACAAAGTAGAATGTTAATTATTGAACGGGTATGTTCAATTGAAGTAGCAATTCAGAGATAAGCAAATTACATAATAGTATATTTGGTATAACATTATATATTTTTAGGTATAAAAATAATAATATTACCTAAGACACAATTATGATAGAACTTTAATTATTATAAAATTAATAAATTTTTGTATGCAATAGCTTAAATTTTAGAAAGTTATTGTAAAACAGTTAATATTTACATATATATTTTAATTTGAAAACTTTAAGCGGCCTTTAAGGTTTCACGAAAAACTTGTCTTTTTGAAAAAAAGAATCAAATAAAAAAGCCAAAAGAACGAATTATATATATCTTTTTTTATGTACGTTTTATTCTTATCTCATTAAAAATTCTTAATTAAATCAATGAAGGTCTGCGTATAAGCAATAAGAGGATAGTTTATGGTTATTTCAAGTAAAAGATTGATTTAAAATTTTACTCGGTATGTGGAATAGTATGCCATTAAGCTTCAAATTGTATCTTAATAAAAAGTTTTTATATAAAAATTTATAAAATACAAGGCATTTCTGCTTAAAAAATATTTTATTCAACTTATTAAGCAACTATATTGTATGAATAAAGGTATATGATTAATTTATTTTAATTGCGAACCACTTTTTTCTTTTAAATTAATAAGAATATTTTGTCACTTTAATTATAATGCAATAAATGCAAATAAATTGATGGTTCTAAATGTGTAACATATCATGCATTGATGTAAATAAACGTAGTACTCACTTACTAAACAGATGCGCAGAATCGCAAAACCAATAGTTTATAATTACAACCTGATTATGCTTTGATTATTGTCCAAATATACTCAGATAAATGCTTCTTCTTCGTCCTCGAGTACTTCAATAAATGCATGAAATTCACTGGGTAGATCACGAGTTCGTCCTTATAAGGAAAACATCCACATCGAGCTTACAAGAAACATAACGAAAAAGGCAAAACAAATAAATAAGGAAGTAATAAACCAGAGATGACAGGTTATTTTACAATGTTATTTTCATAAATAAAATCTTACCTTACAAGGCGGTTAAATTTTGCCCAAATTCGAATAAATTGTTTGTAATATAAAAACATGTTTTATATCACAAAGAGATTTTTATAAAAATATGGATCAGTAGCAATTTATAGAAAAATCTTTTGTAGCTGAACGTAAAATTTAACAATTATCTTATCTAGTAGCCTCTCTTTTATCCCGCCCGTCAACACTATTATAAATTAATATTTATATAAATAATATGATCGCTTTTAATAATGTCAACGCGGTTGCAAGAAGTATTGGAAAATAATTTAATATTATTAATATCATTAATGAATAATTAACATTCATAAATAATATGTAACTATATATCGCGACAATAAATTTTGAAAAGCATATTTCGCGTAATTTCATTTAATCCAGTAAGAAACGTAGACAGAAGCCCAAAATAATAAATTATCGTTTTGTTGCTATCTTTCTTTATGAGCAATAATTATTTCTTAAACTAATATTTAAGATTAAATATATTTCGTACGCTTTATCGTTCGACTTTTCGACGATCTAACAATAAATATGATTCGGATTGAGTGATTCTTCTTAAAAGTGTAAAAATTTGTCAGAGACGATAAAAAAAATTAGATTAAATCAAAATTAAAAATCGAGACAAGATATAAAAAAAAAATATATAACAGATCATAATTAAATAAATTTAATGTGCATAAACATATAAAAGCATTAAAAATATAAATAAAAAAATATTAATCATATAAGATATATTGTTGTAATTAAAATCTAAAGCAAATGAACATAACATTTTGATAATATCCAACATTAATCTATCACAACTAGCGTTTCGTAGGCGGCTCATCAAGACGATACAGTTTTTCTGCCGGAGAAAAGTATCCTAAGTATTCTATACCATCTTGCGAAGCTTCAGAGAAAAAATGCCGTCCTCTGCTTGCATTGTGATGATATAAGAAGTGAGTAGATTGATAACCGTTTAATTTCTGAAAATATAAAAAGCTCATTTATGAAACTGTGTGATGTATTAATTTTAAAGTTTTAATATTAATTTTACTATTGGAGATCCTGGCGAAAACGGGAGAAGTCCTACGGTGCTGCTGTTAAATGTGCTAATGATTGCCGAAGGCATGTCTACTTTACAAATAAAACTTGGGTCAAGCGGTGAAAGTTCCCAAGAATTTCCAATCATTTCATGATTCCATAGCGCATTTCTCACAATATATTCGCCACCCAAAACTAAGAAAACAAACAAATACAGTTTGTTTACTTAGAATGTTAAACTTATCTTCAATTATCTTGTTTATATATTATGTTAGCGTATTTACATTTATTTATTTAAACAAAAAAAAATATACAAAAGTATTATTTTCTAATTTTGATACGACTGTAAAATATATTTAAATAAACAATTAGTATATTTTCATAGGTACGATTTTGCATATCTAATATAAACAGCCTTTAAAAGTTAACTCGATATTAAATGTTACGTAAATATATAGTTATTTGTATAACAACAATATTATTTATTATCTTTATTAATTTCATGCATTATAATTTTCATATCAATTGTTTTTCTGTGTTTATATAGAATTATGTATGTATATATATATATATGTGTGTGTGTGTGTGTTTTCTGTTAAAAAGATTCAGCACACTTAAAAACATTGTTAATTTTGTTTAAAATTGAACGAATTTTATTAAACTCGGAAAATATTGTTTTAATCTTTGAAAACGCGTGCGCAACGACATGTTTCTAAAATAATATATATTTTGCATTTTTAATTTTTTTACAGTATGTATATCCAAATCTCATTAAAAAAACATTTCTGTATTTTTCATTTTAAGTAAATATATACTGCATTATATATTGTTTCTTACCAACAGATTGTCCAGTAGACCCAAATGTTTCTTGCAGTACTTGCCGCATCGAATCTATAAATCCTATCAAACAATATCCAGGTAGCAAATGTGATTTGTGACTTCAAAATAAGATTATTCAATATTAAAATAAAATCCTTAGATATCAAAATGACGTGCGTTTGCTACCTGAAAAAGAAAATACTGTCGAACGGTGTTTCCTAACACGCACTTGTAAAACAGGCCCAATTAAACCATCGCAAAGAAAGAAACTTCCCTGTATATTACATGTGGGCTCAAAATCAGCTAACAATTCCAAGTCACATTTGTGTTTTATTACGTTCAGAAATACAATGCTACTTCTATTTTTGATTTCCATTACTCCGTCGATTTCAGGTGAAAATGACGCATTCATAACAAGCTGCACAGCAATAGAAAGTGAAATAAAACATAAAGATAAAGCAATAAAATGATAAATAATTTAAAACAAAAGCAAAAGTAAAATGATTAATTATTCAATTAAATTTATATTTTAAAAAATAACTATAAATTAAAATAAAAAAACGGTTTTAATAACATATATTTTGTTTTGCACGAATTGACAATAATATATACTTCGCCTAAAGTTCCATTTGATGGACGTCGAGAAACACCATTACCGAAAATGAAAGAATTACTATAGTTACGACCGAGATATCTTAAAATGTCTTTGATGTTGTATTTTTTCTCCACTTTTAATTGCATGTATGAAAAATCACCGAGTTCTATAAATGTCGTTTGACCACATATTCCTAAAAATATTGGCGTTTTCAGAGTAAAAAATTAAAAAACCTAAACAGATCTCTTACCTGGTGCGGCAAGATTGAATGGTTCCTGAGACAGATTAAGACAATTAACCCATTCGACCTTAACGTTCATAAAATGTTGTTTCAATCCATTTTCTAAAACTGTTATTACTTATATTAAGCACATAATTACTTACGTTATGCATTTTATGCGATTGTATCTTAAAGTTACGAATACAATTGTTACAGATTTACCATTAACAAGTATGTTCGGTTCAGGTATCATCAATTGTATCTGTCTGATTGGAAATAAATGTGGAATGCTTGTGTAAGCATTGCTACTCCAATTCATAATGCACAACTTTTACAAATTAGATGGTTACTAAACAGTTACATGCAAATCGAAAAAACTGCAAATTATTATATGTTTTAATATTATAATATGATACCACACATACATACACACACACACACATAATACATCGCAAAGTAGAAGAAACTGCATACAAAATTATTTTAACAAAATATTAATAATAATATTGCTGTAATATATATAATAATATTTTAAATTTTAATAAACATAAAAATTAAATATTTAGGCTTGTTTCATATTTAACAGAAATTTCAAATTGATTTTAAAGTTTTTTTATTGTTTCATCAAAAACAAACCTCTCTCTTATATTATTTTTATTCTTCTCTATATCTTTATTCTTTTTTATATTTATATTTTCTATATATATATATTTCTTTTTTTACAAAAGCGTGTATTTATCTATTTATAATTCAATATACATAGACATTAAATATTAATAACGGTTCTATTATAAATGTTCTAGTAATAAAAAATAATCTCTTGATAACGTCAGGAATTATTCGACATTTTTAGTAGCTTATAAAAATATCTCATCAGCGTATGTGTATAACATATCTAAACTGAATAATATACCACCGATATATATTATGCAATCCATACTTACTGCATAAATATGTCACAAAGCAAACGATATATAACTGCAGCTCACTTAAACTCTGATAAATAATACAACCGAAAATATGATTCTCCTTTAATTGTGCGAATATCAGTGACACGAAAGATTCTGGCAAGAATGATATTTTCCTTAGATATAACGGAAAGAAATAGGATAAACAAATATACACGAGCGGTTGTTATTCAACAATTATAAATCAATATTATTGTGTGAGATTGTGTAATCTTATTTTAAATTATTCATTATAAGTAAAATTATTAAAAATTTTTTCGAAGAAAAGAAAAACCGTGATGATTGTCATCTATAATACGCTGAATACGATGATCGCCTATAAGGAATTTTCTGGAACTGTAGCATAAATATGTCCATTATCTACTATGAAAAAAGTCAAATGATACATTGATAATATATATGTCGATAATATAGTAACAAAAAAGCATACCACACATTTGCTACTTCCACAAATTTTTATTAATTAAGTTATAACTTTTGGTTGCAATTTTATAATACAATAGTCTTTTTTATCGATTTTTATCGATATTTTATAAGAATCATCAGAAGATCATTAGCAAGAAAATATTATTGAAAAACATTCCAGAGTTGCAATAATTCTTTTATTATATCATAATTATTATAGATATTTTTTATTATAATTATGATTGTTATAATTATATTATTAATGTTTATATATCAATTATTTGTTTATTACATAAACCAACTATATAAACAATTAATAATATATTCCATATAAATAGAAAAATGTAATGATTTATCAGAAATAATTAAAATTAGAGAAAATTAGATTGCCTAATAAGATATAAAACAAAAAAATAAATAGATATAAAAAATATATATAATATAAATAAAATAAAAATCTAGTATCTCTAAAAAATAAATTTAATATGCACACATATAAAAGTATTAGAAATATAAGCATAAGAAAGCATTAGCCATATCAGCATTATTATAATTATAATCAAGTGCCAATGAGCACAACATTGCGATATTTAATATCAATTAAATGTTATACTTAAAAATTACATAGTTATACCACACGATAGAGCTGTCCTGCAAGGAAAAAGTATCCCATAAATTCTATGTCGTTTACCGTAGCATCATATGGAAATGGGCGTTCGGGTGTATTCAAATGACATAAAAAATGGGCATTTTCAGTAGAATTCAATGCCTGAAAAATATAAAGCTCATGTATAAAACTATATGACGCAATTAATTTTAAGAGCTCAGACATTGATATTACTATTCTAATCGGAAATTCTGGAATATGTCTGAAGAGGCTGCTGTTAAACGTGCTAATTACTGTAGATATATCTATATTACATAAATGAGAAGTATCACCAATCCGTGAATGTTCCGAATAATTTGGTTTGCGTTCATGCTTGTATTTTGCATTACTCACGGATACACCAGCCATACCTATAAAAACAAACACAAACAGTTTGTCTATTTATTGTCGCTATTTATTACATTATATTGTGTCGTCCCTTACCGACAAGTAGTTCTTGTTCTCCAAAATATTCTTGAAGTGCAAACCGCATCGACTGTATAAATGAATATGGGCCGAGATATTTCTTAACGTGCACTTTCAAAACATCCGCTCTTAAACCTTCGCTGAGAAAGAAAGTTCCATGTATAGTGCATTTGGGCTCAAAGCCACTTAACATTTCCAAGTTACATTCTTTTGTTTCTGGATTTGCAAATATGACGCAACTTTTATTTCTGATTCGCGTTATCCCTTTGTCTGCTGACCAAAACGACGCGTTCATAACAAGCTGTACAGAAATAGAAAGTAAAATAAAAGACAAAGTAATAAAATGGTTAGAAGAATTAAACTAAATTAAAACAAAAATTAAATAATTAATTATTCAATTAAATCTTTTAAATTAAAATGCAAAAATAGAGATAAACTAAAATAAAGGAATGATTTTAATGACGTATCATATTTTGCATTAATTAACGATGATATATATATATACTTCGTCTAAACGCCTATTTGATGGTCGTTGAACCATACCATCACCGAAAATAAAGGAGTTACATTTGTCACGACCGAGTAGTTTTAAAATATCTTTTATGTAGTATGTTTTCGCCATTCTCGGATCTAGATTCTCGGGATCCACACATTCCGAATATTCCGAATCACCGACATATACAAGTGACGTGTGACCACATAATCCTAAAAATATATAGATACATGCGCTTTCAAAGCAAAAATTTCAAAGTATTCAATGGATCTCTCACCTGGTGCGGCAAGGTTGAATGGTTCCTGAGTCAAGTCTGGACAATTCACCCATTCAATGCTAACATCTGCAAAATTTTTCTTCAATCCATCTTCTAGAACTATTATTACATATATTGCATTATTACATATCCGCTTTAAATATATTATTGTATCTGAGAATATAAAGTTGCGAGTATTATATATTTATACCTTTTGCGAGTTTGTTCTGTCCTGGTATATACAAGTCTACCGTTCTAATTGTGTGCGATATCTTTGGACGATGGTTGACGGCTCTGGTCCTCATAATCTATAACTTGTGCAAATCATGAAATTACAGACAAATCGAGAAAATTGCAAATTATTATATAATATTATAATGCGATATAGCAGATCATTTTAAATTTTAATGCGGTGAAAGAGTGCAAAAATTGCACGCCCCTAAAGGAATAATCACATATAACATAGTCTACTTACTATAAAAATATGTACACCGTAAAAAGAATAATTTATAACTGCAACCTATTTAAGTTCTGAATATTTTAATTAACACAACCAGAAAGATGGTTTCTCTCGGACCGTATGATCGAATGTCAATAACAGCAGGAAGAATTCTGGCAAGAGCGAAATTGTCTTTAGGCATAACGGAAAAGATAGCAAAACAAATAATAGAACGAATGTCATTGGTAACACAATATTATTTTCGATATTATTTTGTAAGAATTTACATAGTTTTTAATCTGAAAAAAGATTTAAAAATAAATAAATCAATTAATACACACACACACACACACATACATAGCAAAATTTTTATTTTTATAAACTTCTGTGTATATATTATTATATTATCATAGTTTATTAATTTGTCAATCAATTTATTATGTATAAACAACAGCTAATAGTGCATTTTAATAAAATATAAAATACTTGGTAGAGACTGCTTATATTAAAATACTAGCTAATAAAATGCAAAAGAATAAAAAATATTAGCTAAAAAAATAATCATAATTTATTCTTATATCATTATCATATCTGCTTTGTTATTATAATATCGTTCAATCTATTGATTAATTAACCAAGTAGCAATCGATAATGTATATTGATCTAATATGATCATCGATTAAAAACCGATGGTCTTATGGGATTTAGCGTGATTGGAAAAATAAATATTTGTATTTGCAAAAATTGTATTAGAAATAAATTGTACAAATTGTATAATAAAATATATCATATTTTTTCTGCAATGTTGTATGATTGAGACAGTTTCGCGTTGGTTTACGCGTAAAGTTATTTGGATAAAATCCAACTCGCTGCATGGAATTAATCTTTCCCAAATTGCAATTTATTAGGAGGTTGATCGATGCGATAAAGCGTAGCTGCCACATTAAAGTAGCCTTCATATTCAATAGTATCCGGCGTCGTATCAATATGATAATGTCCACCCACTTTATTCTCATGAGAGGCACTATGGAAATGCTGGACCCTGAGATCTAAATCCTGAAAAAAATATCTCAGAATAAAATAAAATACGTATAAAATAATTATTTAATATGAATTTACAGATAATTATTTCAAGCGCATTTAAAGTTTATATCAATTATTTCGCTTTTATATGTATGATACTTTTTTTCTCTCTTTAAAGCATACACAAATATTTAAGATTTTAAAGTCACATATACACAACACGAACATCCTATATAGTATATATATTTTTGTTTTCTTTCGTTACGGAAATTTACTTACTGTCTCGGCGCTAACAAATGTGCCAACAGCTATCAAAGGAGTTTCCATATCATAGAAATGTAACCAGTTGTTAAGCTGGGTTTCAGTATTCAATGGAGTGTCCGAGAACTCCGGCATAACATGCTGCTTTACTTTCCCGTTCTTCATCTCGAACATACCGCCCAAGCCTAAGTTTATAGATATTTGACAGCCATTTTTGAGTGCTCATGCTATAATTTAACTCTATACTACAATGGCATAAATAATTTGCGGTAAACCTACCAACGAGCTTATCTTTATAATGATTCTCCAATGCTTTCTGCATGCACGATATAAAATCCAGCTTTCCGGTACGCCTTTTAGCACGTACTCTTATGACTTTTCCTGGGTTGCCTTCGCATACATATAGATTAGCCAATAATGCAAAAGTAGTTTCATCCTCATTGGCAAGCACTCTCTCAAGTCTGCATTCTCCATTGGACTTATTTACAAATGCATAATGCGTTCCATTCCCTACTCCATTATCTCTTGGTTCAACTTTATTATTTACCGTTATATTTACTTTCATAATAAGCTGAAATAGAAATTTTGTAATGTTTTTTGCTAGTTTTCAAGTAATAGATGTTATCAATTTAAATAAGAGATTCATAATACCTCGCAATTGGAACCTGTATGTGGCCACGGTCCAGCTCCAGCACCAATGACAAGTGCATTATGATTGTAATTTAAGTGACGTAGTAACAGTTTAATATCATAAAATTTGTCTTTCTGGGCAGTTGGTAGAAGATATGCTGGTCCACCAATATCTAAAATAATTGGACTACCACACAAACCTGAAGAAGAATAATCTCTTAGCTCCAAGAAATAAAAGTCAGAGATGAAATCCTTTTGCTTATATTCTTTTTCTTTTAATACCATCTCGGTAAAAAATGTAGGGCCATCCTCCAAGATCAGGGCAATCAGCTATATCGATAGTGGCTTCTGCAAAATTTGTAGTCAATCCTCCTGCTAGAACTATTGTTACACAATATAATAAAGATTATATTATTTCTAATAGCAATTTCCCATTACAAAATCTATAGAGTATTTCATAATTACCATTCATTAACTCATCAAGAGGAGGTTGATGCAATGGTCTTGTTGTAATGTTTAATTTAGATGGATCCAGAGGTTTTTTGTTCCAATCCATTTTGCAAACCAGCAACTAGTAGACAACAACAGGATTGGTTTGAATCAATGAATAGTACTGCAAAGAATTATGTCTCAAACTGTATATATTCGCAGTCACTGATAGTCTTATCTAATCACAGAGTATGATATGGATTCTTCTCTCACAATGCACTATCAAGTTTTCACAATTTTGTAAAACAGTATTGCATATAATTATCACATACTTTCTAAGTATATGATAAGATTATATTTAATATATATCATAAAACATAAAATAAGAGCTATTGTTAAAAGTCATTTTTAGAGACTGATGTGTCTGTAAATATGTAATTTTCAATAAGTAGCAAACATTTTCGAATAATCAAAATTGTATCACATATCGCAAATAAAAAAAAAAAATTATTTTATTTATAGCAAGTAAATGCCTAAAGATTATATTGATCATAAAGATTATAAAGATTTCATTGATATGATAAGAGATATCGAAATAACGTAAGATATAAAAACATATAAAATATTGTACAGAATTATACATTATTATTACGTTTATTGCGCAATATATGTTGTGTTATCAAGAAATGCTTGTTGTAGAAAGGTTTATAAAACTTATCAATGATATATTTTCAATTTAAAAAATTTATATATAATGTTAAAGAGAGAGAGAGAGAGACAGAGCATAATGCATTACTTATCCTTGTTTAACATTCGGTGAACAACAAAGATAAGTAATGCGTCATGCACATCATGCATGAAACGGAACGCAGCCATACACATGTATATTGCACCTATAGCATAGAAATATATAAAAATATATAGAAATATATAGAAATATATTTTCTGCGTCTATGATTGCACCATTTAAAAAAAGTGCTCAAACAGCTGTTTCATTGACAATTGACAGATCCCTAAACTCCTGCAGAAATATAATTTCTTTATTTCTTTTATAACGGTAAAGCTTGACAATTTTAATTATATCCGTAAGTATGACAATATGATACTGTTAAATTTTATCATAATTTGTACAAAATCATTTTGCGTTTATCATTATATAACCTTAATTGTAAGCCTCGTTTACTACCGCTATCTGGATTTATTTTAGAGGAATTATGTAGCCAAATCAATTGGACGACACTGTCGATAAAATCACCGTTTGGTGCGTGTCCATACTACATTCACAAGTTGTGAATCAAAAATCCATTTTCCGGATTTAATTTAATTGTTTATTTTATAAGATGCGCGTGATCTTTTTTTAAATATATATATAATTAAATATATCAATATACAAAAATATCGAAATATTTTGATGTAGAGGGAAAGCAGAAATCGCGCGCGTATACAGGGTGTCCCAAAGCACCCTTGACAACGCTCGTGAGCAGGTAGAGCACAGTAAACTGAACAGAAAAGTCCTGTACCATTTTTTTCTATAACGCTTAATAAAGGAGTTATTATTGAATAAAATCTGGTCAATCAGCGCCGACTTTTAGCCGGACGCACGTCAGTGAGCCGCCCGTCTGTTAGTGTGCGTCGCCGTAGCGACGGAACGCTCACGCACACTACCAGGCGCGCGGCTAAAGGTCGACGCTGATTGGCCAGACGTTAATTTTATTCAATAATAACTCCTTTATTAAGCGTTATAGAAAAAAATGTTACATGACTTTTCTGTTCAGTTTACTGTGCTCTACCTGCTCACGAGCGTTGTCAAGGGTGCTTTGGGACACCCTGTATATTATATTATATATATGTTTTTTCTTTCGTGCATGAATGCAGTCATGTAAAAGCTTAAAATTCGTGTGAAAGCAACGATATATAAACGTCAGCGTGTATTTGCAGGTCGAGATACGAGCGGGCGTAATAAATGATATTAAAAGATCATGTGTATGTGGTGGCATATTCGATACATATGTATCTGAGCCAAACGAGTACGTTCAACAGTACGTCTGCGCGTATACATCTTAAGGCAACATTGTTCATCTCTCAACGTCATCGATATCGCACGTGTAAGACACCTTCAATGGACCGTTCCATTTCCTTGCCAAATTCAGAGGTACGGCAAATTGTGTGTATGTGTGTGTGTTTTGCGTTTGCACAAGAGGCTTTAGAAGAATTTCTTACATCTTCTTTTCTTCGTGTGGCTGTACAATTTGAAATTAAAAACAGGTAATCGCAAATAATGTTTTTGTTTATATACACTTATATAAAAATAAAAATAAAACAGAATCAAGAATAATAAATATTAAAAATAATCATATTTTTGTTGTGGAGGGGAAAATGTAAGGGTTGTCTTTTATATTTTAAATCCGCTTTAGATAATTTATTTATATGTGTGTGTCCTCCGATAGTGCATTTTGTGGGTGTTTTACTTTTTCATTTTTTTTTTTTTTTATATTATACGATACTTACAATTATAAATAAAATTTTAACCCGATAGCCTAAAAAGTGAAGATTTTGATTTTCAATAGTATAAATCTTTGTAATCAAGATTCGAATTATGATTCTGTTGAAACAAAGTCCGCCTGAAAAATTGGGCGTAGAATATAGTACTTTATGATATTCATTTGGCTGTTCGAAGAGTTCTTTTTCAATTGTTTTGTAATTCAAAAACTAATTTAGCTGCCATATTTTTTTAATTTCTCACAGTAATCACATTGAATCATAATGTTAACAATGAGAAATATAATTTTTTTATGCAAGATACGTCGAAATAAATTAATTTCTTTTCGTATATCGTTATCTACAGTATAGATTGTTAAATAATACCGAAGAATGTCTCTTTTCGGTTCGCAGATTAATATTATAAATAGCTATAAATAAATCGATCAATCGTCATAAGATCCATTCTCGCTGGAAATGTAGAGCACACATAGATTGAGTTATATATACATGTATTTACTAATAAAAGATAATGAAAAAGAAGAAAAATTTCGATATAGTATATTGAATGTGAGCGAGATAGCATATACAAAGAGAACTATTTTATTTCGAAGTCGTATAATTTGTCATAATTTGATATATGATTTCTACAAAGCTACCGCGAATAATATAGCTGCGAAATTAATGCGCAAATTAAATTAATTAATTAATGTTTAATTATTTAATTAAACATTAACAAACCAATATCTGCACGCAATCGTACCTTAGGGAGGTTCACGTCGTGGCGCCGCTCTCGGGGTTGCGGACGCGCGCGCCCCGAAGGGGGTCTCACCCCAAGAAGGGAAGGGACGGATCCGTCGCCGCGTGTTGGCGTTCAGTATGCGGTCGCGCATTCCACGCGGGAACACCTGTTTGCTCCGGCGGTAACGGCTGCATCGGCTCGCGTTCTACGCGGTCACGCTCGGTTCGTGGGGGATAGAGAAGGGAGAGATCTAATTTCTTCGATCTCAAAGAAAAAGCACTTGACGCAATTGCCTCCAAGTAAATAGTTTCAGTAAATGAAGCACTCGTTTTAGAAAGGGCTACATTCGAAAAAAAAAAGAAAGAAAATGAGTTCTTTTTTCTCCTCAATGTAAACACACTGTTGTTGTTGAAAGGTATCTATTTCAGCCGTTGACGCAGGGGACATCGTAGGAGCAGCGATAAAATAAGATGGTAATAGATTGCATATATATATATATATGCAATATGATATTAACGTTACTCTATATAAGGATTTTAGAATCGTATCTCCTTTCTGAAACGATTGATTCATAAATATATTCTAATTTATTAATTTTTAATAATCCACATATATTTGCAAGATCTCGTGTAGTATTAAAATGATGATTAAGTCCATTAATTTATTTGATAAATTTCACCGTGTGCTCTATCTATATAACAATAATACGAGTTGCGATTAATTCTCTGTTTCACAAAATAATAAAATATATCCGAGCATTATAGTTATAATCGACAAAATTATGTTCTCGCGAAATACTCTCGTAAAATTTACGAAGCAATAAAAATTCATTGTTATATTAATAATGTTAAAAAGTGCAAACAAAGGTACGAATATTAGTCTATCTATCGATATCAAATTTTTTCGCAAAAGATTAATGAATATTCCGGCATATAATCGAATATATATTTCGTTATTAAGTGGTTAGATAAATCATATAAGTCCTTTTTTTGAAAAATCGAGTTTTTTTACCTCAAGTGCTTTCTCTCTGGGGCCAGAGGTACAGAATAGGGAAAGGAGGAGAGATACAGGTAGAAGTGGGCGATAAAGAAAAAGATAAACAGAAAGAAGACAAAGTACTCGAGACTTCGACCACGTGCCCCTCGTTCTTCTCGATTGTACACGCGTAAGAGCAATTTTCTCTATTAAAGTGTGCGCGAGATGCTCCTTCCCACGAGCCTCCTTATTACGGAGACTGGCCTCGGCGAGAGTGCCCTCCCTTTTGGATGTCCCCCTTGCACGATGCACTTCGGCCCACCGGTGATCGTCGCGTGAAAATTCGATTTAATTAATTCTCCAACTACTAGATAATTTTTAAAAAGTTTGCTTGTTTGAACTGTCAAAATTATTGCTTCGTTAATATTGCTTGAATGACAAGCATGTGCTATTGCTAAAGAGAAGAAATAAAAAGATGGAAAATTTGATATAGAAAAACTAAAATAATAGTAAAATAATAAAAAAATAAAAAAGCTAATTATTTTTGATAATAACTTTCAGATAATAACTTCTGTGTGTGAAAATATATATCCGAAATATATATACGAAATAGAAAAGGAGAGCAATAAATAATTTTCGCACATATACTCATAGTGACAGCCTGTTACAGTATTACTAGTCTTATCTTATTTGAAAATAATATTTTCAAGGAGTACGGACGATTTTTCATGTCACGTCTCCCATAGAATTTTATCTTAAGATAAAATTCGCGGAGGACGCGCGGAGTTCGTTACGTTGATGATTAACGAAATTTGATGCATACACCAGTGGGTCAATCAGTGTTAATGGATGAATAATTTTGATGTAATACGAACATAGCGATACCAATTAATCTTATAATCTCTTTATGTGTAACACGAAAGTAGTAGAGTTCCATTTATAATGATCCGTCGATGCATCAATGTTTAACACGATTGACACTTTAATGCATGTTTTATATATTAAGCACAATAGATATTCTTTATTTAAATGTCATCATTAGTCGAATATGAAATGCGTTGCATTTCACTTCATCATTCCATTCTCTGGAATATAATAATCAAAAAATAATAAAATATGTAATAATACAGCATAATGATATAAATAATATAATATTATATATAATATTATAGTATAATAATGTATGACTGAACAAATAATAACGTATCATAAAATTTATGTATAGAATTAAATAATATTTGTATACTTGGAAATATATTCGGCGAATTTTTTCGCATCGTGAATAATTATCTCGTCACGACACAGACGGCGATAAATCCGTCGTGCTTTTCGAATAACATTATTATAACTTAGATTGAAGCGCGTTCGCTATTCGATAAATATGATTATTCGGAAATGTTACAAAAAATCGGGGCTTGTTTTTTGTTCGGAGGAGAACTTATCATCTCGGCACAATCGCGACCGCGGAAGTTCGCGATCGTGAAAGGACCAGAGACTTCATTCGCTCTGACGAGCGTAATAAGAGCATGTTATTAAGAGCGTTGTTACAATACACTGCGCGAGTCGAGACGAGTCCTTTCAAAGACGCTCGCGTCAACGTCGCTTAACTAATCGTATTTAACTAAGTTTCCGTATCCGAGAGACAGACGGGAACAATTTAGCACATGTAAGAGAAACTTACTTATATAATATTTAATTTGAGAGAAAATTTCTGTTTTAACAGATATTTCGATTCAGATTTAGTTAAATTGTCCGATTAATATGGCAATCGGTCGAATCTTTAATTAAGAAAAAATCAATTTGAAATTTGTCGCGAAATACCCGCGTTTAACTTCTTATCGCAAAAAAATACACGGGGATACCTATATCTTAATTTTCTCTATAGCTATGTATTACATTTTATGAGATGGCTAGTGCTAGTTAATCGTAATTGTCGATGCAACTACTTCTCTCGATGAAGTGGAGATGCCGAAGGGAAGACGGATACGGCGAGCCATCTTGTCCTTCGAGATCATAATTGGATTTCGCTTCGCTGCCTCCCGGTATACGTGGCGAGACATAAATGCGTAGTAATTTATGCTTCGTCCGTCGTTGTCCTACTCGCTAAAACATTAAACAGAGACATATCATGAGCCGGACATATCTCGGTTGTACGGAAATCCTAACTGGAATCACACTCACACGCACATGACTGTGGTCTGGGAATTCTAGCTTAATTAGCGAATTACGAGACGTACCACAGTACTTGTATGTTCTATTAATTATGTTGTCTTTTGCAGTACGGTCATTATTTATAATTCTTTTACAATCTGTTCGTATTTTTATCTTTGTATATTTTTTTTTTTTTGTACATTTTTCTATACGTTATATCAATGGTATTTTTATATAACATAATAGAACGCGATATAATTAGATTCGTAAATAGATTTTGCTGTAAAATAAAATTTAAAGAAACATGTTTATATTTATCTTCGAAAATTAAAACATCTTTGCCGATTAAAAAATGTTAGTGTAATTTTGGTATATATATATATATAGCGTATATATATAAAGAGAATTTTTAAAGATAATTTAAAGAAATGCAGTCACACTTACACACTTTTGACACGCGCTGAGAATACGATTTGAGAAAGCAAATGTCGTAATTGAACCCGGCTAATTTCTACTTAATTGCTAATTAACCTCAAGCGAATCTTCCTCCCTCGTAAACACGCTTGGCCGATCCCCGTTTCGACCTTGCCGTTATTTTCGTTATCGATATTATGACGTCGTTATCATTTGCGTGGCGCGCGCTGCCGGAGTCTGCAAAGGCTGGCGAAGCGGAAGTGATAACGTCAGAACCATTCGATCGTTCGCAAGAACTGTCAGCGGTGGCTATCGATAAATCGACGTAGCGGCATGAATGTTAACAAGTCGCGCGGATGTACCGGAAGCATCTGTCCCTTCTGCGTTTGATCGCCGTCGATTTGCCGAAGGAAGAACGCTTCGGGATAAGATTAACTTGCGGAGATTGCGAATTCTTTCGTCGATCTCTCCTCGCGAAGAATGTTGAAATATAGCGTACTTTCGAGATCTTTCGCGTTTAAATTCGAACTAACCGTCCGCTTGAATGACGTTTTAAATCCGCGCTTGATTACCAAGATATTTATCGAAGATTCGAGATCGATGTTAATTTTTATTAAGGAAGATCTCTCTTCCTCAGTGGATAAAAATTCATCGATTATTCTTGGCGTGTTAATTTCTTGCCTGACAGACTTTGTACAAAGGGGAAGATTATACTGTCGTGAGAGAAAATCATTTTTCTTGACCTCTATTTAACGGATTAAGACATTGCTATCTCTCTTTCCTTTCAAAAAGAACGCACCGAGTATTTCGAATTCTGGAATACATAAATTAGATAACAAGTGATCGATTGACACGATCAACTGATGGATATTGTTGGGAAAACAGAATGTATGAGGATGTAACAGGATGTAACAGGATGTACTTCTAGCGTTTGCATTTTTGATCGTGATATTCATAAAAGTTTTGTCACCTCTTCCGAAAGCTCCGACACGATATTATGGATGTTCGTAACGCGTTACTTGAGAAAGATCTCAGCCGCTTGACATAATCTTATTGACGTGTATATCAATACTTCGAAACTAGAACAACTCAACGTCACTTTGTATCGTGAACATAGATGGAAGAAGCTGTGATATGTTTCGAGAGAGAGCAGTTTTTTTTCTATTATCTCTCAAACTTCATAAAATAATTAATTGTATTAAGTTGAAAATATGAATACAGACCTTTTACAGTTTTACGAAAATCGAATTCTTTAATTTTGTAAAGTTGAAATATTTTTGGTTAAAATAATTTATAAATTTCGTCAATTTTGATTAATTTTTTTAGGCTGTTGCAATTAATCATTTCGCTATAGATAGATTTTTTTATTCAAGACTTTTTTAGTCATGAGTAAAACGCGAGATATCAATTTACGATATTGAATTCAACGCAAACCCCAATTCTTTTATTATCTATATTTGTCGGTTCCAATTGTTCGATAAATTTTGTCAACATTTGCTCGAAAGCCGCGAATCCAATCACTAATTGGACCCTAACATTCTATTCTAGCACGTGTAGTCTCGATATTGCCGATCGGTCAATTGACCCAGCAATTAATTAATTGATACGCGCCACCGAATTTCCGTTTTACGTGTGTGCAACATTTAGTACAGTGTTGTTGGCAGTATACCGAATCGAGAATGAAATATTCTAGTATAAAACATGTTTGTACATTTGATCCATGTGATACTTAACTCAATTTAAATTAGATTCATTACGACGAATATTCATAATGTAAAGATAAGAATCATTTTTGATATTTCAAACAATAATCACGTCCGAACTTAAAGTTTGGACAATAAAAAGGGATCTTGATGCTTAAAAATATATGTTTAATTTTTATGTATATATCTATTTAATTGACGAGTAAATATAAATATCAAAATCTTTAAAATTTAAATATTTTTAATATAGTAATCCACAAACTATTCTTAATTTTAAATAAGAAATTTTTTGTTTATCTTTTGTAAGTATTAAAATGGAAATAACGATAAAAATAACAATTATGAAGATAATCTGAAATTTCAAAGACTCCTCTGAAGATTCTTTTAATAATTTTAATAAAAATTCTTATCAACATCTTTCCCTTACGAGAATAAGTTATAGAAATTTTGTTCATCCACTGGAAAATTCGTTAAATAGAATTCTGCTTTCAAGTCTCACCGACTTTCTACCATGGCATTAGATTCAAGAGCCACTTAGGTACACTCGACAACAAGTTACAGGCGAGCCGTCATGGAGCATAGAAATACTTTTCTGTGGATTCCTTTAATGGCAATGGACTTTTTAGTAAATGGACTCTGCCTCTTACAATTTCCATTCGAAATTTCTCAAAATTTCTCCGCATAAAAAATTTACTCTAAATTAAATTACTAAATTAAAGATTTAATTACAGCAAATTTAGATTAATAAATAATATTTATCGCCATAAACGAAAAATTAAAAATGCTTTTTTTATAACTTAAAATAACTTTCACGCTTTTCTTAGTCGATATTTGACTCTTGCTCTTTATTTCGTCCTAATTCCGTTTTTAAAATTGTAAAAATGAAGGTTTTTAATAAACTGGGTTTTATCCATGAACTAATTTTTTATTTTGATAATGTGCTCGACATAGTTACGATTGACTTGATTTCTACATTACATTTTATATAAGGATTTACAAGTCATGAACGGACGACAACAATATTATGGACTATTTTATTCTGATTAAATCAGAATAAAATAGTCCAAAATTTTTCAAAGAAAAAAAAAAGTGATCATGTCACGCGCGACGCCGCCGAACGGAGGTTTAACGACGGATGCAACCCAAAAGAGCATTTATGGAGCCTGTGATCCGTCCGCGCGAAAGTGCCCCGAAATTGGCCACTTTGATCGTTGGCGCGTTCGCGCTGACGATTGCAGGCATCGCTCGCATTATTTTGTAGCAGTCGCCATTGAGAGAGGTTTTTTTTTACGATACGGCCATCCCCTCCTACCCTTCTGTACCACGCGCGCGCGCGCATCTTTATGTCGCGGCTGAATGGACAGGACGAGCAACGACTGCCGTCTTCTCTATGAGATAATAGGCCCGCGAGGCCGTGTCCGTGCCATTCAGGCCCCGGATTCTGACGACCGGATTGAATCAAGATCGAGAGAGCGAGACCGAGAAGCGAGAGGCGAGGGCGGACATCGCCACTGCGGCCCGCAGTCATGCTCACCATACACAACGAGTGAGTACATCATTTCCGGAAACATCTATATAGTCATCCCGGGGGAAAAGCGGGAGAAGAGGGGTTGATGATCGGACACCCCTTGTAACGGTGAAAGGCGGTTTACGCGATTCGATGACCCGAAAACAACTTGGCCCTATAGTTATCGCACAGTACCGACACTTTCGTAATCAAAGGGCTCGATTTGCCCGTCCTTTCGACGCGATTCATTAAAGATTTATTAGAGATACTTTTAAGAGATCGTAATGTAGCGAGAATACGGAAACGATCGTATCCCGCCTTTTCCCGATCTAATCTCTGACCGACATCTGACGCGATGCCGATCAGATGCCTTGTCTTCGGCCGCCAGGCTTCGTCGCTACTTTACGACGGACCCAGAGCTTCTCACCGGCTTCTTCCTAATGCTTGCTGATGGCTGCACATTAATTTGCTGTATGTCGAGAGTGAGTATGTCGCGTTTTGGAGACATTTGAGAAACTGCATCATGCATGTTGCAACGACTCGCGCGAAACGAATATGTGTCGTTTCGATCGCAACACGAACGCTACACGCTTTTAAGCTACGATTATATACGATATACCAAATTAAAACTGTTTTTGCCTTATTCGACAAAAAGGGGAGAGAGAGAATTTTTTTATAGTCAATTTTTTAAATTATAAGCAATCAGAAATGAAGAAAGTATTAACATTAAGCTTTGGAAAAAAGTGTTCACGAATAATGAAATCTTATTTTTCATTTAATTGAAAATAAACTTCAATTATTTTAAAATGTATAAGAGTTGATTGCAAAGATATTTTGATATTTAATGAAGAAAAAAATTGGCAATTAGCAATTAAAAAGATGATATTCATTTTCATTGAGAGAGAATCGATTTTAAATTTGCGTATGAAACTCATTAGATAAAATATTTGCTAAAGATATCCTATACATCACAGCTTTATACTATGGCTTTGTATCGTAAACGACTTAAGCTCGCGTGAACTTCAACTTCCGTTTTACAACCGCGATCGTGGTACAAACTACACGCTATTAATCCACAGGTATTGTACGCAAATACGTTGTTCGTGATCTCTCTTCGTATACAAAGTAAACAACAATAACAACAATGCGAGATAATTAATTTTCGCAGCGAAGGGTTAAGCGGGATTTTCCGATAAAGCAACGTTCGCCGATAGCACGAATAATTCCACGCGCAAAAGGGCTTAATTAATCCTACCTGTTTACGAGAGCCTCTCTCTCTCTCTCTCTCTCTCTCTCTCGCACTTGGGGAATACAAACGAGCTCGAGATGCTCGGATATGCCTTACAATGCGGGAAAGGGGGATGCATAGGGTGCGTTTCAGTTTCCTGACGCGACGAAGCCATTAATCCGCTCGGTCACTCAATAACGAAAAGCAGCTGTCGAGCAGCTTCTAGACGATTTGCATTGTTCGACAGCTTTGCGGATCGTGGATCATCGTTGTATGTGACGAAGCTTGCATGCGAAAGGGATTATTGACTAACAATAAGGCTCGATCGTCGCGATATTTATGATTGATCCGCACGAGCCATAAATAGAAATCACAAGAAAAATATAGCAATCAAGTATATGTGCATAATATTCCTTTATTGTGTATGTGAGTATTATTTATTATTACATTTATTAATAGTGTATATATGTTGAGTATAAATAAGATGCATATGTTTATATATATATATATATATATATATATATATATATATATATATATATATATATATATATATATATATATATATATATATTTTTCTAACAAAGATATAAGAGAAAGTTTTTTTTGTAAATATTTGCGTAAATGTTCGAAGCAGCTTATATTATATTATATATTTATATTTTATTATCATTGTGCATATTTAGATGTTACTTTTAGACTTGATGCCGATTGCAGTAAATACATTAATTCTCTAGCTTTCTTCGCATATCATATTATCCTAATGTGTATGTCCATGTAAAAGAGAGAGTATATTCGATAATTAAACTTTAGCCATTTAAATCCGCTTGCAATAAACATGAGTTTTGATCAAATAAAAAATATATGATAGTAATATATATTTTCAAATGAGTCAAAGAAATTATCAGAAATGCCCGCTTTGTAATTGTATCGCATTTCTCCGCTGCATTCTTGTCAGCATCGAATTTAATTCCCATCAATCATGTGATATTTGTCCCAGATTGTAGGGCGCACACGGGATGTTTCGAAAATTAGTACTCTCGTATAATTAATTTACGATTTATCTCTGAAACGATTACGCAAGATGAATGCGATCTTCATTTCCTCGAATCTTTACTCTAAAGTACCAAGCTCGTCGAAGGATTAAATAGGTAAAATCTTCAGAATTTATCAGAACTCATAAAACAGATTATTTCAGGAAATAATGATAAAATTGAAGGACCGCGAATCCTTTGATGACTTTCTCGAGCATTCTGATGCGTCCTCAATTCTTGCCGCGAGTTTTCGGATTTCTGGTTGCCCGATTCATTAGCGGTACGAGAGCGATCTTTGCATTGTCGAGGATACATCCACATTGTTCCAAGGATGGCGAATGCTCGAAACTCGAAAACACGTTTATCGTAGAATGCAAGTTCTTATAGACACAATGCTCAACGTGTGCGCATCCATGTATCATTGGTTCTTAAAGTTTCTTGGACATGGCTCTTCTTCACTTCTGCAAATTCTCTCTTTCAATCCCAGTTATCACTAGTTATTTAAAAAGAAAATAGACTGCGATAAATCGCGATTCAATGGTGAGCACATTTCAGACATAGACTATTGAAAATAATCATTTAAATATTAGTTTTGCCTAATATGTATATTTGAAAATTTATTTTCCATAAAGATATGTGAGAGGTCTAAAAATATCAAATATTTTTTTACTTCTTGTATTATTTTAAATATTATGTAATAGAAAAATGTCATTCTAATTTATTCACAAAAAAGTTTTTTTTATTCTAATTTGCAAAAATAACTCTAATATGATTAAATAAAACATCAATAAAAGCAGACTCTAAGAGTTATAAACCGTAAGGAAGAAATAAATAAAAATTTAGTACAAGTTTGTAAAAATATTGTTTAAGTATATTACTGTCTATAGAATGAAAAATAATTATTTCGATTGATTATTTAAGGCATTTAACAAGAAATATATAAACTAAAATATTTCAAAATATTTCAAATAAGATTTTAATTAACATATAGATATGTAAGATTATTTTTTACATTAACCACACACACACACATTTTTGTAAACTAATAGAAGAGAGATAGTTCCATAAATAATTCATAATATAAACATAAATATTCACAAATATTTCTATTTTCCATTTTAGATACTCTCTATTTTATGCCTGTCGTCCAAAAAGTTATTCGAGGAAACATTATAAATATTATTTCCATAGATCCTCTTACGAGAAGTTACATCGAAATTTCTGGGAATCAAAGTGTATTTCAAATTTTCGGCAAAGACTAAATTAATTCGATAAATCGATACGGAAGTTATTAGATTTCGATACGAGGTTCGCATCGCCAGTAACGCGAGAGGGTAAACGAAGACACGCTCCGTTGCAATTAACTGCCTGCCTGCAACGTGGCCGTCCTCCCTCTTGCTCTTACCAGGACAGGCAGCGACATGCCATTAGATTATGCATCGACGTTGTTGTAGTGCAGTTTATTACCGTGTTACTACATGCGAAGGCAAAGGGTAGAACGGAGATGCATATTGTGCACAACTCTCAGTAGCCAGGGCCGATTATCAAGAAGTCGGTTCCCTTAGATTTTCGAAAGTCGAGGTTATTAAGATGTACGATGTTTTAGAATTTCGTCGTACAAGACTAACAAAATCGATGATACTTCAATGCAATCATCCAAAAAATAAAAATAAATTCTTACCGAATATTTAAAAAATTTTATAATTTTTACTTTCTAATTAAAAAAAACTCGAACGTTTAAAGAGATGAATAAATGTCTGAATTAGATGTGATAGGAACGAGTTTTTTTTTCAAAGACATGATGCTACTGAAACAAGCAAATACACAAGAGTATCTAAAATTCAAAGATTACATCGCAAACCACGAACATTCGGAAAACTAAATTCTTTCAAAAATCGAGATTGGAATGGTTGAAAATTTTAAATTAAAATAAAAATAGAAAAAATATATAAAATTAAAGAAGGAACTTTTCAGACTTTTTTAAACTGTCTGAAACAAAAAAGACATAAAACCGCAAAAGAATCTATAATAATAGAAAATTTTGAATTAAAGCGAAAATATAGAAAAATAGAAAAAAATATGTAAAATTAAAGATAGAATTCTTTTCAGATCTTCAAGCTGAAGCTAAAAAGACCTATAAAACCGTAAAAGACCCTATACGTAGTTTATCGATTACTTTCTTAGCATTAGATGGTGGTTTCTTTCCACTTCAATACGAAATTAATACTATTACGCTATTTTCGCTCCCGCTTTATGACGACGGCAGTTTCCTGCCGTTGACAAGTTTGAAAAGAACGTATATCGGCGGATTATTAATTTTTTCCTTCCTGATGTGTAGGCTCATGTTACAATCAGACGCTATTCAGAGAGACGACTTTGCTCTCAACGACAGCTTTTGATTTTGTCACCTTCGGGATCGACATCAAAGACTCTCAACGAAGTTAGAGACTTGCTCGTTGCGATCGCTTAACCTTTTCTCTCTTCCTCTATATTTCATGAATTCTGGAAATAACGAGACGAGAAAGGAAGAGATGAAACAGATCACGGTCTTTTTATTTTACCTCCGGGAATTTTCCTCGTGAATTCCAATTCTCGCTGCGTTTACGAGCCATTTCGATTTAACGATAGAATAAATCGTGGCAAAATGAAATTGATCCACTTTAACGCATAATGTCATTTATCCGTTAAAAATATTTCGTCAAAATCAAGATATGGAAATAAGTAACAAAACTTTCTTCTTTCGTTCGTATTTCAAAGCGGACTTTCAAAGAAATTTAATTCGAGGTGTTTCCACTAAAATATGATCTAATTTTTAATAAGACAAATTTTTCCTTCTTTCTTTCAATCCTCAGCGATACTGACATCAGATATTGCTGTATTTGCTTTATTTTTCTTCAAAACTTGATAACGCAAAAAAAAAACAGAATAAAGAAAGTGAGAAAAATAAAAAACGAGAAAGCGTCGAGTTTCTAGATTTTACATGAATGTAACAAGCTACGTGGTTATATAAAAAAAAAAGAAGGGGAGGAAAAAGGATAGGATACATTTCCGCTTTCTGTTATCGAGCTCAAATTGCAAATTCGCAATTGCAAGGCTTTGAACGCAAAAGCTCTCTTTTTTGCAGCGTAGCGTGATTGTGAAGCTCGCATCGCGTTTAATTACAAAGACCCGCCGGCGGACTTGTTATCCGTCGGCTTGTCATTATTATCGCGATTGCGAAAACTCGGACGTACGAGATGACGTATCGTCCCAACAAGTCGGAAATAAAAGCTTGACCCTCATCGCGAACAATTCCACCGCGAAACAATCGAGCTGATGATGGATTTTTAATCGAATTTCCCCCATGATTTCTGAACTTCAATTATATGACGATTACGTACATGTATCCGGGTTGTTGAATTGTCCTATATTTTTGGTCTGTCAGATCGTTAAATATAATATTTTTAAATGCTTCGATTTTCTTCGATTTTTAGATTGCTCGAATTCTTGAATTCGACTCATAAATTTTTTTACATTTTTAGATCTTGTGTGTGTGTGTGTATTAACATGTATATTCTGAAATTTTGAAATCATTAAATTTTAGTTTGATGATAGAATGAATTCCTTTTTTTTATTTTTGTAATACAATCTTATATTTTAAAGTCCATTTAATGATCATATCTAAGAAGATTCTAGAAATTAAGACTTCTGGAATTTTTTACACTAATAAAAATAGTGATACGTTCTATTGCAAAGTATTGCTTTTTTTTTCTTTTGCTCTGTACTATCATTATTATCATTATTATTGTATTATTTTCGTTCTATTAGCTTATATCACCCATGTATTTCCCCTGATGTACTGTTCTATCCGCAACATGTATTTTTTACCTGCATTTTCATTTGCATCTCCAATTAAATAATGGATTCCCTATTTTACTCTTTTTTTATAAGTCACATTTTTTAAAACATTCCCCCAACGTATTTCTGTAAATATTTAGCATGCGTCAAATAAATAAAGTTTTCTTCTTGCAATAATTTCCTATAAATTCGAAAAAAAAAAAAATAAATAAATTGGATGACTGAACGATTTTAATTTCCATTGCGGTCTCTTCAGCATGTCGCCGCGCAACGGTTCGTGCGTGGCGGAAGTGAGCTCCGTGAGGAGCCTGTCGTCGGACGACGTTTCGGGGACCAAGGCAAATCGGAAGAAGTCATGCTGGGCCCGTGCAACCGATCCGGCCCATCGTCGCGGCCGGCGGATCCAGCTGCTGCAGATGCTGGTGCTGCCCTTCATACCGATCCTTGCCCTGATCGTGCAGACCGCCAATACCCTCCACGACATCCTGATCTATCGTCAAGAGGTGTCTGACATAGAGTCGCAGGTGAGCAAAAAGATCGAATTAATTAACAGAATTTCGAAATAAAATCATTTTTTACTCGACTTATTTATGTATTAACTCTGAAATAAATAATATTGTATACAATATTACCGGTTCAACTCCAGAGAGAGAATAAAAGAACACCAGATTTCGAATCAAAACTATTTGTATAATTCAGTTCTAATACAATTTTCTCTCTACAGAATGAAGAAAATATTATTTTATAAAACTCCGATTCAATTTTGGGAGAGAAAATAGAAAAAAATACATTTTTATTAAATATTCTTTTCAGCAGAGCACCATTTACGAACATATTTAAAGTTTTATTCAGCAAAGATACACATTTTACATCATTAATATTAATATCAATATTTATCGATCAAATCTTAATAAAAAGCATTTACTAAAATGGAATATTTCGATCAATGATTTGTTCCAAGAAGCAGAATTTATATTTTATTTTGAAAAGATTTTACCCTGTCCAATACAAGTGCAGTAACGTTATCCGAATTTGTTCCTTATGATTGAATATAAATCCAGAGAAGCAAAACAAGTTAATTCTATTCCGATTCGAATCTCTAATCTTTCTTAATTAATCAATGTTATTATTTATACTGGATATATATACTTTATAAATCATAACATTAACTGCGCGTACCTCTTTCTTATTTTCTATTAAATTTTAAATTTTAATTTTAATTTTAAAAAATTTTAGATTTAAATTTAAATTTGAAAAAATTTTAAATTTAAATTTTAAAATCTTAATTTTAATTTTTCATTTATAGCTGTTCAGAAAAAAAAGAGATATAATATATTTATATATCATGTGTTCCAAGAAGAAGGTTATTACTGAAAACTTAAACATTTAAAAATTCTTCAATGATTCCATATATTAAAATAAAATTTAATTTAAACAATCATTCTGGCACGTCCTATAGCTACCTAAGTGAGTCTCGCAGAGAAACTCCAATTTTATGAACTACTACTTCTCGACATTATCTAAAGTGAAGGGTGAATAGTTACGCGTGCGCATGCATTGCGCCCTGATAATTATGTAAAGAGGACAATTAGGCTGGGTTGATATAATTCACCGGTGATCGATCGGCGATGGCGATTCATTTAAAAGTAACGAGAGAGAATGAACAAATATACCGCACCTACGGTATTTTTACGTTCTCCGAACAATGTCGTACTATAATTAAGGCCTTTCCACGACCTCCGCAATTAATTGCCTTAATCCTCTCATTTTCAAATTGCATTTAACTCTAACAATAAAAGGGAAAGGCTCTTCTCGCTTATGTGTTCATTATCCTATAATGGAATAATTTTTTTTAATTGTTTAAAATTATCTGTATACGTTGTGAGAAAGTGTCGTTTTGCGACACATATTCTCAGAGATACCAATTTTATAAATTAATCTTCTGCTTCGATGATCTGGAGATCTTTATTAAATATCTCTCCGTGGCTTTTTCTGCTAAAAATATTCCCGAACACTCAATCAAATTTTCCATCACGTGAGATACGAAACAGAACTGACTGGAGATATTTAACGAGATCGAACAATTTCGTTGATTTTTCGCTAAAACAATCAGATAAAAATGATGAAAATCTAACGTGTATGGCTCATGACAGATAAGTAAATAAAAACGCTTAAAGCGTTTCGTGGCGAGATCGAGATGCAAGCTCGCGAGCATTGATCATTGATTCGCAATTCCTCGATCGAGTAATAGCCGGTGTGTGTGTTCGCTGTTTCTATTACGAATATAGCGACTACCGACCGATTTCGCTCGCTGCAGACTAAGGGCTATTGTCAATGAAAACGACGGGTGTTCGTTGAAAATCGCGCCGAGCACGAGATTCGATTTCCGATCGGCGCAGCGGCAGAAGAAATTACGTTACAGCCGTTCTCTCGCGACGAGCCAGCTATTTTTATTTTATTCTCTCACGCACGTTCGGATTATCGACTCGCGCGCGTACACATGCCACATTGTCGCCCTTTTGCTACTTCGTGGCGAGGGGAGCGCGTGCAAGGGACGATGAAATAAAATAAGATGAGAACGATCGGAAAGGAAGGGGACAGTGACGTAATTGATGTTTAGCCTCCCCTCGCATGGGAAATCTAATCTTAGGAGTATGTCAAATATATCTTGCAAGTATCTCAATTATTTTATCCTTCAGTTTTTTATTAAATTTAAAGTATTAAATTCAAGTTCCACATCGAAACTTAATGCTATTCTATAGAATCTTTGAATAGTAAATTCTATCTTAAAATCTTTATATAAATAATAAATATTTTTATATATGA
>NW_021849297.1:5348044-5365987 GCF_003651465.1 Formica exsecta | reverse complement strand
TATATATATAATTTAAGAAATATATATAAAATTTTAGAAACACGTTATAGAATAAGTGAATTTCGATCAAGTGAATTTTAATGCGCATACTATCGTCTGAAATTATTATTGCATCGCATTTTGTCTCGTGTCGTTGTAAAAAGAAAATTTCCACGCTCTACCTAATCGTCAATTTACAAAGGTATTAAACGCAGCCCTCATAGGAATAAAGGGTAGATCAAATCGAAATTCATTGCAGTGGGATGTTAGCTGCACGGTCTTCGATCTCTAGTTACTTGTTTGACGAGCGTCGAAAGAATGTCATGTACGTCATGTCGTATGTTTGCGATCGTCCTCGCGTACTTATAGACCGACAAGTGTTTTGCACACGTCGATGCACTCTGCACTTCGACACACCCTATATAATTTAACACACCGCAAAGAGCTTCTGGAAATTTTTTCTCAACTCGAAGTAAATTCTAAAAACTTTTCTACGCTATCTTAAAAATGTCTATGCACATTGGATTTCTTAATTTCTCGGAATACTAAACTTTATTACGTTATCAAGTTAATAATTAAAATTTAACGTACATAAATTATTTTTATGATGGATATGCTCTGCATGAGAACAGAACAAAGTGTAATAAAAATATAAAGTTCTAGAATTCACAGAAAGTTGCGCGAAAAATAATTTATAGTACTGAAAAATTATAGTATCAAAATTTTATTAAATAGAGTATTTAGAGCTAAAGAGGCTCAATAGAAACAAGAAATTAGTATTCTATAAAGAAGAAATTTGTATAATTAGAATTTCTGGAAGTAATCGAGATGAATCAATTTTTTAAAAATCTTAGAAACCTGAGATAACAATAGAATTCGTCGAGAATTCATACATTCTGTATTAAATGGGAAAACATTGAATTAGAAATTCGCTTGAATCTGAGATGGGCACGTCTGGCCCTCCCCTTGTGAGTTCACGTTTATCCTGACCTTATCCTTCCGGCAACTTTGCCAGAATTTCATCAGAGCAACGACGATAACTCGCTTCAGACGCCAAAATACACGGCTTAAAAAGTTCATGGCACGCTAACAAAGTCTCGGATTATTCCGTTGTATACGATCATTATTGGCGGAAAGCGTGGAAAGTTGGTGGAAAACTTTCTGTTGTAGTTTACGAGAAGATATTTTCAGGCTAGAATACAAGATCCTCGAAAATGATTCACGATAAAAGTTCTTATTCGAAGACGAAAAGGATCGTCGACGAAACATCAACGCACTTGTACTTGTATTTACAATTGTGAAATATAATTATGATCGCTATACAATTTGTAGCCGTGCTAATAATTGTTCCGGACATCGTAGCGAGAATCTCGTAAAACGATTTTATCATCGGTACCATTAATGCAATATTAATTGCTGTCGCGAGCTGGTGGATCGAAACAGAACCAAGGACGGCCTCTCAAATGCGCTTTTAGATTGATGAGATTTCTTAGCCATCGAGGAAAATTTTCAGTTAAACCGAACAGGCGAGAAGTTGTAAGAGATCCCGACAGCAGAGATTTATGACCTAAGATCCGTCTCAAAATTTATACGATTGAGAAAATCTACGTTTAACAATCGGATTCTATCTATATCTGTGGATTTAATAATTTGTAAAATTTAAGATCTATATTATCAAAAGCTGCGGAAAATGGAATTTCTTATATCCGCGGCACAAAGAAATAGGACGATATCTAAATTTGATAATTTACGAATCTATGAAGGAAAGGTTAAAAAAGTTGAGAAAAGCATCTCTCGCGTACTGAGATATTTCCTCGTTTGATCAAAATGATCGGGAAGAGTGGCAGCGGCCATTCAAGATATTCGAGACTTGGAGTAGCCACTCAATATACGTTTCGCGAACACATCCACCACTTACAAGGCTGTCCACTCGAGCCTTACAATTAGTCCTCTTCTAACGGAAGTTCCGCGAGAACAGCCCTAGTACTATTATTTTGACAACAAGACAATTCGAGCGTCTTCTTCGTAGACAGAAAGGACTTTGCGAAGGATTGCCAGAACGGTCCTTTATTAAGTGGACGATCAATTTTCAAACCACATTGCATTTTTCCGAAAATTTCGTGCTGACATGTGTGTATTCCTAATGGTCGATGACAATTGCAGGTAACGATAGCCACGGACTTGGGCAAAATGGTCACCAGGATGCAGTTGGAAAGATCCGAAGTGGCCTTCTTCATCTATACCAACGGTAACACTCTGAGGTACGTGTTCCTTTGATTATTTTTTCTTACAGGATATACATCTCGGAATTTGAACTTTTAAGTTTAGATCTTTTCTTGCTCTCTTTAATAAGACTTAAAAATGTCTCACATTTTTAAATTATCAACAATTTTAACATCTTTTGTTTATAACAAAGTTGGATCTCCCCATCAATATCAGGCGCTTGTTTCTATAATAACGCAATTTAATCCTTATTCGATCCTACTTCTTTTCTGTATTTTTTGATACACTCCGTGTAATTATCGTTCTACCAGAGCAATTTTAAATTCCTCTTGATCCGGCCACGTGCCTCAGCGACGAAGTTCGTTTCTTTATCGATCGAGAAGAGAAGCCTCTCCGTCGCATTTCGCGTGATGAGAACGGATGGCTTCCTCCATTCTCGCAATCGAGATGAAAGGCGCGTAGTTGCAACACGTTTCTACAAAACAAACGTCTTGCGGAATATTGAAGTAGTAGCGAACAATTTAAAAGAGCTTGGAAAGCTTTACGAATCGAATAAAAGCAAAATGTTCGGTGGTATTACTTTGAATCTCTTTGAACCAAACTTCTTGACTTTTTAACAAACTTTCCTTCACAAACACTAAACTTTTCGCATTTTTTATTCACGGTTACATAAAAAACGGGTCGAAAAGAAATCTTAAAACATATAATAAAAAAAAATGTTTAATTAACAGAGTTAAGTTTGCAAATTTAATCGTGGATATATGTATATGATATATATGAAAACTTTTTTTTTTTTGACAGTTGATTTCAGATTTATTGTATTATACTTTTGTTATATTTTCTTTCATCGTTAATTGTCAATGTAAGTATTAATATTCATTCCTGTCATTTTTTCCTGTCATAGTTTCTTTTGTTATTAATAATTCCACAATAAATTATGTATCTTTCTTCCTAATACGCGTCATTCTTTGTCTGGAAACCAGGTCGAATCTGACGCAGAGATTTGCCATAACCGACCAGGATCTCCACAACATGAGCACGTGGCCGCTGGTGTCCGTCCCCAGGGATGAGAGCAAAACGCAGACGTACGACGTAGTGAGCAAGGAGGCTTTCCAAGCACGCCTAGAGGATTTCAGGTAAATCTAATCGGTCCCGAAAGTCGTTCGAGCATTGCCCGACACAAAGGCGGCCGACAACCGTGAAATTGCGGCCGCAAAATTCTGGCCATAGCTCATTAGATTGTGCAGATCCTCGCGCACCATTTCACTCGGACGACATTCGGATGATTATCAAGCGAAACGTGCATAGAAAAGACGAGTAAACATTTGTCCATCGATGAGAATATTCAAGGAAAAATGAAGCTGAAGATATTTGTCAAAATTGAAATTCTCTTGCAGTCTTTCGAGATTCTTAACTTCAACTCTCTTCTTGGAATATTCTCCAACGTCGATTTAAATGAATATTATAAATCTAAGGATAATTAAATATCGCAAAAATAGAGTTATTAAAGCAACTATAGAGGGGATGATCTATCTTTCGTAAATATGCAAATACTTAACGTCAAGAATAAAATTTCAGTTGTAGTCGTCGCTATATTTCCTCAGACCCGGGAATTATGTATTTTCGTGGGCGCGAGCAATCTTTACCTAATTAACTTAACAGGCACCCCGCGCGCTATGTAGATCCGTTTCACGCTCTTCACAGACGGTAATTATTAAGACAAATTGCGGCTCTCTGCGAGTGGTATCGCTTTGAGGAGCGTTAGTACATATAAACGGCGGTTAATTCTCGTGTTAGCTTTACCCCCTATTCCGGCCCCACGCGACTGTACCACCCGTCACCGGTATGGAAAGTTACGGCGGAAACCCGGAGCCGTTCCCTCGAGCCCTCGTCCGGACACTTGTTGAATTTCCATTCAGAGTACGAGTAGGGAATTCTCCTCTCTCTCTCTGTCTCCCGCTCTTTCTCCCGCGGGCTCGTATCCCGTCTGTAAATATTCGCACAGACATCGAGTCGTATCCCGAGAACAGATGTTCCCAATATTTGATCGAATGCTCGATATCTGGAACGCGCTACAGCCGAAGAAGATAAACATCTCTCAGAAAATATGGTGTGTGTTAGTTCTTTCAAATTGAATTCTTCAAATATAGATTAATTTTTATTACACTTTAATCTATCTAACATATTTTTTTAAATACAATATACAAATTGTTTGAGCGAAAAAGACATATCTCAAGAAGAAATCGGAAATTCGTTATTTGCGAGAAATCTTCAATATCAAGAATTAACAAAAATTGATCGAAATAGACGAGTAAATTATATATATATATATATATATATAAACAATTTTTATCGTTATTAAAATTCTACTGCAGTATTTTGCGCAAAACCAGCTTTCATTGTCGAGAAAGTTCATCATTGAATTTTTTTTATTTTACTTTTTTTACACACAAAAGTATCGGAATTTCCAACGTACGCGGTGTGATTCTATAATGGAGGATGGTGCGATATTTCATCGTTAATGTTAGACGCGTGTCGCACGGGAGAAATCCTCTCCAGCAGCAGAGGGTGGTGTATCTGTATCAAATGGTATATGGACGTAAGATAACGCGTCGCAAGATACGACGAGGTCGTCGCGATCGTATTTTCTCGCAAAGGGAATAAGGCAGAAACAGGCGGAAGGGAAAAAGCGAACGGTTATAATTTCCTTAAAGGAAAACCATACCGACATTTTTACGCGCGACGATACGGAATTTTTCATGTATATGTACATTACGTAGCGCCTCTCAACTTTCCTTCCGACAAAATGGCGAAATATGATTGCTTCAATATTTTACGCAGCAACATTATACATAGGTATTTTTCCTCTATTTTCCATTAAAAAAGGAAGACGGAGTGTAAAAAATGTTCTAATAAAATGACAACCCACATGCACACTTTTAACGAGACAACGTTGACGAAGCGAGAGATTGCGATAGGAAAAAGATTAATTATTTTTAATTAGGGTCTTAGGGGCTTTAATTAGAATGCAACCTCGCGCGTTTTCGTATGATAGTCCAATTAGCGATCCCTTCGCGAAATTTTTGTGCGCGGGCATTGACGAGCGATTTGACGCCTTTGGAGTTGCAATAGCTTTTCGTTTTAAAGGATGGAGTTTTTCGACGAGGAAAAGGCGAACGATGGTTTGTCGTTTAACATTTTAATGACATTTAAATGACGGTAAATACAATGAAAACGGTTGTGAATTTTTGAAGCTGCGCTTTAAAACTAAAAATCAAGTACATACACGTACATTGAATCACTAAATGCGATTTAAATTTCTCTTCTCTTTCTCTGTTTCAAAAATAAAATTGTCACAAAAAGTTTTCTCAAATTAAGAATTATTTAAATTATAAATTTTTAATTTAATTTTTACTTCCATTTAAAATTGCGTCACAAATTACAGCGATTGAGAAAATATTTCAAAGATTTTAAGGAACGAAAAGCTCTTTTGTTTTTCACGCGTCAAAAAGCCAATTAATGAACAAAAGTCTCTTAATTAAAAATTTGTCGATTTATTGTGATCTTCAAATGTAAAATTAAAAAATTCTGTCACACGCACGCCGGTCGGCGCACTTTTACTATCGTTTTAACCCGAGCGATAGCACCCAAGCGATTTAATTAACGTGATTTTGGCGCCGACGATGCCGAACGACAGGCAAATTTAATCGGAAACGCCCACCCATAACACATTTGTCGATTAATTCTTTTCCTATCCTCTAATTATATATGTATATAGCGGAGGGTCAAAAGGCGTGGCGCGCGCGCGGAGACGGGCGAACAGCGTGTGCACATGCTTTTATAATAGCCCTCCCAGCGTGTCGCATTCGACTTGTCGCATCGATCGATGATAAAAATATTTAGCCCTTCATCTCTCTCTCTCTCTCTCTTTCTCTCTCTCTCTCTTCTCGCCCGAGCGGAGCGGATCTCGTAAAATCGAATGCAAATACCCCTGACGACCCTTTTAACTGACGACGTGACATGAACGCGGATGTTCTCGGGATATATTCAGTGTTTTGAAAATGAGAATTTCCTCGGAATATTAGCGAAACGATCTGGAAATAAAATTTCCGAATCACTCTCTCTCGCTTCTCTTAGAATATTCCCGGAATAGAAGAAAAAAGATTCTAATAAATATTTTATTATTCTTTAAATATTCTTGCAGCATATCTTCTCCGAATGACTCTTTAAAAAAAAATTTTAAATATTCTCTATCGTCTGTTACGTTTATAATCTCTGACTAATCGAATCGCGAAGTATCGAGAGAAGAGAATTACGAAACTCTTTAATTGCCTAAATCTAGACACGAAAATCCACGTCGGATTATCATCGATCGCGTAACAGAATCGACGGATTTTTTTAATCCATTACGCAAACGAGGTGATGGAATAATAATCTTCTTCCGTCTTTTTTTGTTTGTGGTAGATCAGGTAACTGCCAGCCGAGCTATTGCCACTTTACGAGCGGGCTCGCTGAAATCGCGCCGATTTCAACGTGCCGCGCTCGGGGCAATATTTATAAAAGGCACGTTTTTCATTCCGGCGCGCGCGTAGTGAAAACGGCGACTGCCGAGCACGTACGTCCAATAAATCGATAGGGCGATAAAGTATCGATATAGGGAAGGCCGACGAGCATCAAGACAGAATATTTTGTACGACGGTATTCTCACTCTCTCTCTCTCTCTCCCTCTGTCTGTCTTTCTACCAATGTGACGACAATGGCGTTACCGATTGTATCCCAGAATTGTACAGTGAAAACTTAAATTTCGGCTCGGTTATATTCATGCGCGACATAACTTCTCTCTCGAAACACCGTGTATTTTTATCTCCCTTTTACGTTAGTAAAAAGTACGAATATTCCGTTATTCAGCGGTATATTGCGGTCTATCTGCGAAAATGTAAAAGGTCACGCAGAGCGGAGAGTGGATTTCATGTTTTTCCAAATCAAATAATTAAGAGCGCTTTCTATTACGAGTCAGTTTCGTTAAGTGGAGTTAACGCATTTCCCTGACCTACTAATGCGTTTTACGCATTTTCTTTCGAGAGGATAATTTTGGCGAAATGAACATGAACAATCAAACAGATATTCGCAGATATAAATTCGTAGAGAAATTCTCCAACTGAAACTAATTAATTAATCAATTTAATAATTGATACCCGTAGCGAAGCTATCATTATTAAAACGTAACTTCTATCGAACATAAATTCACGATTTTAATCTGTTATGTTCTTAAAAACGTCAATCCGATTTTAAGAAAGAATTTTAAAATTCTCATAATTTAATTCTTATTTATATCATAATAGAGAGAGGGAAAAAATCAATGTAATAATAAGCAAATTATTTAAACTATTTAAAGTACAATATTTTTAGTTAAATGAATATAAATTAATAATTAATATATACATATAGAAATTATATTCTCAATATATTATAAACATTTGCATATGAATGAACAAATAAATGTCACAGAGAAATCTCTCGTAGAGAAATAGAAATGATGCGTTTATTTTGCGGAAGGAATCTTGGTCGGCATCGAAAAGAACCCTCCGGCGATTGAACAAGAGGGAAGGAACGAAAGAGCGGAAATAAGGCAGAGAGATGGAGGCCGCACAAGTCGTACTCGCAACGGATATCACAAGACTATAACACACGCGGAGAATACAATTGCGACGCATTTGTGTCAACCGATAACAAGCCGCTCTAACAATCTGTTTCTTCCCCGAAAAGCCTGCGGGGAAAAAGGCAAAATCTCGCGTCGGGGAGTCCGATCGATGCGGAAAGATGTAACGGATTCCTCCCCTATACTTTCTCCACAAGCATCTCCCATTTGCTTTTCATTTTCATGCTGCTCGTGGGGTTTTTATTTTTGATTGTTAGGGGAAAGACTCTCATCTACAAATTCTAAAATGTACTTCAATCATTCGTCTATATTCGACGAGACACTCGACAATATTATATCTCTTCTTCCTCTCTTGAATCCGATTCAAAGATATATATATATATTTGCTTATTTGACAATCAATTAATCAATTTTTATATACGCGTCATTGTTGCTTTTTCGCGAATTTCAATTCTAGAATAGAATAAGTATTTTTCTTCCTAATATCTTCTCCCTGTCTATATCTACCATCTAACGTAAACAGTATTACTTATATAAGTCATGCCGATTATGTTCTTTTTATTACTGTCATTCAGGAGTGAGTCCTATCTTTCTGCTTAATGCTTTTAGGAAATATTATCCCAAAGTACGCAATAAAACATTTCAAACCTGCTCCTTCTTGCTAAATGTATATCCGTGTATCTCTTTCATTCTTTCGTTCTCTCTCATTAAATTAAAATGGGTTTGTTTACAATTTAATATAGGATAATCGAATTCGTCTAGCAGCCGCTTGAAACATTATTACTTGTGCACGCGCTTGTGTCACAACACGATGATTCTTATGTATATCTTTCCTCTTTCCATTCGAAAGCAGTCAATCTCAACAACGCCCGTAATAAAACTCTTCATCTATCTCTTTCTCCGTATCACTCCTCCCATTACTTTCATTCTCCTCATCGTTGGCTCTTCTCTGTCTCTCGTGTTCTCTTTATGAGCAATGGAAGCGGTCGTCACACATGAGCGCGTGAGCGCCCATTTGGAGCAATAAACAGTATTTTTAGACTCTTCTCTCTCTCTGTCTGTCTTTCTCCCTTTCCATGTATTATCCTCTCAGTCTTTTCCCTTCGTTCTACCTCTTTCTCTCTGATCTCGTCGCGTCTGTCCATGGTTAAATCTCGCCCCGATACTACGACGACGTTCAACGCGTCGATCAAACCCACGTAACAGATGCGAAGGTCTAGCTACCGGTGTCATTATCGAGCGATATCGCCACGTGCGGAATCCTCCAAGGCGACTTCCATCTATCCAAAGGATCTCTCGCGATTCTTTTTTAGATGCCCGCTTCGGACAGGGTAAAATTGTCTGCAGACAATTTCCGAAGCATTTCAGAACGCAAGAATTAATATTCAAATTAAAAGTTGTATTTAAATAGAAGTATTATTCGTTAAAAATAGTCCTCGAAATTTTCTCAAATCATCGAACAAAATCGGAACAATTTAAACTAAACCTTAAATTGTTCCGATCGCTCAAACCTGGAAATATGTATATCGATATATGTATATGTATGATCTATAGACGATCCTTATATGTATACGGTTCGAACAGATCTTTCGATCATTCGATTCGTTCGAATTTTTTGTCTAAACTCTAGTTTCTTTTTTATTATTTCTATGCAAGAATTTCCCTTTGAAAGAAAAATGAATATCGAACTAGTCAACAAATACCTTAAACATTATGTCCAGGCTATGTGAGATTGCTCGATCAGATTATTTCGTCACGTTAAGGTGCAATTATATTCGCATTACGCGATTATTCACGACAAAATCATCAGAATAACTTCCCTATGCGGTATCGACCGCGTATCGTATCTATAAACACGCCGACACATGGAAGGTAATCGAATTGAGTGCAAAGTTCGTTCGTACGTTCCTCCACAGGCAGAAGATAAGCTCGGAGGCGAGCAGCATCAGCGAAGTAATGGCGTGGTACACGAGCGTGAACGCAGCTATGTTGGATCATCTGACTAATCAGATCAAGGAGACGGACAACAGCGGGGTGTGGAGGTAAGTGTTGTCAAAGCTTTCCGCAAAGGGGAGGCGAGATCTCTCCCTCTCTTTCGCACTCTCTTTATCCCTTTCTCGGAGAAGAATGAGATGAAAAAGATCATCATTGCTGCGAAATTTCTAACATTTCAGATATCTGATAGCTTTCAAAAATCTTCTGCGGAGCATCGAGAGCCTCGGTATCGCCTCCGTGGAGGGTATCAATTATTTTGGCCGCGGTGTCCTCCCTGGGGAAAACCACGTCAGTTACGTTCGCCACGAGGCACTGGGACGCGATCTTCTCAACGCCGCTCTCACATATGTTCCCTCCCTGAAGATGTTCTACGTCGACCTCACGCGCACCATGCCCGAATACGGCAAGATCAAGGCAAGGTAAAAAAACCGTCTCTCGCGTTTTTCTTCCGCGTGCTGACCCGCGAATAAATAGATCCCTTAATCAAATAGATTTCAACTCTTCAAACATTTAATATTAGGTCTACCGGAGAGTTCTGTCCGTTTTTGGAATAAAACAAAATACAAATTTTTATTACCGTCAATAAACTTTATTAAATAATGTAATTGCCATTATTATTAATGATTTCTTGCCAGCGTGAGGGCAATTTGTATATCCCTTTTTCGAAAAATGTTTTATCTTTTGATGCGAAAAATTGAACCAGTGCTTGTTTGATATCTTCTTCATTTTTGAATTTTTTGCCCCTCAAAAAATTTTGTAAGGACAAAAACAAGTGATAGTCGGTGGGTGCTAAGTCCGGGGAATATGGTGGATGCGACAGAATTTTCCAGCCTAGTTCTGCAATTTTTTGACGAGTATCCAAAGCAGCATGTGGCCTGGCATTATCATGATGCAGTATGATGTTCTTCCTATTGTACATCGCCGGCCTCTTTTCTTGGACTGCTGTATTTAAATTATCCAGTTGCTGACAATACTTCTCCGAATAATGGCAATTACATTATTTAATAAAGTTTATTGACGGTAATAAAAATTTGTATTTTGTTTTATTCCAAAAACGGACAGAACTTTCCGGTAGACCTGATATTTTATTTTCCGCTATCGTAAATTTTTCAATAAAACGTTAATTTTGAAAAAATATTGTATGTGAATGTTGCGTTAGTCAAGCTGCAATGGAAGTAGCCTCTATTATTAAAACTTCTATTATCGAGACGTACGCTGCGTTTTAGTTAAAGCGTATTCAACATCTATTTTACCGGAGAGTCATAGTTTCTAGACAAATTAATGTCTTTTATTTTATAAATAACATCGAATATTAGTTGAATCAAGCTCAATAATGTTAGAAGAATCTTATTGGATCTCCTATTTCTCTATAAATTTCTAAATAGACACATTGCTTACTCTGAAATTTCGAAGCAATTTAGACGTTTCAGCTAAAATTCCCAGAAAGGGAATGCTCTTTCGCAAGCAAAAACATATTGTATTTTATAATATCAAAAATTTATATTTCTATAAACTCATATTTTATATTGCTCTCGATACTTTAGAAGATACAATTGCAGTTAAAAGACGGAAAAAGTACAAATAACTTTAAATATGTATCAAAATATTCGCAGAATATTCTCCACCGTATTTTGAGAAATTACATAGACACTTTTCTCCCAATTTGGTAATTTAAGGGAAATGTGTTTCATGAATGAAGACACTTTTACGCGCATAACAGACGGATGATAGATTATGAGAATAAAAAACACACGAAGATAGATAGGATTAAATACGTAAACGTTGTGTATTCTCTTTTCAAGGCGAGACGAAATCCTGCGGAATCAGAAGAGGGAGCCGAGCGTGGAAGACGCAATCGCTTACTTCGATTCGATGGCCACTTACATCGACGAGCTGCGTAAGCTGCAGCGGGAATTGCGTCACATGATAAGGTATCCTCATAATGGAATTGTTTTCCCGTTTTGTTGAGACTCGCGTAAAACACAACGGACACATACAGTGCGAGACGAGAGATTTTCAAAAGAAAGATTTCTCCTTAGAAAAAACTCGATGAGCAATTCATCGTATCACTTCAAAAACATGGACAAAATATAGTGTTAACCGCGAATGATAAAAATCTGTCAAATTTATTAAATTGGATTTTACACATACATAAAAAGTATCAAACTTTCACAAAGTAAAATGTTAGAAAAAAAAATTTTGTAAATTTATTAATTATATCAATTTTCCTAATCTGCGAATAATGAATTGATTTGTCATTCAATTTATTGTCTGATAATAAAAAAATATTATACGTGTTATATATTATCTATAAAATATATTAATCGTCGAGAATGTACGATATACATATGTGTTTCTGCAGGGATTATGTCAATTCGACATTACAAGACGCGAGCAACAAGGAAGTTGCGGGTATCGCTATCGTCGTTCTGGTGCTAGTAGTGTCGCCCATCATCATCATACTAATGCGCAACGCCGTCGCTACCATTCAGGTTTGCGATTCAAATGCCGTCGATTTGATTCCCTTTCATGCCACGTGTGACTCTCTTTCATACATAGCACTCATAATAATTTGTATACCGGGTGTCTAATATAGACTTTAATTTTCATCGCGGATTTTCTTGGCGGAAAACTTGATATTAATTTATTAAATTTCAAATTTTTTTTATTGAAATATATCAGTCACTAGAAATAGATATATTTTATTAGAATATCGAAAAAATAATTTTCGAATTATAAATGATTGAGAATGAAGAACAAATCTATCTATATACAGGAAACAAACGGCATTTCTGGCAAAAAAAAAACAAATTTAAAATTTTATTTTAATCGTTTGCTTGAATTTCAATTCGCGGTAGTACAAATCTTTCCGACGTTGCTTGTCAATATTAACTTGCCCGTTATCGGATGTTGAATTCGCGGGAAGGGTTATGGGAAACTTTCGTGACCATGTCTTAGTTTGTATCCCATAATTCGATTCCGTGCTCTTGAGTTCGAAGTCTCAACGTCGGCCATGAATAAACGGCGTGACTTACGTCTTAATAGAAAATCAGTCGAAGACTGTTTGCGATAAGAGAAATTTCCTAAAATAAAACGTTTCTTGCTATTCGCGAGGTTTTCAGCGCTAATTCTATTTATGGGAAAAATTAATAAGCAATATTAATCCATTAATTTTCTGTTTGTGAAAAAAAACACGCGCTCTTTTTTACACCCTAAAAATTGCATGCAGAAACGATTTGAATTTTCAGAAACTTATAAAATTTATAAAAGTATTAAATTTTAATAAAAAATTCTTTGAGATAAAGAGAATATATTCTGTGATCTTCATTTATTTTAATTCTTTAAGTTTTCCTCTGCGTAATTATACGTATTTTATAGCAACGTGGAAATATTCTCATATTTTTGACATTTGTATATTATTATATAATCTAATTATTATTAGCCTGATTATTTTAATCTGATTATCTTAAAACTATTATTAATTATAGATGTATGCCGCAAATTTGGCACAGAAAGCTCGTGAGCTCAAACGCGAGAAGAGAAAGAGTGACACATTGCTCTTCCAAATGCTTCCACCTAGCGTTGCTCAACAACTCAAACAGACTCAACAGGTGAATTTAAAAAAATATTTCAAATCATTCAAACCACACACACACAGAATTTATTCAAAACTGAAAAAAAGACAATATTCAACTCGCGAGATCATATATACACAAACTAATAATCTTATAAAAATCTAAAATTTTTTAAACTTGATATCTTTAAGATATTAATCAATATTTATTTATATCTCTCTCTTCATCAGATCTATATTTAATCTTCTCAAATTCAAAAATTTTTTTTTTTTTTTTTTTTCTTGAAGTTACTTCGTTTTTTAGACTCATCGTAAGGGATTTATGAATTTTTCAGAATCGAGAATTCTTTGATTTTCTTGAATCATTTGATTCTCTTTTAACTTAAACTTGTTATTGATTCTGATTTTTCTCGCATCGTAAATAATCGATTATGCAAAATAACGAGGAAATAAGCTTTTTCTACTATTCTTTCTCTATGACATTTTCATTTTTCACGACCTATAAATTTTTTTCAGGTGCCGGCCGAGTATTACGAGGCAGTGACTGTCTACTTCAGCGACATAGTCGGCTTCACCGAGATCGCCGCGGAAAATACACCCCTCGAGGTGCGTCTCATTCTGTTCTCGCGAAAATGACCGATCGATCCTGAAGCGAGTTGTTAAATTACGCGAAAGTTCCATCACAATACCGCCCCGATGATGAAATCGCGCGCATACCACGCGAATTCCCACGCGAAACGTACGCAAGACAATTTCGAATTGCACTGTGGCATTAAATATTAAATCATTTATCCAACGTTTTTGTCTCGTTATTATTATTATTATTTATTTATTTATCATTATTCTCTCGTATTTGGTTCAATGATCGCTCGAATATTTGCTTGAATTATTTTGATATTTAATTCTATTTGGAATTTTATATATCACTCAATTTAATTTTCCATTTTACGCGAAATATACAGCGAAATGTAATTAATGATCTATATTTGAGAATCAATATAACGTATGTGATGACAATCGTATATTTTTCTTTCTTTCTTTTTTAGATAGTGACGTTCCTCAATTCGATCTACAAATTGTTTGATGCGCGCATCGAATGCTATGACGTATACAAAGTGGAGACCATCGGGGATTCTTACATGGTCGCTTCCGGCTTGCCCGTTAGAAATGGTAAAAGTACGAAACCCCTCCTAATTCCGCTTACTGTCTACGGCCTTGTAGCATGCTGATTACCATAAAAATACACAACTCTTCTTTTACCCGAATTTTCCGTACACATAAATTTTCTTAATTTTTGAATTTTTGATTTCTCACTGTTAATCTCTATTTAAATATTATAAATATGTTTTACAAATTTTCCAATTCTCTCTCTGTCTTTCTCTCTCTCTCTCTCTCTCTCTCTCTCTCTCTCTCTCTCTCCACATTTAATGAAATGTAGTAAAAAAATAAAAATACTAAAAATACTTGGTTTATTTTAGGTCATTCGCGCATAATCGTCATTTCTACTAATTTTGAAAGACTAATGAAATAGTTTTGAATACTCAAAACCATACCAAAATTAGCCGGAAATTAAAGTAAAAAATAATTTAACTCTCCCCGATACGACGCTCAACAGCAGAGTTATAATTGTAACGCAACGTTGATTTATAACACATATAAATATATTCAAATTATCAAGCAATATTCAAAAAATAATTACGTAATATTTCAAAAATATTTATTATATGCGCAATTACATTTTTTGCTCGTTGTTTAAATGAACAAATTACGTAAATTGGAAAGAAAGATTTTATATAAAATACGCTTTTATAAAATATGACAAAAATATAATAATTTAAATGATGATGCTTATTAAAATTTATGATCACGCATAAATCTTCAACACAATGTTAAAGTTTTTTATATATATCTCAAAAATACTAATTATTATAAATATTATACTCATTATTCTATTAATTATTATAAATATTTTAAGTATTTCAAAATAAAGTAAAAAATCTAAAATACATTTTACATGCATTATATATTACATAAAGTAAAATACCGATCACTACAGCGCAGATCAATGGACAATTAAATTCATAAATAACAAATAATAAATCAAAGAAATTATAAATTGCTCACCCTCATGGTTGTTTCGCTCCCTCGGTCTCCTCCTCCTCCTCCTCCTCCTCTCTGGTTTGTCTCTTACTGCTTCTTTATAGCACTCACTCGAAAAAATATTCACTCCCGAAAACATGGTTATGATGGTCGTGCGTGCAGAAAAATCAACAGAGAATGTATAACGTTTGCGCGGACTTTGAATGGCACTCTTGAAATTCATGAACTTTGCTATGTATTGAGATGGGTGAACGATGCGAAAACCGCGGTCACAAAACACAAACTCCCCGCAGTAAATTACTATTGCCAACCAATAGCGTTGTCGTTTATCGATACACAGTTTTACTATCTTGTATTAATATACTACATGCAGATATAAACATGAATAAAAATATATGAATTAAAATTAAAGTTTCGTACAATGTAATATCCGAAAATATGCAAATAAATATGAATAAAAATATGAATTCAAATTAAAATGTTGCACAATAAAATATCTCCGAAAATATTCGTCGCTTTGATGATCTATTCGCGCAATAAATAATTATTATATTAATAATAAATTTCAATCGAATAAATACGTAAATAAACACGCGCGAAGAAAAAATCTGCAAGTTATATTTGTTATTATTAAACGATATAACACGATATATAACACGAGATACATTCAACTCTAAATAAATTATATCATTTATAGATATAATATTATCGCCCATACAAATATCGCAATTAGACAATTTGAAACTCCTCACTCACATCATCCATCGCTTCGATTTTTACTTCAAACGCAAGTATCACGCGAGATATATTTCGATAAATAGCCGTCATCGCGATACGTGTTGTTATCGTGAAAATTGATTGATTACTATTGATAATCATTAATTAGACTAACTTGAGGAATAATCGCGTTTGATATCTCGTAATATCTTTCGGCGTCTCGGAAGCTTATGCTTAGGAAGCGCGTCACGTTTGCTGACAGCCCGCTCGAGGTTCACCGCGCGAATGACAACAAGGTAACCGCGTATGTGTAAATGTAAACAACAGCCGCAAAAAACAAGCGCCGTAGTTCGTCGGCACAAAATATTTAACGTATTGAAATACGTAAATATAAATATTCCGTGTTCCTTGAATCTTTGAGTTAACTATTAACAATCGAAATATATCGTTTTGAAGATCGAAGATTAAAGATTGGAATTTGATTAATTAAAAAAAAGGACAAAAATTATTTTTTTTTTTGTTCGATCAAATTTTAATTTTCAATCTTTAATCCGTATAGTCCGATACGATATATGATTGGCAAATTACAATTATAACTCTGCGAAAAAATTTGGCGTGATTTTTATATAAGTATTTTATATAAGTTTCTGCCCCCTCTATCGTTCCCTTATGCCTTATAATCTAAAGGCGGGCAGGGATAAAAACTATTTTGATATATTCGCAAAGAAAAATTCGCAATCCACTGATTTATAACTTTTTAAGAATAAAGAAATTTGAGTTTTGACCTTGAAAATGACCTTGTCGCAAATTTTCATTATCATATTCGTAATCAGCGTTCAAAAATACAAAAAATAGTGTAGTTTCAAAAAAATCGGAGGGTTCACCTATTCGGAACTCCACCCAGAAAGACTAAAGAATTGCACCAATTTTCGAAAATTCAAGCCTATGCGCCCAAAATTTATATTGAAATATAAATCAAATTCCTTGCCAATATAAATACTCGATATTTTTTCATCAAAAAAAAAAAAAAAATGATAAGATAAATGGATCGCATTGCGCGAACAATTAAAGAAATTTTTTTTTTAAACACATGGGCAAATATTTTATTTCATGATATGTGACTTTACGTTCTACATATATATCTACTTCAATGCTTGCGTCGTCTTGAACAACATCGTTCTTCCGATTAATATTTTCTTTCGTTTGCGATTTCATTTCGCTCAGGTGATAAGCACGTATCCGAGATCGCGACGATGGCGTTGGATCTGCTCGCGGCCTCGTCTGTCTTCCAGGTACCGAAACGTCCTGGCGAACGGCTTCAGATAAGGAGCGGGGCCCACACCGGGCCCGTCGTCGCCGGTATCGTCGGCAGCAAGATGCCCCGTTACTGCCTCTTCGGCGACACGGTCAACACCGCGAGTCGCATGGAATCAACCGGTGAAGGTAATCCATTTTTCGCATCTCGAGAATCTTATTCAGATTTATATCATCAAGAGAGAATTGTAGATTATTAAAAGATTGAAGTTAAATATATTGTTAAGATCTTCCCGAATTATTTCCTGAGTAGTGATCTCACTCACATTCCATTTTGTGTTTACCTTTTCTCCTTATATTTAATGTTCATTTTACATGTAATTTAATAAATTGATTGTTAATTGATATAATGTAATTCTAAAATTACATTTTATTTAAATAA
>NW_021849297.1:5347411-5347815 GCF_003651465.1 Formica exsecta | reverse complement strand
AATTAAATTATAATAAATTAAATTATTATATATAATAATTAATTTAATAATTAAAAAATAATTAATTCAGTAAATAATAAATTACATTCGCAATGTTACATATTTTTTTTATTCAAGCCCTGCGGATTCACATCAGCTTGGAAATGAAGAAGGCACTCGACGCCGTGGGCGGTTTCAAGATCGAGCATCGTGGCCTCGTCGATGTAAAGGTAATTTTTTTCTAAACAGTCTCTATATTATGTTATAATATATATATATATATATATATATATATATATATATATATATATATATATATATATATATATATATATATATATATATATATATATATATATATATATATATATATATATATATATATATATATATATATATATATATATATATATATATATATATAT
>NW_021849297.1:5342093-5347353 GCF_003651465.1 Formica exsecta | reverse complement strand
TATACACATATATTATATAAATTTATCTTCGATCGATCGATATAAGTTTCTTTCCTTATTTTATTATCCACATATCGCGTCGTAAAAACGACACTAAAGCGCGGACAGGAAAATTTTTCATTAATCAATAATTTATTTTCTCATCACAATTGATAATTTTCGATCGATCTTCCGTTCTTCTCTCCGGCATGAGATTTAATTTCCCGGTCTCGTAGGGTAAGGGCCTCATGGATACATACTGGTTGGAGTGCAAGGACGGCGGTATCGCGCGCGCCGCCGAGCTCGACCTGCCATCATTCTTTGAGGACGTGCGACCGGTCTTCATGCGGCGCCTACGCGAGGAGGGTACCCTCTGATGCGAGCCATACTCTCGTCGGGATCTCTGGTACCTGAACCGGCGCCCGAACCCATGCATCGTCCGATTGTCCCAACCGAATCTGATCGATCACCTGAAGCGACCGAATCAAGGCCGCAAAAATCGACTATCCCATCCGAATCTGCACATTACCGCAGTCAAGGCGCCGCCGCAGTCGCAGTCGAGCATCGAGTCCCAGGACTCGGGCACCTACTCGACCACTCCCTGTCCACCGAGCTACTCACCCGCGAGTCAACGTAGCCGTTACTCGCAACCGAATCTACCGACCCTCCTGATCTCGTACGATCGACGCTCGGGCGGCTCGCCCGATCGTCGGACCCGCATGTCGCAGCCGACTCTCAACTCCAGCCTAAGCGGTATCAACTTCTTCAGCATGAACCGCAGCGTCGGCGTCGGTCGTCTGTCGTACACCAGTCTGCGCGCTACCTCGGGCGACAACAGCATCAACGAGGAAGAGAGGCTGTCGACGCCGAACGTTCACGCCCTGGGTGGCAGCGGCAGCCCGCGTGGCAGTCTAACGATGGAGAGGAGCTCGTCGCGACTCTCGCAGCCGGACGTACGCAGATTTGTCTTGCGACAGGACAAGCGCGAACGACTATCGCAGCCCACCTTAGTCACTGGCGATTACTATCCCGGCCGGGGGCAGCAACGGCTATCTCAACCATGTCTCAGCAGCGGTTACCGCGAGATCGGTGGTATCGGCGTCGTGCATTCCCCATCGCCACCGCCTTTCCCCCTCAAACACAAGAGATTCGTGCCTCCTGTTCTACAAGCGAGTCAGCGCGACCGCCTGTCCCAGTTGGATATCGGCGCCAAATATCGGAACATCAAGGACCTGGGCGGTGGCAGTGCTGCGCAAGTCAAGTTCAATCGCGATCGGTTCTCGATACCGGAGCTGGAGACACAAAACGATCTGCGACTGATCGCCGGCACACCCAAGCAACGCTTCAGTCTAGACAGTCAGCTGACAAAACAGCGCTTTAGCCTGGACAGCCAGGATAGCTGTAAGTCACGGCTGCTACCAATCGCGAGCTCTCCGATCTTCGAGCATCAACAGATGAAGACCGAGGATCTTACCGGAATAACGTCCGACAGACTTAAGAGTCCCACCTGCGAAGGCCTGCAGAGCGTGATCGTAGCGAGCACCTCGCCGATCTTCCCGCCCGGCGAGAGGCGATTCCTCGCGCCGGACTTTCCGTTTGCTGGCAGAAAGATGTCAACGTCGCCATCGCCACCCAAGACCGGGGAGTTCGCGAAGACGATGCGCGCGTCTGGCAAACCGCCGCCGATTCCGGTCCGAGAAAGAATGTCGGTACCGGAGATCAGGAATTCGAGTTTGCGTCGGCTGTTGGACCCACCTGTTCGGCAGCGGCACAGCATCGCCGGCAACCTGCGGCAGTCGCTGTTATCACCAGTGAAGCTACCCGAGTTCGCTACCGGCGGCAGAAAATCGCCGCGTTACTCGATTGACGATGCGCTGGAGAAGCTGAAGAGGATCGAGAAGGAGGAGAATCGACGGAATCAGGAGACGAGCGAGGAAAAGCGGCAGGAAGCCAAGGAGCAGGATCAACAGCAAGAACAGCAGCAGGAACCGAAACACATCCAACGACACTACTCGTACACATACGAGACGTCTGGTAGCGACGAAAGCGGCAGTGTCTCGACACTTGGCAAGATGAGCGTGGGCGGCACGCCGAAACGCAAGTACCTGGAGAGCAACTTCGACGAGAACGAGCAGGTGATCACGACAGTGATCGAGACGGAGGTTCCGATGATCCTGCCGAGCACGCCTGGCAAATACGCGAAGAAGATCCAGGCATACTCGAGCGAGACGCCCAAGTGGATCCGCAAATACTTGGAGAACGAGAGCCCGAAGATAGGCCGAAGGATCTCCACCAGCGCCAAGGACCAGATCGCCAGAACAAATCGCAGAAACAGCCGCAGGAAGAGTTCGCTGGAATCAATCGAGACGGCGACGAAGAAGCCTGAGGAGAAGGTCCGCTCCAAGTCCGCCAGCTGCGAGGAGAGAAGCATCAAGAGCGTCATGGAGCAATCCTTGAGCGGCGTGAGGGAGACTTACGTGAGAATCGTGCCGTCCAGCAACGCCCAGGAGGAGAATAGGTACGAGGTCGGCGTGGAGCCCAGCGCAACCTCCTGGACAAAGACCGATGGACGAGGTCTTTACGGCGATGACACCGACACAGACGATTCCACATCGATCTAATCGGGCGGAAAATATTTCATCTCAGCATGAATCGACTCACTGAATTCGATCGCTCTGTGTGTGTGATTGCCGCCGTTAAACCACTGAAAAAAATTTATAACTGAGTTTCAATTAGCTTAAGAATATTATCGTCTTTTTTCGACGAACATAAAATTTAAGCGGCTGATTAAATGACGTGCGCTCGACATTAATTTATCTGATTAATTAATTACGTACTCGTGTTTATTACAAAAGAAAATTTTTAGATTTCTAGTTTTCCGGTTTAGAGAGAGAATGTGTGTTTTCAACTATAAATAATTACACAAAACCATTCCATTACATAGCCGAATGCAACCGATTTTAAGAAGAAACCTGAATGAATCATTTTCGTTATATAAAATATTGACAGTAAGAATCTTTTGTTTCAAATTTATACAACCATATGCTAAGAGACTGAACAGAGAATATAAACCACCCAGATGCATACACATGTTGAAACGAGATTAACACAAGTCAGATTGTAGCGCAATCACGACAGATACAAGAGAGAGAGAGAGATTGATGAAATAGATTATCTCAAGAAGAATCTCGAATATTTTGTACTTAAAAACGCTGCACTCTCTCTCCCTCTCTCTCGTCGTCTCGTCCTATATAGAATGAATCAGAAAAGTAAAGACCGAATGCGGATACCTATTTTTGCACAAACAATGGACCATAATATACCGCATGCGTTTTAGCCTAAATAATATTCAGATTTGTGTGCTTTATCGACTTTTTCAATTAAAAAAATAATGACTTCTGATTTGTACATATCTCGAACAGAAAAACGCATAGAGCGAAAAGTCGAGTAGAATGTAAGGAGCGATCGAAAACTCGCGATATTCAAGCTTGAACGATGGATTTCTTTTTCAATCCTCGCCAAATCGTTTGGCGAGATAAATCTGGTTTATTTCGGATTTTCGATCCACGTGTGTTCGTTCGCTCGTTCTGCGTGCAACGTGTTGTGTTAGCTCGAAGTATGTGCGATTATTTTTATCATGTTTGCATCGAGAGAGACGTTACGTAGAAATTAAGTGTAAAACAGTCCAGCTTGTATATACATCGATTATAGGGAGTGATAATATATTACTAAATGTGCACAATTGCATCGTTAGAGAAATTGTAAGATCGTTCGATGTTCTTGATTGTATAATTTTTTGTTTCTTGTCGGCAAGATATTTTTCACTTGCAAAAACCGTATCTCATTCCTGTGATTACATGCTTCATATTAATCGTGAACTGAATTTATTTACAATAAGGTGTGCGGATGTTCATTTTTACTGATACTAGTCATTAATGAAATTTTACAATCAAATATATATAGGGTGTTTCTGTGATGAATAGCATGTAGATTTAATTGATAAAATACAGAAGAGTAAAAATATTTTCTTCTCTCAGATATATATATATATATATATAACAATTTTTTAACTCGAAAAGTTATATATACTCTACTTTATTATTTCGAAATTAATTATTAAATATTGTAAAGCCATCCATAAAGCATTTCATAAAGCTATCCATAAAGCATTTTTCAAAATCCGATTTCTGTAATATCTCAAATTTGCTAATGATTTTTAATCTTAAGTTTTTTTTAGTAATATTTAACCAAGTTTGCGTCCATCACTTATGAACGACTAAACTTCGATATTTTGAATATTTATTAAAGATTTAATAAAATGTATGAAATCTTATGAAATTTTTATTTGCTATATGTTTTGTAACATATGTTTAGAATCTAAGTTTAAAAAATGGCTATATATTATTTTCGTTATTTAATAAGATATTATTTGGAACGCAATTTTTCTTATTCTTACACATCTAATTTGTTTCCTCTTCATCAAAAAATATATATGCTACAACTCAAGCACCCTATATATATTATATATACATATATATATAGTAAAAAATTTTCTGAAAATTTAGACATTTTTCTGAATTTTTGGATTTGGGTGTCTGAAAACAATTTTAGGCGATCTATCTTAATCATCAAAATCGTTTTTCTGAAAATGCTGAAGAGTGTATTTGAAAATTCTGATAGCATTCTGTCTGAAAATTCGGACAGCATTCTGTCTGAAAATTTAGGCAGCATTCTGTCTGAAAATTCAGACAATGTGTCTGCAAAAAGCTGCAAATACTGTCTAAAGTTCCATTCAGTTTTTTTTACAGTGTATATATGAAATTCGCGCTATATCTAGTCTTGACAATCTCAATTATCATTTTTTTCGAATATTCCAAATGCAAATATGTATGTGAGCATTGAGTAGTTTTATTTATCTTTAGCAGTGTGTATGTCATTTTACTCCTATATACATACAATATATACATATATAGTATTTAATACACAAGTAAAGATGTCAAATATTAGCAAGTCAAAATAATATGCATTATTATACATAGATCGAAATATATAATCCATTGTTATAGCCTGAAAAGATCCTTATCTTTCAAATCCTTTAATTATAATTTTTTACATTAACACATCTTGTGTTACATGACATACATACGCGTCTGTGTGTGTTTGTGTGCGCGCACACATATATGTATATATTATATACAATAACTTATAAATATACATTATATGTATGTATATGTATATATATATATATATGTGTGTGTGTATATATACACACTTATATATC
>NW_021849297.1:5329360-5341432 GCF_003651465.1 Formica exsecta | reverse complement strand
TATATATATATATATATATATATATATGTGCGTGTGTGTGTATATATACATATATATATATAATATATATTGTATTGTGTATGTGTGTGTGTATATATATATAGAAATTTTTCTGAGAGAGACATTTGCATCCTTTTTAAAAACTAGTTAAGAAATCTTTTTCTCGTTAATATTTTCTAAAAGTTGTGGTTTATATTATAAAACACTATTTCTCCTTTCTTTCTCTGCCCAAAAAAGCATGTAAATGACAGTACGAGAATTTCTTCTTGTTTTTCAATAATTGTGACAAATTTCATAAATTGTTGTTATAAATTAATTCGGTATAACTTCTCTATGTATAAATGTAGTTTCTTTTAATACATAAATCAATAACCGCGGTTGATTATCCATCGCAAATGCACAATTGGAATAAAAAAGGTTTTTCTAGCTAGACATAATACACCATCAGATAACATATTTATTGTGAAGACGGTGCTCCTTGAGACACGGCATTGAGCAAAAGCGATTGGCGTTGTACTCAAAAGGCTCCTTGTTGGTCATATCAATGGCGCATTGGAAGCACCGCGAGATTACAGTGTATCCTTCGCTTAACATCCGATTCTGCACAACTAATGCTCTCTACGTAACAAACCAAAAGAAGTAAAATATCAAATCTGCTAAACAAAATGCTAAACAAAAATTAAGAAATGACATGTTAATTATTAAAGAACACTTTAACATTCGCACCTTTTCTTTGTCGCTGAGATTAAGGAATCTCTGCTTTTCGTTTTCCTCCTGCTTTTTCAGTTCGAATTCCTTCCTCTTAATTTTTTCCTTGAATCGTTTCAATTTCCGTTGTTGCCTCTTTTTCTCCACCTCCGCTTGCTCTATCTCATCGCTAAGTGGCCCAGGTATTTGAGACTGTCAAATAATATATAAATTTATTAAAATAGTTTTTAAATAACAAAGCTATGTTTGTTTTGATATTGATGCAATATTCTGTTATAAATAATACCTTTTGATAGTTAAATTTGTCCGGGTTAACTTCCATAAATCTTCTAAACATATTTCTAGTCTTTTTATCGTTAGCAGCAGCATAAGGTGTCTGTAGCTTTTTATTTTTATTGCAGGGATCGGATCCGCTTTGTAGCAACAACCTAAGGACAAATCGTTACATAAAAGTTGCCCAAAATTGGCGCAATTTTTTAAAATATTTAAGTTGTAGTAAACTCTCTCCATAATAAATTACAATAATACGTACCATACTTGTTCGCAGTGTCCACCAAGTGCCGCTAAATGCAACATTGTATTGCCGTCCTCATTGACATCATTAACCAATTTCGCTACGTCAGCCGTGTTTACGGAAGTATCATTAGACGTCATGCAATCAATTGCAACATCTTTTTTATTTTGTTCCTCCTTGCACTCTTTAATTTTGGTTAACAGATCATTGATGACTGAGGATAATAGATCGTTATCGCCTTGCTTACATGCAGTCCATAGCTTGGTTCTAGCATTTAACAATACTTCATTGATTATCTGGGCTAGAAATAATACAATATAAAACACTTTAAGAAATGATAAAATATGTGTTGATAAAATGTTTCTCTACCCAACTTTAAAGAGAAAGGAATTTTTCTTTATATTTAAACTATCTATATATATATAATATGTATTTTTTCGTATTCTTGAATTATTGCAACAAGTTGCAAAATGTCACAAATTAATTTGGTACAGAAGTCATCTATTAAATAACCTTACCATCCTTTTTCACCTTTTTCTTCTGCCGATTAGCTTTCTTGTTTTTCATGTATTTTGGCACAGTATCCTGAAAAGATTGCAAACTCTCAGAAAAATCTACTTCGACAGTTTGTTCAACCAAAGGAGCGTCCAGTGGAAGTTGCGCATCTATTTCTGATTCAGAGGATGATTGAGCTAATCTAACAATAATATCTGTAAAATAACGAAATCCTCTATATCAGCAATCCAATAAAAATACATGTGTGTAAAAAAGTATAATTTAAATATATTTATATAAACGATGATCACATATTTAAACAGTAAGTACAACATTTTTGGTACAGAAAAAACATTCTATAATTATTTATGGTTCATATTAATAACATTTACCTGGCAGCGGCCGATTCCGACTTTTCCTCGGTTTCGCTCTGTCTATATGACGGGAATTCCGATGCTGCTTCTCTGGTGTAGACTGTGCGGGTGTTTTAAACTTATCATTCTCCTGGAGACTATTGCTAGTACCTATGTTAGAATTACATTCGGCAACGACGTCTCCTTCTGGTATTTCGCTCATTATTTCCGGTTTCGAAACTTTCTTACGCGTGGGTTGTCGCGGAGAGTTGGGAAAACAATCGGTGAAATCCGCTGCTGAGCCTGACATAAATAGTATTTAAGTATTTTAAAGTATATTAACAGTATATATTAAATTTAGAAGATAAATAATCGTTTACCATAAATCTCCATGGTGCTCACTACATCGTATACCCTCTTGACTTCTCTAAACGTGGCTCTACGCGTGGGAAATGGCAGTGGTCTTATTCTAAAATTGTTCTTATCTAAGGGGGGATTCTTGCCGCCAAAGAGAACCATGCGATTGTGCGGTCCAACTGCTCGATACAAGACAGCCGACGAATTGTTGATATGCATCGACCATGATTCCAGTATCTCTTGCACATGCTAAGAAATAATTATTGTTATATCATTTATAACTCTTGTGCCAAGATACAATAATTTAATCGCATAAATCCGTAATTTATTTGTAATTTCTATGTACAAGTATTCTTGAAAGTATACCTGAATAAGCGATGCCTCATTATATCTTCGCAAACTGGCACCAGCACTCTTCGCGTGATTACCGTTTGTACGAGAGCTTTGAGCAAAGCCTTGTTTCGCTCGCACAGTATAAGAATGGAAGGTCTTGTGCACGATAGGCTCACCATCTACAATAATATGTAAAAGCAAGCCAATGTAATGATTATATACACATACACACTCATAAAAAAATATTTTTAATACAAAATATGCATACTTTGAAAGACAGCCGCAGCAAAATGTCCACCACCGACCATGATAACCGTGCATTTGGACGTCTTGCCACTGTCGAGTGCCTGAATGATCATCTCACCGTCTTTCTCGGGAATGTCCTAAAACGTAATTGCATATCTCCCGATCTGGCAAGTAAAGAGCACGCCAAGTGACTCAAGGTAAATCCAATTTCAAGATGATATTTTATTGTGCACATATATATTAAGCATAGCAGAATGTACATCTCTAAGTGCGTCTCTAATTAATAACAACTAAATTTAATTAATGATAACAAACCTTCTTGTGATGCAGCAGGCATCGATAGATGCTAAATATATTGCCATCGTCGTTCTCGAAGAATACTTTGGTGTGACGACTGGCAACGACCTGCAGCTTCCGCTCCTTAGACATTTCCTCACATTCGGTGTCCGAAATGTCCGATTCAATCGCCTTCCCGCGTCTTTCCGATGTCTTTTTAGATTTATTGACAGCCGCAGAACCGCTCTTACTTGCCTGCTCGTTCTTGGTTTGTTCATTTGATGAGGCCCTAGTCTCCAAAGTACCAGCATCGTCCTCGTTTTCAGACTCTGCCTCACTACCAGACAGACTAGACATGTCGCCTACAAAATTTGCACATGTCGTACTGCCTTAAGCGATTGCCATGTACTTCATCTCAGACTGTACCTTCACCGACCATCCTATTAAAGCTGTCCTCACTAATCGATTTCAAACCATTCAGATTTTGCTTGAGATTATAACGATGCCAATCCAACTTATAGTGTAGTCTCTGTTGTGGCTTATCCTCAAACTCAGCATTACAATGAGAACAACACAAAGAGTCCGATACTACTAATTGACTCAACTCTTGTTCGCTATCAGGCACTGCAAAACAGAAAATTTTACATGTAGAATGTTGCTAAATATTGTTGTTGATCTTCAATATTTTCTTTGCTTCACTTATGGCATTAATTGACAAACAAAATATTTTCAAAAATATTTAAAAAAAATATTGGATTTTTAATTATTTATCTTTCTATATCCCAAAGAAATTTCTATATTCCTTATTAAATTTCCACTGATTGAACGATTGATTTTTATTCTAATTATATCAGATAAATCATATATCAGGCAAAGTTTGCTTTCACTAATACAGGATAATCCTTATAATATTTTTACATATAATATGATATTTTAAATTTGTATAAGCAATATACATATATAATATCCTTGCGATATATCTTCAAAATTAATATGGAAGATATAATTCTAATTATCTATTATATCATCACATTATATTATTATAGCAACATATTATGTTCTTAAAATTCAACTTTTTGTAACAAAAGAGCCAGAAACATTCTTAAATTTAAGATCCGACAAACAAATGCTATACTTTAATATACATTTCTGTTATCCAAGCAAATTAATTATTTCATCTTTACCGAGTACCAATAAAATCTCATATTTTAATAAGTAATTATTTTTGTCTACCTTTCATTGAGGATCAAAAATAAATTCAGCATTCTTCATATTCATCGCATACATGAATGAGATTCATATATTCGTTTATTCAATTATACCTCTCACTTTTTTTGTTGTTTTTCTCTTTCTCTCCATCGAGAGCCCTGTCTATCTGTCGCGCTCAAAATGCGAATGCTATAAAACCAATACACGCCTACGCGATTTACCCATTGGGAAAGAATATACGCTACATATAATCGATCGATTATAAATTGTCTTTCGTTATTTATCTTCTTCCAAAATAGAGTGGCTGATGTGTCGCGTAAGCTCCTGGGAAGCGAGCTTACCATAGGAAGACGACGATTGCATGCATCGCGCAACTTTAATCCCCTTGGTGATACGTTCGAAGTCATCCGGATTGTGTATCTTATAGACCTTGCTTTGCCCAGAGCGGATGAGTCTCGTTCGCCATAATCTGAAGGTTGATCGAAAGACAGACAGACGACGGAGTACGATGGAGGACGACGAGACGAACGTGAACAAGGACAGTTGTCAATAAATACTTACTCCAGGCAATACGGTACTGACCGTTTCGTTATTTTGCGCAACTCTTTCGCGCCGCGGAGTGATTACATCATCCTGCGTGTACTACCCATGCTGAAACACGACACCGTCGAGCGGGATATTTAAATGACCTTGTCAATTAATCGAAAATATTATATTGTAAAAAGATATTATAAAAAAGAGATATTATAAAAAAAGTTATGTATATAGATAACTTAAATATTTATTAAGTAGAATTTTATTTTACAGACACACGTTTTACAGAGAATTTTTATACATTATTATAAAATGTTTTGTGCGTGCGTGTATACACAATGATAATATTCACAGTCATAGTTAAGGCGCAGCTTATATTATAAAAAAAAATACTTTTAACTTTATTAACATTAGTTATTTAAAAAATAAACTCTTTTTTAAATGTATATTTGTAATACTTACAATAGGTGGGAGGAAGATAAAAAGCTTTTATTTGCTAATAGCTAAAAGTTAATAGTTTCAAACTTGACATTTCGATATTAAAGCTGTGATGTATAAGTTTGCAGTTTTTAGTTAAAATTATATTTATTAAAATAATTTAATATATAAATACTACATATTAATATAATCTAAATAGAACCCATTTTTCGTTGCACCATTTTTTTCGACATTCTTGTAGCTACCTAATGAGATTCCAACTATATATTTTTGAAAAATGTGATACCACATTCAGAGAACGATATACATTAAATGTATTAAATATCACTATCCGAAATAATATAAAAATGTGTTATCTTTAAGCGTGCAAAAAATATATGTCCTGCATACAATTCTAACTCATAACGCTTTTATTTTATCTTATCAATAAATATTATTACTTTATCAGATAATCAATCAGTCTTACATAGTCCAGTAACAAATAACCGTTTAAAATTTGGAAGTATGGAACAATGGACTGTTTTGTACTTTAATATTTTTGGTTGTTGTATGCATGCGATTGCTTCTGTTTCAATAATTTCTACATAGTTATATCGTTAGTGTGATTATTAGTGATTATGAAATTATAGCAATATAAATTCTTTCTATTGATAAATTGCTTAATATAAAACTTTCGAAATTCTTCAAATTTCGAAAATGCAAAAATTTTTCTATGCTTTCGATTTTTCATTTGTTCAAATAAAAGATAAAATTATTTTCTAGAAAGTTACTGTAATGTAATATCGAAATATGTTAATTAATAAAGAATTACACAAAACATTAAGACTTCCTATTATTGGTACCTATTCTTTCATAGATCCATCTTTTTCATATATTGTAATTATAAACCACCAATAAATAAGTTATTATTAACACGTCGACATAATAAATAAATCAGATAAAATAATACTAATAATAGGTAGAGAAAATTTCATCAAGTTAAAGACACATGTAGATGAAAAATAATATCCCATTTAATGCACCAACTAAATAGTTTATCTGTATCCTTGAATCGTTGCGTATCCTGAAATACATATATATGACAAGCGATGTTTAAAAAGTGAAAATTATGTCTAATTTCTCAAACAATACTGTAATTAATTGTCACTTGATTTAATGGTTGATTACAATGATTATAGATATTATATAATAATATTTCTCTAATAACATTGAATATTTTTCTTAGTTTTTATTAATAGTATGTTCAAAAAGAATTTAACATTTAATTTGCAAATATTGTTATTATTTTTTCAACCAAAATATTGTGTAATTGTATAGCTAAATAAAACTTGAGACTTACCTCTGCCTGGAAGGACTGAAGGGGAACGGTGGATTGACACCGGGTATACTGCTGTCTTTATAAAGGATGAACCAAGAGAAACTTGTTATCATAAGTCCACTCATCGTCGCTTTGAGCAGCCAATCGTACTTTTCATAAAATATGACCAGCATATTTATAGCTGCTCCTGCATACGTATTGAAGAATCTTTCGCTGTTTGCTGGTAATCGTTTCATGTCGAATTTCGATAAAACGGATATATTCGGTATCGCATCGTATACTTGAACGAACGTTGTTATTGATGGTAGAGAGTATTGATCTTCGATTTCCCATGACAAATACTTTCCTACAGGCAGAGTATGAGAAACTCGTATTAGCCATTCCCGTTTTGATCATCAGTTGTAGCTATTTGATCATCAGTTGTAGTTAATCTTCTTTATTTTATTCTAAATCAGCTATTAAATTTTTAATTATAGCTTTCGTAGAGAAAGAAAAAAAATATTTGCTTTATAGAGAGAGAATTATCATTCCAGATGAAGAAACTAATACTCTAAAAGATGATATTCTCTAAATAAAGTGACAATTAATTTGAGCAGGAAAAGATAAAAGAGAGAGAAATAAAATAAAAGGTATAACGTAAAAAATAAAGAGAAGATTTTCCTTTCTTTTCTTGTGTTTCGCTTTTATTATCTCTCAGTTGCGACAATCAGGTATGTACTTTTTCGAGCGATGACGCGGCCTTGATAAACTCGGTCATGGGCGATGCAGATTCGTATACAAACGCGTGCGCGAAGAAATCTCGAGAGAAGGAAAAGCTCGCGTAGCTCGACCCAAAAATATATCTCGTAAGAAAAATAGATCGCCTGTAAAAATATAATTCACGAATGCGTGATCCACGAACGTTTAAATTTCTCTGAAATGAGACATAAAAAAATAATCATCAGTCAGTTTCTCTCTCTCTCTCTCTCTCTTTGTCACTCACTGTTTATGTATGTTTTACCACGTAGCATACAATAAAAATCAACGATATTAAAACTTTTTTATGTGAAATGTGTATTAGACAAAAATATAAAGCTTACAAAGCCATGAATTTTTGTGAGGAAAAACGTTGAATCCGTTATTGAGATCCGCGAATAGCGACAGAAATTATGTAATTTTCATGTAGATATCTTAAAATAGAATGGGATATTGACGTATAATAATAAAATTCATAATAAATTATTTAAAATAGATATAAACAAATGTATGATATGTGGAGGATGGAGAGTTGTGCAAAAGCTTTTGTTTTATGCAAAGGATTAGTGATTAATATTACATCAACAATTGAAAAATGCAGATTTATTGATAACAAATAATAACACAAAACAGTCTGTAGAGATGATTGCTTTTTAATAAATTAATTGTAAAATCTATTAGATGTGATTTTTTCAGCTACAGATTCTTATTTCATTCTCATAAAATAATGAGATCATTTTCGTTTTTTGTTTTGTGTGCATAATATATATAGGTACATATGTATGCGTACGTTAATATATGGGCGGAAAAGAACTCATTACTCAGATTGTCGAAAAGATTATCAATAAATTAATTAACATTCATATATAAACAAATAGTCGTGTTGTATAAACTACAAAGTACAGTAAATGTTTCAAAAAAAAAAGAAATCTTTTTTGGTTTTTTTTTTTTTTTTTTTTTTTTGTTTTTTTTGTTATTCCAAATGAGACTAAGTTCTAAAAACATTATAAAAAATGTTAATATTTGCAGTAACATAAAAAGAACTTAAAAATAAGATTTTAAAAGCGCCAGAATGCCCATCATTAATTCATGACGTCACGATATATAATTTAGTTTGGCATAACTAATTATAAATCGTTGATTGAACCCTTTTGTTGTAAAGATCATTTTAATATAAATATTATAATAATTAACATAACGGATCTCTTAAGTATTAATGAATTAAATTTTGTAGTTTTATTTTTACATGAATAACACAACTTATAAATAACATAAATTAACCTATATTATGTATAAAGCATATCATTTATGAAGGTTTAAATTTATAACAAAATTATGTATAAAAAAAAATAAATAATTATCTGTATACACGATATATGTTTCCATGCAGTCACCTAAAGTAACGTGTCAACTTATAACATATATATCATGACGTTTAAAGACACGTGATATTTTTCGAATTTTTAATTAAATTAATTACTGATTAATATTGCATATTAAATATTACTTTCTATATAGTATATTGGATATTTATATTACTTAAACTTAATAAAAAAAAAATATATATATATATAATTTTTTATTTTTTTATGAATGACTCTATTACATGTATCGAAGAGAGAAAGAAGAAAGCTAATGTAGAAAGCGTAACTGAAAAAAAAAACATCTAATAACACAAGTATGAGAAATGTAAAGTTAAAAATAATAAACTAATGTCAATAGAAAATTTATATACTACATCATTAAAATATTTGTGATAAATATTAATAATTAATAATATCAATAATTTACTTATAATTTATTTAATAAAAATGAAAATTATACATTCAAGCAAAATTTGAAGTATATTTAGAACGCCATATATTTTTCTCAGAATAATCCGCATCGTCGACAATCTCGCTTCCAATTGAACCAAAACAAAAAATGCGCTTTCGATAAATAAATCCCGAGGATACGTCCTATCTGCGATATCTCAATCTATTGTTCGCGCGATAACGAGATGCTTCTTGTGGAAACGATTCAGATCGCTGGGAACAGAATCAAAACAAAAAAAAAGCGTACGTTTAATAATTCAATTCTAACCTCTAACCCTCTAGCGCGTGAACGATTTGTATCGTCCACAATTTTCAGTATAATCTCTTCCCTCTTCGAAGAATTCTAACAAAGTAGAAAGCGAGCGTACAATTTGCCGTTTTACTCACCATAATTTGCGTACAACTTTCCTATAACGATCGAAAGCGATAGTCCTAAAAGTGACAGGCTGAACGTCCACTCGTTCAGGCGGATCTTCGTCCAGAATCTCGCCGGTTCCTCTTTCCGAATATCTCCGACGAGATTACCGCTGCCATTCGTCAGCAGCATCGAGTCACTTTTCCGCTCGAACATCGTCGTCGTCCTCGTGGTCATTGTCGTCCGTGTTGACATCGTTCGCGAACGTGCGGGACACGCACACACAACGTTACCGCACCAACGGGATCCCCGCAAATGACAAGTCCGTGCGTTGTGTCGCTTCCAAAAATAAAGGTGAATAATAAGATCTGACGTACGCGAACGCGCATGCGTGGCCCACGGGGCCCACTTCTTCCGCGTATCAGGAACGTACTATGGCTCGTCTTATCGTAAATATCCTAGTAAACATGACAATGCACGGTAAGAGCCCCCTTTTCCCGAGAAAACAATAACTGATCGAATTCCACCTTTTACCCGGAAAGGCATGTATCCGCGAGAGAACATTAACAATAGTTAATTTATGTACCTTGATCCGCAGTCTTATATATTCTAATTTCCAATGGCACATACGCGCAAAATGAAAATGTCATTGCGCGTTGTTCTTCGCTTTTTCCTAGTTTAAAAGAAAAACCTAGAGAACAAAAAATCATCCCGCTAGTGTATACGGTGTTGCACGATCCGAAACGCGTCATCATCGACCAATCGAAACGAAGGAGCGGGAGGTCTGAAGATGACCGCATTCGCCGTGCAAGATAGCGACTCGAGATAGCGAAGTTGGCCGACGGTGAAGCGAGCACGCGAGCCAACCAACCGTCAGTGCGCGCGGGTCGGTCGCGCGCGGTGGTTGGTCGTGCGAATTAACCTGGTGAATCTGCGTGTGAGCGGTGAGCGTCGCGTGTGCGCGAGTGAAATAAAGCGAGATGGCGAACACCGACGACGTCGGCATCGGCGATTTCGTGCTGCTGGACGAGATTACGGTTGAACGCGTGGTGCAGAATCTCAAGACGAGGTACGTACGTGCGTGCGTGGCCGCCGAGGACGCCGGCGAGGATCGCGGACGCGATGACAGGTGAACGGCGAGGGGAGCGTCATGCGCGCGCGTACGCACGCGTTCCCTTTTCCCTTCGCCGTCGGCGACGGCGGGCCCCGTGCCCCGTGTACGGTTCGCCGCGGCACCCGCGAGAGGGTGTGGCCTGCGTGTCAGCAGGTACTAGGGATAGCAAAGATTTTCATTTCGAAAAGACTTTGTTTAAATAATTAATGCTGACTGATCGATTTTTCGTTTTTTTTTGAAAAAATTGACATTAAAAGGGTTAATTACAAGCCAGTTAACTTTGTCTAATGTCGACTAGGGAAACGGAGGAGACGTATGGAAAATAGCAATATCTAGAATGACTTCATATAGAGAGATAAGAAAAATGAAGTAATGTATGCATTGTGTTTCCGTTTCTCTCTTTCTCTTTCTTATCTTTCATTTCATGTGCTTTAAAATGTTAAAGCTGTATTCGTAATGTATGTTGAACTTGACCCGTTAACGGCAAAGAAGACTTCCGAGGTCGTTTCCACCGGATATTGATTGATTAATTTTGGTCAACGATAGTTTTTCTTTGTGTGAGAACTGGATTTTGAGTTTTTGTATTTTTCTTTGGTACAGCTATAAAAATGTGACGAAAATATGCGAAATTTACAGCTACACTATAATAATCTTTTTTTTATATCGCGCTAATCTTACATTTCTTTTTTTTTGTCATTAGAATGTTCTATATCGTTGATTCTTACTTTAATATCTTCTTTAGAATTCGGTATCTCGCCAAATAAAATTATTTTATTTAAGAGAATAAATAGAAATTGAACGTAACATATTCTCTGATAATATCCAAGCAGCTTATTATTTTAATAATAAAATATTTTAAAAGACGATATACATTTCGGTCCCTCTTTAAAGATCAAGTACTTCTTATAAAATAAAATAAAAACCAGTCAATAAAATAGATAAAAATCGCATAAACTCAAGCATCTGAGTAGTAAAAATCATAAGATAAGAATCAGTCAAAAATTTCGCGAAGAAATACACGTGTTCAAATAGTCCAAACACATTCCGCGAACCTCCAACGCAAACCAAACAATGTATTGGAACAGGAGAACCATAATAAGTATATTTATATTACAAAAGGCAAGAATTGTACAAGAAAATGTTCAGAAATCGCAAAAGGTGCAAAACTAAAAAATCAGAACATATATATTCTGCATGATGATGCTCATTAAAAATATTAAACGATAATGATGATTTAATTATTTTTATATAATATAGAGCCATTTTTTTTTTT
>NW_021849297.1:5310052-5329337 GCF_003651465.1 Formica exsecta | reverse complement strand
TATATACTATAAAAGTGAGTTGTAATTTAGAAAAAAATACCGGGTTGCAATAGACTGCAAGCGGATCCTAGATGGCAAGAATTGCGGAGCGATTGCATCGACGCTAACTAGCGTTAATTATAGTTAAATAGTTAATTCTTCGTCTTTCGCAGACGGAACTGTAATTTAGAATAAAAACAGCAGCACGTTGATACAGAATTAACCTACTTAACGGAGATCGGTGCAAGTCCAAATGCACCGCATATAATCATAAACTAATCTTTCTTTTTCGCAAAACTATAATTTTTCTTTTAGTTAATGAAAAATTTACACACGGCTCAATTATATATTATATAGAGATATTTTAAATTAAGATAAATTCTTATTTTATATCATACATTACATTAACCGATTCGCCGTTTCTAAAAATATGTAATTGTCGCGTTATAAGCGGCATATACGAGAGAAAATTGTAGCTCGCAAGTATTATATATATTAGATTGTCCACAAACATATTTTAATTCTAAACATTTTGACGTTTCAGAGATATATTTGTCATAAAAAATAAATCATTTGCAAATGAGATGCGTATTATGTATAGTTTTAAAATGTAACTTTTCTTTAACAATCTCTCTACGTATCAAAATGACACTGATTAAAATAAAATAAATAGGAAGTCTATTTCAATTTTTTTATTTTTTTTTTTTTTTTTTTTTTTTTTTTTTATTAATTTCAATTTTTATACTTTTATTTTTATACAGCTGTTAATTTTAATGATTATAATTTCCATCAGTTTCGTAGAACAGTTACATCGATTCGAGTTGATACTAATTATGCTTAATATATACGAGAGAAAATTGTAGCTCGCTGCCGTAAAAAAAAAAAAAAAAACACGTCAGGGAAATTACTTCGATTCACCTGAGACTATACCCGTCTATATCGTGAAGCATGGAATTGAATATCGCACTGCGAGCAACTGACGGAAGCGACAATACCTGTTACACGGTTACGCGGGTGTATAATTTTGTGCGGGCAAAGAGCACGCGTACTCATACGCAATGCGTGCTTGCGTGCATCCGCCGCAAAGTCGCATGCGTGGAGACCGGAACATGATCTAATAATATAATTGAAGATAAAATAGGGACATTAATCCGTATTATACGAGACACACTTATGTCTCATGAATATATATATATATATAATCTCGTGATTCATAAGAAATTTTTTATTTCTTTTTACGAACAAGGGAATAGGAGAGATTCTGCGAAAAGTCATGAAAGTCCACACACGCAATATATTAGATATATATTTACAGATATTATTTTATAAGAATCGCGATTTAATTTGATATGCTGAAAAAAAATTGCTGAAAATTGTATTCTTTCTGATATTTTGTAAAATATCTGCACTAAAGATTGGCATATTTAAATTGATTATAGCGGTTGAAGTTTAACGATGCACGTGCATGACGCATTTCTTGGAAAACATATATATTTATGAGTGAAGATGAATGACGCGCTCTGATTCATCGTACACTGAGGTTACACCAGATGCGTAACGCGAAATCGCGAATAAATCATTAGATTAAATCAAATTGAGAGTACAAAAGGAGCAATCAATTGGACAAAATCTAATTGGATTAGGATCCAATTGCTTAGGATAAACAAATCCGATTGCCCTTTTTCAAAAATACCATCATCATGCGTCCTTATGTGTGTTTTGATCCTGTTGCCTCCTCCTACCTTTTATGGCTTCCAAGATTCGTTGTGGAAAATATCTTAGGAGTTCCTGATTCGTGAATTTAAGGGAGTTTAGGACCATCAACTCTGTCTCTTTCTTTGCGAGCAAGGTTTCCTTCTGATTAAAAAGATGTAGAGAGAGATTAGAAATTCTTTAATAAGGTATTTAAAAATTTTAAGAACTTGGTTTTTTAAGAAACAGACTGAAGATTTAAATTAGAGAGAGAGAGAGAAATCGCGAAATATTTAAGTATATAAATAATAAATATTAGCTATAAGCGAACTTTAGAGAAAAAAATATAGAAATGTTTGGGCTGTTACAATTCAAATAATTGAAATGAATTATTTGAATTAATTTATCGTGACATCATATAATCTGGCTAGAAAGCATTTCCTTATGAAACTACCATATCAACTCTGTTTTGTGCCGTCTATTATTAAATTCATATCGTTTCGAACGATTCAGATACACATTGTCAATTCATTTCCGAACTAGATTTCAAACAGGTTCGCTTAGAATTTTTCTCTACGCTTCAATAAAACTATTAACACAATCCGGACCGTTCTACAACTTTCACGAAAAAGATCAAAAAAACATATCGGAAAAATACACTTGAGAGATAAAAATCTTGCCTCTATTTAATGTTAAAGGTAAACCACAGCGAAATGCAACCTTAACAAAATATCTTCAAAAACAGGAATAACATCTATGAAAATACATAATTAATATATAAAATGTAATTATTCTTCGCCTCCCCCTTTTGTCGCGGTTATAGTAATTTCATGAAGATTACCTAAATTAAAAATAATTACATTATAATAAAAAAAATAATTAGTGTTATATATACAGTTTAATAATATACATATATGAGTATTTACACACACACACACACACACACACACAAATACAATTTCAATGATCGCTCCCCCCCCCCTCCCTCCTTCTTCCGTTCCCCCGATATCTCACCTCCTCGCGACCTCTCGCCGATGAGTCGTCAATTATATGTATATTCTGCCGACTATTTATATGCATAGTTGTATTTATGTATGTGATGCGGAATTAATTGCTAATTATGCACAATCACTTGACGCGCGCGACGATAGCGACCGTCGCGCTACGTATATATATATATATATATATATATATATTTATTATATAAGTCAATCACAAATATTTCTCATGACAATTTAAATATAAGTTTTCATTTTTACCAGTTGTGTCATATTATTTCGGCCAACGAGATTCACATTAATATCCGACGCCTACACAAGACGAGAAACGAGCGAATGCTTTTAGCGGTAAACACACGATGAGAATGGTGAACGTCAAAGACGTATCCTATAGGATACGCACGATGAATATATATGTATATGCGGCTCGCGTAATCCTTATCAGGTCTCGTGTTGGCGATGAGTCATCATCCTCGATTCGTTGCATACCGGTTTGCGCTCGCGTAATCGTCGCGAGATTCGGACATGAGTGATTGATAATTAATTACGAAGTAGCAATTATCACATATGGAAATGAATAAAATGGGAGAAATATATGACAAATTCTTTTAATGATTAAAGAATATTATTATTTTTATTATTTTATTTATCTTAAAAAATAGAATCATTAACCCAGAATTTTTCGAGAGAATACTGTCCTACAATTAATGCTACATACACCAATTGATTAAAACTGGCGTTTTTTTATTATGTAGATTATCCACTTTCTTTGGCTCGTCAAAGCTAAAAGGCTTTTTTAAATCGTATTAAGAGGAGAGCAAAAAAAATATATATATATATTTTTTTGAATATATCGAATATAATTGATTTAAAAACTTTACCACAAGCTAGAAGTGCAATTATTTATACTAGCGAGTACACAATTCTCGTCTACATAAGGACAAATGACTCATTATACTTCGGTAATCTAAAGTCAATCTTGTACATGCGATAATTATTATCTCTCGTTGGCGCGGATAAGAAATATCAATTTATAGTTTTCACAAAACGTAAAACTTTTGAAGAATTTGATAATCCTTAATCTGAATAAGACGCTTCTTTGAATCGTACGCAAGATGTAAGAATATTCGCATTGTTTTGGTATCTTAAAGATTATTATCAAAAAAAAAATTTGATTTAAATAAGATAAATTTATTCACAGAATGCCTTCTATTTTGTTTCGATAAACGTTCTTTCTGCCTTATCTGTGTATTGATTGTTGTCTATTGATTCTCTGTTGCAGATTTAACGGAGGGAAAATTTACACCTACATCGGCGAAGTATGCGTTAGCGTGAATCCGTATAGAAGCACCAACATCTACGATGCGGACCAAATTAATAAGTACAAAGGTACACGCGAATAAAATTATACATGGGAGGATACCAAAAATATCAATATTATATTTAAAAAAAGAGCTTATATCAAGATTATGTACGATTAGTTTAAAAATGTTTAGCACGTATAATTTTTCTGAATGATTTTTTTCTATTTTTAAAACTGCTTTTTTAGGTAGAGAACTATTCGAAAATCCGCCGCACATCTTTGCGATCGCGGATGCGGTGCATAAAGAGATGAAGCAACAGGGCAGAGACACGTGTATAGTAATAAGCGGCGAATCAGGCTCCGGTAAAACGGAAACTAGCAAAATCATTATGAAATATATCGCCGCCGTGACGAATCTAAGCGGACAGCAAGAAATCGAGAGGTATAAATTGCCATTCAAAACCGGCAATTACTATCAGCTCTCGCTATCTAATCTATCTTGTGCGAACTTAAGCGATAAGATTAAATATCTTACAATTGCATTTTTACAAATGATTGTAGATCGTTTGATTGCATAATATAAAAATCTATTAAAAATATTTTTGTCTTGTAACGATATTTAAGTGTGACAAAACGATTTGTGCATTCTTCCGCAGGGTAAAGAATATTCTCATTCAATCGAACTCGATATTGGAAGCGTTCGGCAATGCAAAGACGAACAGGAACGACAACTCGTCACGATTCGGAAAGTATATGGATATCAATTTCGATTTCAAGGGAGACCCCGTGGGTGGTCACGTGACCAATTATCTCCTCGAGAAATCGCGAGTGGTCTATCAGCAAAAGGGAGAACGCAATTTTCATTGCTTCTATCAGGTATCCTTGCAGTTACGTCTAATTTTTATCGCACGATTAGAAACTAAGACTATCACTTTATCGTGTGAAAAATATATATATTGCCAGGATTAAAGAAATATGTTTGATTTTTAGTTACTAAATGGCTGCAGCGAGACCGAATTGAACAAGCTACGTTTGGTCCGCGACCCGGCCGCGTACTACTTTGTCGGCAACGGAAGTAATAATAAAACGAACATCTCTGACAGAAGCGACTATAAAGCCGTTTGCACTGCCATGTCTATCCTCGGATTTTCCCCGAATGAGATGCAGACCGTGTGGAATATCGTCGCTGGTATTTTGCATTTGGTAGGTAGAGTTGACATAATCGCTGTGATAAAACTACTTTCCTCTAATACTTCTTATATTTTTCTTTTTGAAGATTATGCTGGTTTCGCTCACTATTACTTTTTTGTTATTTTTTAGGGTAACGTCACCTTCAGATTGGACGACGAGAAACTTATAATTGAAAATAATAGCGCTTTAAATGACACGGCCAACTTGTTCTCCATAAACTCGAAAGATCTGAGCACTGCTCTTTCGCAGAGAGTCATAGCGGCAGGTGGAGAAGTTATGCAGAAGACTCACACTTTAATAGAAGCCGAGTATGGCCGAGACGCTCTGGCAAAGGTATGTTCAACTCGCATGCGGATTCATTTTTTTTCTTTACAGAATTTTCTATTCATTGTATTGAGAGAAATTTTTATAAATCTTTCAGGCTATATATGAGCGATTATTTACATGGATAGTGTCGCGAGTCAATGATTCAATCAACGTGAATGATAACAGTAGGGTGAAGAGATACGGAACGTTGATCGGCGTACTCGACATCTACGGCTTTGAAATTTTCGACATGAATAGTTTTGAGCAGTTTTGCATCAATTATTGTAACGAAAAACTGCAACAACTCTTCATCGGTAAGTGTAACGCTATATGCGTGAAAACACTTTGAACTGTGAGAATTGTAAGATTATTATAATTATAATTAGGAACATTTTTATTGTAGAGTTGGTGCTGAAACAAGAGCAAGAGGAGTATCAGAAGGAAGGGATTGCTTGGCAAAACATTGAATATTTCAACAATCAGATTATCTGCGATTTAGTTGAACAAGCTCATAAGGGAATTATAGCAATCATGGATGAAGCTTGTCTTAATGTCGGGAAAGTTACTGACGAGGTGATTGAAAGATTTATACTTCTGTGAATTAAGAAGTTCTTCTGAGGATTAAAACAAAAAATATTGTATTCTCTAGATGCTTCTCAATGCAATGGATAAAAAATTAGCAGACCATAAACACTATAGCTCTCGACAATTAAAGCCAATGGATAAAGAATTAGAACACAGAACAGAGTTCAAGATCAAACACTATGCTGGCGATGTGGTTTACAATATCAACGGCTTCCTCGATAAAAACAAAGACACGCTCTTTCAAGACTTTAAACGCATGCTCTATAAAAGCAATAATTCCGTAATTAGTAAAATGTGGCCTGAAGGTGCCCAAAATATTTTGAAGGTACAAAGAAAGAGGGGGGGGGGGAAGCTATGCATATGTTTAACACTAGATGTAGTTAAATTTATTTTATTTATTTAGAATTCAAATATAATATTTAATTAAATCAATCCACTACCGAATTATTTTAGACGACAAAAAGGCCTTTAACTGCTGGCACAATGTTCCGCAATTCTATGATCGCATTGGTGAAGAATTTAGCGAGTAAAGAACCATTTTATGTCAGGTGTATAAAACCTAATGAAGTAAAGTCTCCCGTCGTGTTCGACGATGAGAGAGTAAATCATCAAGTGAGATATTTGGGACTCTTAGAGAATATATTGGTGAGACGAGCTGGTTTTGTATACAGGCAACGATACGACAGATTCCTGAAAAGGTATTGAACAATAAAATTAAATATTGTTTATATAAGTTACGTAATTTCCAATTAATATATAAGAATAAAAAACACCAGGAAAGATATACAATGAGAATTGTGTGAAGATTGAGAAACTAAGACAAAAGAAAAGACTTATGATCTAATTTTTTTAAAATTTTTTAAACTGTAACGCAAAGTTATAACTGTCATGAAAATTAAAACAAATTTGATCTTTCATTTTGCCAGATACAAAATGATATCACAATACACATGGCCGAACTTCCGAGGTGGCAACGACAAGGACGGTGTACGCACGTTGATGGAAGAGAAAAATTTCTCAAATGACGTTAAATATGGTCACACGAAAATATTCATTCGCTCGCCGCAAACTCTATTTGCATTAGAAAAGGTTAGCCAATATATATAAATGATCTAATCTAATTTTAAGCACATTACATACGACAATCTGTGCTTATATTAGATATTGATTCATTCATAGATTGATATTATACCTAGATTATTTTATTCACAGGCTCGCAGCGATTTAATACCAGGTATCGTGGTCCTTCTGCAGAAGCAATGGCGAGGGTACCTCTGTCGTCAAAAGTACAAGAAGATGAAGGCCGCGTTAATTCTGATAGATCACTATAAAAGATACAAACGACGCGTTTATATCAATGAGCTCGAGCGAACATTCAGAAATGCCAAGAACATGCAGAATTATGGCAAGCATTTACCGTGGCCGCGCGAAAATTTCGCTGTAAGACACGTGATGCCCGCCTTAAAGAACATGTATGCGAGATGGCGGGCGTGGATGGTGCTCAGAGTGATTCCTCGGGAAGATTGGCCACAACTACGATTAAAGGCAGGTTTTTGGCGCCGCTGTTCCTTTTTTTATTATTACAAAGAGCTAATAAAAGTTATCATTCGCCAATTTATAAAAAAAAAAAAAATAGAAATTATAAATTTAATTTCCTAATTAAATCAAGCATGATTAACATATTAGTTTTGTAATATTATTATTAGATGGCAGCGGGTGCTGTGTTGCGTTCTAAGAGATCTTACTGGGGCCAGGACCGTCGCTGGGAAGGAAACTACTTGTCTAAGCCGGACGAAAACCCTCAGAGCGATGTCTTCAATTCCTCGATAAACAATCTTCGAAACACTGATCACTTCAAGACTGTCTTATTCAGCGCATTTATCAGAAAAACCAACAGGTTTACTTGTTTTGTCAATCTTGTCAATCTTATAATATACAATGTAGTAATCTGACAAATTATGCAGGTTTAACAAGCCAGCAGATCGCGTTCTAGTGGTGACGGAACATGCTGTGTACAAGCTGGACGACGTGAGATTTAAAAACATGAGGAAAGGCATGCCAATCGCGGAAATCACCGGTCTCAGCGTTTCGCCAGGAAAGGATCAATTTATCGCGATACATTCGAATCGCGGAAATGATTTTATTCTGTCCATCACTGCCAAAGACGACAGGATCGGAGAACTAGTCGGCATACTGAGCAACCGATACTATCAGTAAGATGTTTTGAAAGTATTTCAATGAAAATATTTAAGCGAATTTCGAGATTTATATCTTTTTATTGCAATCTTATTTTGAAGAATAATAAATAAGACCTATTTTTTTACAGATTGCGCGGCGCCGATCTACACGTAACAGTGGACATCAAGTTTAAGTGCATGCTAGGCAATAAAAGCAGATTGCTACGCATTGAGGTGATGCCCGACGTGAATGAACCTACATTCAGGAAAGACGGTAATCAAATTATTTATGCCATTCCACCATCGGTGAGCATCATTGACGGTGGCACTAATACTAGACAACAAATTCGCACGGCAAGTTAAAATCTGACAAGCTATTTGAAGTGCTGTACTACGTATCGGATATATTTTGTAATAATATATATAAATTATACATGCTGCGCGCCATAATAATACTATTGTTCAGAAAATCCGCTTAACAATTTCGCGAGACATCAGATTTCGCGTTTGAAAGTTTTCCCAGTTGAATCGATTGTTCCACAATATATAATTTTTCTGCAATATTAATATTAATCACGTTATGATGCATATAGATGCAATGCAATTTTGTTATGATAAAATTCAATTGAAAATCCAATCAATGTTTGCATTTATTACGTAATCAGTTCAATTTAAATATGATAAAAAATTAAAGAAATATTAACATTTTTTTAAAATCAAATGCTAAAAAGTTTGAGACTTTTTCAACTGTTCTATGCCTGCATAATAAACATATGTCCAAAATACGCAAAAAAAAAAAAAATATTCATATTGCAGTACAAGTTAATTATGTGATATATATAAGTCACTTTGAGCGTACCATAAATTTTATAAATGCCGGTATATTGCGTCAAGTGTGTTGTGCACACATGACGCATTTTTTTCTGTAAATATGATATAATATTATAAATGTTGTTAGCTTACAACGGTGCAAGGACGAAATGTAAATTTACGAAAGTGAGTTTCACCGGAGTATAATAGTGAATGCATAATTTATATACGAGATAATTTATAAACCATCTATGTGGAATTTTATTTTCCACAAAAGAAAATTCTATCAATGTTACGACAATTATACAGAACAATTTTTCATTAATTCCAACGTACTATAAGCTTGTGGCCTTCTACTTAGTATCAGATAGATCAGAATATTTTTTAAAGCTTTTTTACATAAATACATAAATTATATCGAAAACAGAAGAGTAACAAGAGTAAGATATGCAATTTTACACCATAGTGCCTGCCAATTGGACACAAAATGTAATGAGTCAAATGTATTCTTTTCTAAAGAAAATTTTGCATCCTTCCATGTACTTAGTTTAAGAAGATACTTGAGAAATGTAGGAATATATATATAAATACGTGTATGATTAATCAAAATATATGTATTATTTTACGATTGTTTTGATGTTAATTCGATTTAACACGCGAAAATTATTGTATATTGCGATAGATGTCATTAATTTAGTACTTATGCATTTATGAAGCATTTGTTAGAAACAAAATAGTCTGTTCTTTTTTTTAGTTTATATTTCTATTTCTATATTTATAAAAAAACGATTATGTTATTTTGATTGGTATAATTGTGATCACAAAGCACTCTAAAACATGTTGAGAATATCGTGCCATTATTAGAAAATAAAATAAAATTTTCATCTTATATCTTATTCGCTTCTTATATTCCTAATATCATATAATAAAACCTGGCAAATCAAAACTGGCTATGAATTACGCGCATCTTCATTATATTCAATATATACATGATATAAAGAGCATTTGTATCATTCTTTATTATTAAAAAAGCAATATATCTTTATACAAAAGAAAAGCACACTACATGGATCTACACTATGGATCCGTGTGGATCCGTTGATACATGTATATATATCCTAATTCTTTCGGTGGGTTTTCAGATAAAGCGACCTGCAAGAATAAATTTGTGTAAAGAGAGAAACAAAAGTTTAAAAAGATAATATAATCACATAAAGATAACAATGTCATACTTTTTCATCGTTGAATATCACCCATCGATCTTCCTTCAATAAGTGACAAACATAATGGCCTACCATTGTTGATGTACCCATATGTGATATAAAACCCACTAGTTTGTATTCTAAAACATAAAAAAGCATACAAAAAATCGGAAAGAATTAATTTAATCTCGATGAATAAACAAGTCTAACTTTCTAAATCTCGTTATAAATTTGCTCAATTAATCCTAAAATTGTCCTAATCTGTAACTTAATTTTGTTAATCTGTATATTGCCACATTTAGCGTTAATTATGTCTATATTATTTTTAAGATATATATTTTCTTTGAATGATTAATATTAAACAATAATTCATAGTTTAAGAAATAAACGATTTTGTGACTCACGACTGCTTCCGTCTCTAAATTCCTCCATCTTTGGCGTCGCAGTAGAATCCATTTCCTGGGCATCGAGCTCGGCCGGATGATTGAAAATCCAATCACCCGCGCGCACCAAGTCATTATTGGTCGCTTTGAGCGCTTTCGTCGCTTGCTCACGTGTAAAACCCATGGCCATTACACTCTCCAAAGCAGCTTGATCCGGCACAAATGTATCTTCGCCTGAAATCAACCGGTATTCACTTAAAGAAAATCAATTAATTATAGCTACGATTCTACATCTGAGATGATCCTTACCCGGCTTGAAATCAACTCCCGGTGGCACAAACGGCTCATCGAAATCGGAATCCGCGATGTGCTCCATCACCCAATTGGTCGCAGCCTCAAGATCGCGGTTCTCGGTGAAGTACAAGGCCCGCTTGCACGCATTCGGTGGGAAACCCATGTCCGTCAGTTGATCAAGGAGAGCCGCGTTGTAAACAGGCGGAGGCGGTGTCACGCCGTCCGGCAATAATTTCTCACCTGTTCGCAAGCCAGTTCCGCGCAAGAATTTCAAATCTACCGTGTCTGGCATCTCTACTGCTACGTCTAATTTGATAGGCGTCCAATCTTCCTTCACCGTAAATTTCTTTAAATGGATTAATAAATAATCCGGGAAGCTGGCTAGTCTGGTAGTTCTAAAAGAGAATATATTATATATTATGCGAAAAAAACACTAGCCGTAAAAAATTAGTCGCATTAAACATGATTATACGAAAGAGAGAAATCAAATATTTAAATACATAATAAAATATAACATAGTTGATAGTTAAAAGAATGTGCGAAATCTAGATGTTTAAAAATAAGATTATATATAAAGCGAATGACACAAACGTTCACAACCAAATAGCTGATAATCAAATATACTTACTTGTGCGCTGTCGTCTTCTCGTTCAAAGCCGAACTATAAAACTGTTCCACAATTTCCGAACGACTGAAACTTTCGAGGCACGACGACAATTTTATACGGGGTCTTACGAGAATATTGGAATCTAACTTTTGCCCTTTTGCTTCAGCTTCCTTTTTCTGGGTCTCGTAGGCAGCCACTTCGTCCTTATATATAATATATTGACTTAATTACTTGTAGTAAGAAAGACATCATTTCTCAAGAACTTTTCAATTAAATTATACATACCTTGTTTACCGCGGCCTCCAGCGGTATTGGCAGCGGCAGGATATATTCCGGCCGAGAAGTATATTTGACTTTATAAGATTTACTACACTGATATCTCTCTTCCACTTTAAATCTAAAGCATTCCGTGGGACACACCTCATGCCGACTGTTGCGCTATTCGATCAATTTGCCGATTAAAATGGTGTCGATGGTAACGAATATTTAATAATTAGATTGGATAGTACACGAAATATTCGATTAAAATCCGAAAGCGATATTAATAATTACATTGAGTAGATTAATCAGGTAAAGAAGGAATTCCTGAGCGTCCTGTTGCCTATTCGAGAAGAAGCCGGGATGTCCTCGACCGATCAGGACCTTAAACATACGTGGGGGAATACCTTGTTGTGGTTCATTATCCGTGCTAGATTTTCTCGGTGGCTGTGAGTATCTGCCAGAGAGCAAGCCGAAGCCCAATTTTGCCCTAGAAAAATGGCAATAATTATACTTTGGATAATCGCCAAATCCTTTTATCAAGAACTACCCTAACTCACATCTGAACATTAACATCTGATGCTGGATCATGCCAATTTTGCTGAAATATCTGCGACGCCTTCTCCTCATATCTGAAATTTACAACATCAATCTTAATATTCCTTTTATCGGTAAAAAATTCCTCCATTCATTCCACAATTGGCCATGATAAAAATAATCATATGAAAAGAAAGAGAAAAATCATCATAAATTATACATACCTTTTGATAAAATCAGGAATAATGAATAACATTTGCATGACGCTATTCATGTAACAAGAATTCCCCAAATTGATTAGTCCGGTATAACCGGGGCCGTATAATGGTGTAAGCTTGCTGGCAGCTTCCTGGAGAGACACCCACTCGCCAAACTTTTGATTAAGATCCAATTCCAGCTCAATCATCGACTTATCCGTTTTTTCCATCTGCGCAATATTGATACCCCAATGCGATAGATGCGCTGTCAAATTCGGATCGTCCACCATGTCGTCCTCGTCGTACGAGAACACGTCGGCTTTGCCGCCCTTCGTGATCGTGCCTAATTTTACGGCCAGCGGATAGCCGGTCGCGCGGTAGTGCTCGATCGCGTGGCCATTGCCGCCACTTCCGTCGTAGAACTTGCGACCGCAGAGTATGCTGCCGTCAGTCAGATTTAACCAAAGATTTTGCGTGAGATCACATTTCTCGCATTTCCAACCGCTCGGCGGGATCTTCTTACCGTTGTCTAATTGTTTTAGATTCGCGGCGTGTCTAAAAATTCCGATAAATTTTACAATCTTATTCAACTAAGAGAGATTTTTTTGAGATACTTATCATAACATAGATGTTATTTCATTAAAAGAGATCGAAAAAAATGATCTATCTATCTATTAGAAACCAAATTTTCTTGATATTTAAATTTTGATATATAAATAAAATTTTCTTGATATATAAATTTCAAATGATACTTTAAATTTAATACTAATGCAATTGATATGCTATAAATACATGTGATAAAATACAGTATTATGTTATAACTTTTTTTAGCACTTTTTTGCAATTAATTAAAATCATTCAATTGGTAATAAACTTGATAAAAAATTTTTCAAAAAGCTCACTTTGATTCTGATCTGACCTCTCCGTCCCATGTATTGGCTACAGCTTCTACTTGTGCTACCGCCCATGCACTTTCCATTTGTATTATAGTTTTGACTGCAAGCTCCACCTGTCCACAATTTTGTATATCCCTTAAGCATTATTAACTATATGTAATATAATCATATGAATAAATCTTACCTTCTCAGGTAAATTGTTTGACGGATAAGGAATGGATATGAAATCGGGTAGAATGATTATATTATACTCCTCCTCGTAAGTATATTTCTGTTGATCAGGCATGAATCCACCGGCTGTTCCTATCGCTAGCCGTGTAATCTTTTTTTCAGGCCCATCTCCTTGTTCTTCAGATGGAATCTACAAAATATTTTACATATGTTTTTAAAGATAAAAAGACTCGTGAAAAAGACATATAAGTATCTGACGGGCTTTTCATGTACATTTTGTAATTCTACATTAATAGAAAAATTCCAACTGAAAATTGAATAAATTATCAAGGACGTAAACATTATTTGATATTACTCGAATACAGAAACAAAAATAGTGATATACCAAACAACAATTAAAATATCATATATCTAGTATTAGCGAAGCACTTGTCAGATACTTTATATATACACGACGAATAACATGATAATATATATAATATGTATATAATGTTCCATTCAGATTGTGTGAATTTTTAAAGACAGAGTCTTTAACATAATTTATTGAATAAATTCAAATCACCTCTTTCTTTGTACGTTTAATATGAAGATACACAGCATACGAAGTCTTCTTGTAGTACCACATGGCATGACCCTTGTTCAAGCCTAGGAAAGATGTGAGACTAACGTACAGACCGGTGGGCGAATCCTTGAATGAAAAAGAAATTTTCATCAAAATGATCGCGCTCACTCGTCACTCCCGATGGTGTCGAAAACAAAAAAGGATAAAAGGGTATCTTACTGGTGTGTCGAAGGAGTAAACGCATTCATCCTTGTATATCTTGTCGCTCTTTCGCGGGATATTGATCGCGTTCAGGTGTTTCGTCAACGATATCAACTCCATGGCGAGAAAAACAATGCCGGTGTAATCTTTGCCAATTTCTTTTTCCTTCGAGAGGATTTTAACACGAAGATCCGCGCGAACTCCGGGATAAATCGCCACCGGTAGAGGCGTTGGTTGTCATCTAACCTAACCCTAACTTAATTTGTATATCGCCGCCGGTCGGTTATCGATGACACTGCGAGAATCGGGGAACGACGGACCGGATCGATCGTGGAACTCCAGGAATGGTATGAAAGAAGTTTCGAATTTTTTGTCTTTCTCCTTTTTTTATCGTTCTTTTAATATTCTCAATTTTAAAAAATTACGTCGACTATATATCAATGAATTTATAATCGCAATTAATTCATCCTTTCAACCGGCTCCAATATCTGTTGAGATATATTTCGTATTTTATTTATAACAAAATAACTATTTTGGCTATGTTCACGCTGCTTCCACCGTTTCGAGTTTCGATACTCCGAGAATTGCAATATGGCGGAGCAAAGGAACGCGCGACGAGACGCAGTTCGAAACGCTGGGTATTTTTTCGCGATTTTTGCTGTCCAGAAGCAAATTTCGCGCCCGATGGATTATCGCGAGTGTCTCTCGTGAAGTCAAACGTCAAAGTATATTCAAGATCATATGTGACTATCTCGATATTGGCAATTCGCTTGTGCATGTACATTCGGCAGTGATTGAAATCCTCTTCGCACACGTCGTTATATTTTCGCGAAAGGGTCAACGATATTGAAGCAACGATAATCACCAGGTATTCATGCGTTGTTCTTAAAATTATTGTAGCTGCATTGATATTGCATTTTCGTTGTTGCGAGTAATGCATGCAATCGGAGAGATTGCCGCTTATGATAATTTTATATAAGTAATGTAAAAAGATTTTCACATATCTATATGTGTGTAAAATCGTTAGTTTTCCATCTTTATATTCGAAAATAATACATTCGCAAATCATATAATTGCAATACTTTTTTATTTATTTCTTACATCGCATCTATTTTTTGATTAATATCTCATAATTATTTTACGTATCCATAATTATAAAATAATTGATATAATTTTATGTGACTAATTAATATATACTGTATTGCAATGTAATGAAATCGAAGATAAAGCTAGCACAAAATTTGTAATTTTATCTAATTGCAAACCGCCGCATGCGCGCATGTTGTCAACTTAAGATCAATATTCTACCCTATATTATCGGAATTTGTCATTAAAATTATTAATCTCTAAAATCATCCTACGTTTATTTTGATATGTTATCATTTCATGTGAGACATGTTATTAGAAGATTCCTAATGCTGCCGTTTTATTAAATCGAAAACACGACAAGAATTTCGAACATCTCAGTTTCTACAGAATTTTCCCTAGCATTTTTTAACCAATAGAGGCGCACACTCGAGCCGAGATATTTCCAGGTCCGTCATTGGTCACGATCGTGGGCCACACTGGAAATATAGTCTCATGTAAACCTCTCGTCAGATCTAAGGCCATAAAATCCTTTGTAGGGATGCCATTACTGAGCGAGCACAGAGGACCCCGAAATCCGAGCTGTCACGCGACATTTTTCACGTCACGATTCGCTTCGAGAGTTCCCGTCGTGATTAATCCTCGAAAGCGGATCTCACGTGACACGAACAAAACTAAACAAACACGACGTTCCGCGGCTCTAAAACACACGCACATATTTTCCTGTCCGATATCGCACATTTCAGAAATTCTCGACGATCAGAGATTTTCACGGAATTAAAATAAAAACTTTAACGGAAAAAGACAAAACAACGAGAGCGAGTAAATTCCAATAGCGAGAAGAAAAATATTCATGAACCTCGCGCTGGAGAAAATCCGCGTGCTTTTCCGGGCGAGACTATATATAACCCCGCGTCGCGCAAGGTCAATGGTAAACGCGAAAGAGTCAATGTCAAAGGTGAACGTCGCTCGACGGTGAAAAACGCCGATCGCCGCGGACGCATCTCGATGCGGATGCCATTAATTATTATTAACTTCTTATATACGATCGCCTCCAGGCATACGCAAATCTCTATCAAACTTGTGTTCTCCGTTTCTTTGTGTTTTTTTTTTTATATATCAATGTCTAGCGAAATTTTTTATAGCATATTTTTTATAGACATAATACCACATAAAAAAAGATTCGCATAATCCGAATCCTATATCATAATCCGAAATCTTCCTTCCCAAAGTATCCGCAATGTCAATGCCATAAAATTGTATTATAGGACGTATATCACATTTAAAACATTAAGGAAAATTTTAAGTCATGAGATTGCAATGTTAATGGATCCATTATCTATAGAAGCACACAAACGTATTAATCTGAAGATAATGATACGAATATTTTATCACAATAAATACTTTTCTTCTTTTTACACCAAAAATAATTTCACATTTCTACACGATAAGTTTATTAGAAACAGCAGCTTCGAGTCTCGTATATACAGTCCATAAAATCATTGTTTATTTAATGATTTAATTAATTAAAGAATCGTTGATAAAATAAAGGCGGATTATTGTAATTATTTGCGCAAATAGCTCCCAGCCATCCATATCGGCAAAGTCACAGCCGTAAAGATTACGCGAAGCAATTATACAAGATATTCTAGGATTTCTAAATAAATAATTACAGAAAGAAAGAGAAAAGGAGAGAGAGAGAGAGAGAAAAAGCAATCCCGCTTGCTCGGCAATTTTCTTACAGCTGACTTATCAGTAACTCGAGCGAAGATCATAGTCGCACCTTTTATGCGTGCCATCGCGCACTTACGACGAACCAACGCAATGACGCGCGTGCTGACGTATGTGCAACGAGTTTATCGTAATGATTTAATCTAATTTGAATGATTTATAGGCAAGCTTGCCGGGGGGGAAAATAAAGTTTCGCAGCTCTCAGCAAATCAAGATGAAGATTTTTCGCGAATCTTGAAGCGCGTAATTAAAGATTAAAGCATTACTTTTAATATATTTAAATTTGCGAATCGAGTTTATTTTGTCCGAATGAAAAAATTTCCATGTTAGCAATTCCTGCCTCTCACGGAATTATTTTTAAAGAACAATCGGTGTCAAATCGATGCTGAAGAATTTGTCATTGAAATTAAGGTCGAGAGTTCGGGAACACCTTGTATTTATATCCGCCGCTCGGTCAACGCTGTTAACATAAATCATCTAACAATGTGGAGTGCTTAAGATCTTTTTTATTAGCGTATTGTTTGCGATCGTGCAAGGACGGATTCTCGAAAATTCATGAAAGGTCACTAGAAACATTAATTCGCTATCGAGACGATATATTTCGATCTGAATAAATATCTTTCAAAATTCCTCTCGACGAGATAAAAAACACGTCTCGTTTTTTCTCGTCTCTCTTACTTGTCTTATTTATTTATATATATTATATATAAATATGCATATATATATATATATATATATATATATATGCAAAATATAACGAGAGAATTCGAATATTATTTTCAAGAGCTGCGATATTTATACTAAGTTTAAAATACTTGTGCATTTTACAAAACTCGGTATTTAATACAATCTCAATTACACGATGAATATTTCGCGATACATTAGACGAAACAACGCAACTTTTCTCTGTTGCTTGATACCAGCGATATTCGATATTCAGGTACCTATACAGATTCGCGGCTGGGTTAAAAAGGGGGACATCCCGATGCGGGACACCCCGTATAATAGCGTCGCCTCTTTTTCGGCGAGGCTTTTGAGCCTCGCGCGAGTGACATTGGCTGTTCTCGTATTGATTTATATGCCCGCCGCTGCATGCGGCCCCGGCCGTCCGCGGCCGGCTGTGAGCGACGGCCGCCTGCCTCGCCTTGCACTTGAAGATGCAATCGAACGAACGGTGCCTTCTTTCGCCTTTAAGGAGAGAGAGCGACGACGACGATCGATGGTGTCGCGGGGGCCCGAAAAGCACGCGCACGTGCTGCGCATCTCATCCCGTCCCCTCCCACCTCTCTCTCTTCTTACCAGCCGGTTCATCTCCCTGCGCGACTCCTCCCGATTGCCCGAGCCAGAGAATTCACTAAAATCCATTAATTTACGTAAACTGATTATATAAATATGTACTTGTATATCTCTCTTTTCTCTGATTGAATCGAATAATAAATTGTTGCAAAAGAATCAATTGTTGGAGAGATATTTCTTCTCTATGATTAATGTATCATTTATCAGATTCTAGTTTTTAATTGCAAGTTCAAATAGAATACCCAATAAATATTTACTAGAGATTATTTTTCCACAGATATTTATTAGAAACTGTTTCCTATCAAAGTGTGTCACAGTTTTGATAATATTCTTCTCTAAACTTTTGAGCAAATAATCTTTTCTTAAAGCAAATAAAAATTGATGTTCGAGAAATTGATTCTCCAGAAGCTATATGCTCACTGAAAATGACAGAATGAAACTTATACAGGTTTAATTTTGGTAAAAATTGTGATAAAAAAAGATAAAAAAAAGACTGAAATATATTTACAAACGTGTAGAGTAATGCAACGTATTATTAGAAAACTCAATTTATTACCGCTTTTTATATTTTTATACCGCTTGGTAAATCATGTAATGCCGAAGTAATTCGTTTTTAAATTTTAGAGACAGGTCGATTTAAACGAGCAACGAATGCATAAATTATAGGCTTTTGACAAAATAAATACACTAAGTAGATAAAGTTTATATCAGCTTTAATAAAGCACATACTTGCTGAAAAATAGAGATACATCGACGATATAAAAAACTTACGTCTATATTGGTATGTTTTCTCTATATATTTGCATATATATATATATATATA
>NW_021849297.1:5303927-5309688 GCF_003651465.1 Formica exsecta | reverse complement strand
GTTTTTATATTATTACAGATTAATAATATATAATAGCGTCTTTTTTATGAAAATGATAGAAATCGCGAGCTAAAAGATATTAAAATAGAAATTTTTCATAAAATCGTTTAATCAGCTGATAAACGACACTTAAAAAAGTACTCGATGTATAGAATATGCAAAAACGTGTTCAAGAAAAAAATCTCCACCCTTTTTTTTCTATATTCTTCCTCTCTCGATAAATTTCAGGTCGATTTCGCGCTGACAGATACTTCATCCGAGGCTTTGTCTGCCCCTAAAATATTCCTCGGTAGATCCCGCGCGAGAATATTTCACCGTCTGCAAAATGCTTATAATAAATTTTCGCGAGGCTGCGAGCACCGCGCGGTATTCGCCACGTTGCGTTTCCGCGCAAGGACGGTTAGTCGCCTGAATAACGATCATTAGCGAAAAGAACGGAGCGGGGAATGCCGGCGGCCATATAATTCGAGCTCCCTGAGGAAAGACGACAAGCGTTTGACGGAGGGGTGAGGGAGGTATAAAAAAAAAGGTATGAATTCGTACGAAAAAATCCTACAAGAGTCGCTGACGTTTCGCAATTGCAGCCTCTAAATATGCAATTTCATCCCGCCGGGTCGAGGCCGGAACGGCCGGCTCTAAAAGGCTGGCTTGATTTCGTCACGTCGCCTTCGCGTAAACCGCAAGCGAGACGTCGATTCCCCCGGAAACCCTCCGTCCAACTTCCTTTTTTCGCGCGATAATCCGGTAATACCGGGTAACTCGCTGAAAACGGAACATCTAAACTCGGCCTCTCTCGTATCGCGGTATTATGGTAGATATTATCGCGTTGGACTTTTCCACAATTTTCTCTAAATCAAATATCTCTTGTGGTAATTAAAAAAAAAACTTGAATGACATTTTCACTCTAAATATTCTCCAAGCATTTTTTTTTTTTTTTTTTTATTTTATTTAAATACATACTAATAAAAATAAAAGTACTAATAAAAATTTCAGTAACTTACCTCTTCCGCACGTGATCTCTGCGACATTACGAAAAGGAAAGGTAAAAAAGATGAAAGACGGTTATCGTTAAATATCATACCTATTCTGGACTAATTCCTGCCGTTTTTCTATTCTCTCTTTTTCTTCGGCGTTATTGTCGCCGGTGAAACCCGTTGCTGCAACCTTTGGCACGTCGCCATCATATATATATTTCGTATATATACGCTCTTTTCTTCTCTTCTCTTCTCGTTTCTCGTGGCCGGCAGCGCGCGTCCGGATCGGAGCTTTCCTTTGGCCCTTCGCAGCACGAAGGCCCTTTCAGTCTCGACAATGAAAGCGAGAGCCGGTTGCGCGCGCGGACCGCAGCTGATCCGCACGGCCTCCGGCTTCGGTAATTGGATACGACAGTTTTTAATTAACGCGTCGAGGCCGCGACTCCCAGAATGCCGCGGGTCTACTTTATGGCCCTTTATACGCATATGATTTATCGAAAACATGTCGTAGGTATAACCCGATTTCTATAAGAAACGTGACATTAATACAAATAATTAGAATACTGTCTCCAAGTAAGGTATTTCTTTTATTACATCGCTTTCGTGAGATATGAAAATATTTTGAAATATCTTTTCCTCTGATATTAATACAAATCAATAATGTTCCTAAAAATAAAACCTTATTAGATATATAATTTTTCTCCAGCTTTGAATTACTGATTAATAAAGCTCAATTTCTTTCAAATGAAAATATTTGAAAATGTTTCTAAAAATAAAATCTGATTAGGCGTAACTTTTCTTCAACTTTGAATTACTGATTAATAAAGCTCAATTTTTTTCGAGTGATTATTTTATAACTAAAATTTTTTTATAGTACGCTTTGAAACCTAATAAAGTAATCTTGAAGAGGATCACAGAAAGGAAAATATATGTCGTGTCGCCTCAGCAAAAAGAAGAATCTCTTTTACAGAATAATTTTTAACATGAAATATAAATATATTTGGGTAATATTGTACACACACAGTCAGTGATTCGTTCGTATATACAGAACTATGTACATTATATATCGAATATTATACGTCAAACACTCGTTTCGACAAATTTCACGTTTTCACACACTCACGCATTCTTCGTTCTACCACGCATACACATGCAACGGTGCTCATATTACGCGTCGTCAAACTAGACGATCCATACGCATCACTCACACACTCGTCAATCCGATTCTTGATCCATAGATCGATCTCGCTTATCGGTTTTTAGTCTTATTGTTAGTCTCGAATATAGTTTGGCGCTCGTATAACGCACGCATAACGCACTCATTTCCGATCCGCATTTCATCCATCGACTTCCAAAAGTTACACTTCTCCTTTGCTCGACTAGTAAAATGGATATCGATTCCTTCAGAATTCGTAAGATCAGCTTAAAAGATATATAATATGTATATGTGCGCGCAAACATATACGGGTAATTCAGAAATTTATGAAATTAACCGGATTACAATTAAAGAGATATAAAATAATTACAATATTTTTTTAACATATTTTAATTATTTTATAACAAATTCTCTTCGATATTAAAAAGAATGACAGCAAAGATCACATGTTTTCACGAAAGTTTTCTTAAGTGAAGATCGATGCCGTTATTATTATTTCATCATTAAGATTAAGACGTGCGGTTTCTGGAGCACCCCATATATGTACACGTATCGATATGAGCGATCTCCCACTCATCGATCATAATCCAGCGACTCGATCGTAATACAGCGGGAATCGTCTCGCATCGCTTTTTCATTTCGTCGGCAACCGAAAGTCGACCACTTTTCCAAAGATAAGAGTCTGATAAAATGAAGCAAAAGGAGAAGTGTCTACCGACGATGATTTCATTTACGCATATCATACGGAAGTGGTAATCGCCACACTTACATACGTATACAGTTGGCATACAAGCGCGGATCGTGTATTTTGATCATTTTTCTCTCTTTCTACTTTTTTTCGTTTCTGTCTCTGCTACTTTTTTTTTTCTCTTTTCCATTCGCGTTTACTCTATTACTTCGTTATAGGACTACGTGGTTGTTTTTTTTGTCTTTTTTTTTACTTTTTTTCATTCCGTCTTGTCCTCCGTTTACCCTCTTCGCGCGTTTTTTTTTCCCTTTCTTTTTTTGTTCCTCTTTTCTCTCGCCGCTCTTTTTGCTACTAACCACACAACGAGGTATCCGTACTTTAGACTTTTCGACTACTAAGTTAGAGAATAAGCGTAGAAATGTATCACACTAGAGACTTGTACATTACCTTAAATGCGTAGGTAGGTAGGTAGGTATAATTCCTTCTTGTTTGCTTCTTTTTTATTATCGCGTTTTTCTTCTTTTTTTTTTTTACAACGTTTTCTCGCGTTTTCTCACTGCTGCCTATTCGTAATAATGTTAGCGTATTAATTAGTTGGTTTGGCTATATAGCCTCGCGTTGCCCCACCGCGGATTCCTACGGTCCTCCGAAACCCAGAAAGAAAACATGATAACCGCGAAAGAGAGAGAGAGAGAGAGAGAAATAGAGAAAAAGAGAAAAATAGAAAAAAGAAGCAGGATCAAAGAGACACGAAGAGTGAGAAGGAGAAAGGAGGAGGAGATATCAATTTATTGATCTGGGGCAAGCCCCAGAACAAGATAAACAAGATATTCAACAGGTAAATCGTGTATACCAGTGTAGACAAATATAACTGCTAGAAAAGCAATATAAATAAAAAAAATTAATGCGAAAAGCAATATAAATAAAAAAAATTAATGCAAAGTAACAAAAAAATTAAACGGATAACTGATATATGTGAAAAAAGATATAATAAGGAGAGAGAAGAAAGAAAAGAGAGAGAGAGAGTCAGAAAAGAGGATTTCGGTACGCATTTAGAAAGCAGATTCTTTCATGGTCCTTTGTGAGAACTCTCAGATTTGTAATTTGAATACGTCTTTGAGAAAGTAATATAAAACAGAGTAAAGTATCAAATACAAGCGGAAAGCAAAGAAAAAGAAAAACAAAGAGAGAGAGAGAGAAGATCGTTAAGTTTAAAACGAATTTAAAGGGCGTATTTCGACTGCCTTTTGAGGACTTCAACTTAGTGGACTTTAGATGCATGTTTGAAAAGCTAGAAAAGAATTAAAGAGTGAGCTGATGAAAAAAGAGAGAAAATCAAGAAAGAGAGAGGGAAATACAAAAAAAAGGAAACGAGAAAAGTAGAGTGAGGAGAATAGTAGGGTGAAAAAAAAGGAGAACGTCACATCTCGCGTTAAACGATGGATGGAAAAGAAGGACGGCGGAGAAGAAAGGGGACGAAAGGGGGAACAAAGGTGTCGTAGACGGGACCTTTGACACGAGACACACATCGGGCATACAAAGTCCATGACGACGCGTAAAGAAGAGAGAGAGAGAGAGAGAGAGAGAGAGAGAGAGAAAGAGCAGGACTTTGTCCTGTCTTCGTTCTTCGAACGAGGTCGGGCCGGTTAACGATCGCGCAAAGTTTCCTACCCCCGAAACACGTTTTCGCCGTTTCAATTCGGAAAATTACAGACGTCTCGCGAAATTGGCCCCCCGAGAGTATGCCCTAATTCGGGAAATTGAGAACGAGAATGAGAGAATTGCGCGAGTCTCCTGATCGGAAAATCGAAGACGCGTTAATGGCGAAGGATCATTTCCTCGCTCCTTCGTTTATCTGAAAAGGATAACGGTCCTTCCAGAGAGATAGCCTTGTTAACCCATAAAATTAAGGATCGTGCTTTCTTTTTATTCTATAAACGTTCCTCGTTTCGAATCGGAGAATCGGGAACGTTTTTATCACGCGAAACTAATTTCACGTTTCAACGGATTATGATCAGGAAATCGTTCCGCGGCTCTCTCTCTCTCTCTCTCTCCCTGCATTCTTTTCGAGCTAACATCAAAAGAAAATCGAAAGATAAAGTCAATCGAGGTGCGAGTTTATTCTTTCATGTCTCGAAAGCGCTCTTTATTTTAGTCGAGAAAATCAAGGACGCGATCGATCGCGAGCAAAGCTTTTCCTTTCGTTCCGAGAGAGCGCCCTTCGTGCTAATTAGTAACACCACAGACGCCATCGATCGCGCTAACTTTTCCTTTCACTTTGAACGCGCCCTTCGTTCTAGTTAAAAACCTAACGTGTCACATCGATCGCGTCCGCGCGCGGATTTTTTCCTTCATGGAGAGAAAATGTTTCCAATGTTTCCAATTTAGAAAAAGAATCAGATTTTTTCGACGATTTTCCTTAATTCCTCTTTGTTATCCATCTATTCGCGTTAAAATAAAAATAAAATGACGAAATAGTTATTTTTTTTTTTACAATTTAATCTTATTACTCTGTCTGGCGTGTGACTGATGAAATCTGGAATTGTCCTCATTATCTTTCTATCGATCGCGCGGCTTTTATCTCCTCGTTCCGCGAGAGTTCTTCCTGACGAAAATAAATCGAAGATGAAGGGCGTATCGATCCTTCGCTTTTCGTGTCGAAGAAACGCGTCGATCGCTGGGAATTATGAAGCCGACACGGAATGAAGGCGGAATTTCATCGCGTCGACGGACCGTAGCATCGAAAACAAAGAGCCCTCGACGTTCGTATACTGGAATAGAGGTGTATAGGGCGCGAAAGGGTGCGAGAGAAAAGGAGAGAGAAAGAGCGAGAGATGCATTTTATCGATATGAGAGAAAGAAAAAGAGAGAGACAAGGAGAATGGCAGAGAGTCCGATGAAGGGATAGAGAAAAAGAGAGAAAATTTTATCGATATGAGGGAA
>NW_021849297.1:5232036-5303876 GCF_003651465.1 Formica exsecta | reverse complement strand
GAAAGAGTGAAAGAGTGCCGGAAAGGCAAACAGAGAGACAAAGATGAAGAGGAAGCAGAAGAGAGAAAGAGAGAGCAATAAAGAGAGAGAGAGAGAGAGAGAGAGAGAGAGAGAGAGAAGACCATCGAGTGCACGGAGAAATGTCGCGGTTGTCAAACGGTAGACGGTATCGATTGGTTGCAGCAGGCAGAGGCCTTGGTTCGCTCACAGGGGCGTATTCGGTAGGCTTTCGATAGTATCTGTCTCTGTCTCTGTCTCTCTCTCTCTCTCTCTTGTTATTTCCTCCCCTCTCTTTTCTCTCTCTTTCTGACGAACGATGGCGATTTTTGCCAGATCGATCACGGTCGAGAGCCGTCGTCGTCGTCATCGTCGTCATCCGATGCGAGATGCGCGGGCGTGGTCCATCGTTGGAAATCGCTCACTCGGATCGCGCGTCGTATCCGTGTCTGTAAAAAGGACCGATCTTCCTTTCCCATTGAAAGTCAGAAATTAGGAAATTCTGTCTTTTCGACTTTTATGACTTCAAACCCGAATTATGAGAAGGTTTTCGATAGATATATATATATATATATGATAGAATGTATCGTGGCCGTTGATGGATATCGCGCGATATCAGCGGCTGCAACGCGTTCCCTTCGAGAAATACGAGACATACGTCGCAGAAACGCGTGGCAATAATGCAATTTAGAGCGTCTCCCGCTTGCGTAATCATGCACGCCGCGAGCCTCGGACAATCGGCTAAATATTAATGTGATTTAAAGCGCCTTGTGTAACGAGCATCGTGCGCGATATTCCGTCTTGCGCAATTTTTTATTTCGTCGCGCGAGTGATAAAGATGTTTGTAACGGCAGTTTCGTTTCGTAAAGCTTTTTTCCGTTTTCGGCGTTAAAGCAAAATTTAGAAAAATTATAGAGAAACTATAGAGAAACTGCAAGACCAAAAAAAAAAAAAGAAACTCTTATCGTTATTATTAAATTATCATACTGAACTTTTTGTGATTCTTAAGTATGACTTTAATATAATTAACTCTGTTAAAAGGATTAAGAATATCGCGTTGTCGTTTCCAGATATTGTGTTGCATTTATATACTTGGTAGCGCATAAAATTTGCTCTAAATAATCTCCTTTGTTGCGAAATAAAGCGTGTTAGGCCGCAAAGCAAACATCGCGAAACTCGACCTGTTAACGATACTTGAACATGTCAGAGAAGAGCGCGGTTGTTTACGATAATTTCGCAACAGTCAACGAACTCGCCTCGCGATCACGATAACATACTCGAAACTCGCGCGTGTGACACACTTTGTTCGTGGATCGGATGACCCTAATCATTCCTCCCGGCCCTAGCAATTGATCGTTCCATTGAGCGAGCGAGCGAAATCCGTCGAGGAAATTCGCGAAGCACGCATATATCCCCGAGAGGACAAAGTCGAAGGAGGCGCGAGGGGGAGAGTGAACGGAAAAAGGGCGCGCAGAGGAAGGTCGTGATTGCGGGATCGAAACGGACCCTCCCTCTTCCCGTCCTGTCGCTCTCCGCTCGCATCTACCTGCGATCGGGATCGCTTCATGAAAACGAAGAAATCAAAAAATATATATCGTCTGTTATAAATTCCCCTCTTTCTCTCTATTCTCAAAGTCTCGTGCTATTACTCCAGACAGACATTTTAGGAACAAACGCCGCTAATTTCAAAACTTTCTTCGTAATCGTCTCATGTGATCGTATAATCACTTCACATCTCTCAATCGTATCCTCGGCTCGCATTCCTTGGATCTTTGGATCAATCATACTCTCTTTCTCATTCCCTCCCGTTTTTTCGCTCACTCTCTCCGTCTCGTTATCCTCGAGAAGGAAACGAGCCCTTGGGCCGCGATCCTCTGCCTCCGGGTTCCTGAACCGGGCGTGTCCGCGGAGAGGGCGGGAAGGACAGACCGGAGGGGTAAAAGGTGGGGCCCCAGGTTCCACGGAAAAAGCCTTAGGTATATCTTTACGAGCGGAGCCATAAAAGCCGTGGGAGTTCCTCGTCCGTTCGTCTGTTCGTCGATTAACTCTCTTCCTCGTAGGGTACGGTATGGACCGCGCTCGAGCGGCTACGATCCTTATTGTCGTATATTCTTCGAGCCCGTATAATACAGACGGCTACAGTACGGATAGTCGTTGGTCGTGTACGACTACCGGTCGCTCTCATTCTCTCTCTCTCTCTCTCTCTCTCTTGCTCTCTTTTTCGATGCGCCCAATGCACAATGTGGTCCTCGAGGACGTCGACGGCCGATCTCTCAGGATTCATCTACACGTATATCTTTACGAGCGGAGCCATAAAAGCCGTGGGAGTTCCTCGTCCGTTCGTCTGTTCGTCGATTAACTCTCTTCCTCGTAGGGTACGGTATGGACCGCGCTCGAGCGGCTACGATCCTTATATTCTTCTATTCTTCGAGCCCGTATAATACAGACGGCTACAGTACGGATAGTCGTTGGTCGTGTACGACTACCGGTCGCTCTCATTCTCTCTCTCTCTCTCTTGCTCTCTTTTTCGATGCGTCCAATGCACAATGTGGTCCTCGAGGACGTCGACGGCCGATCTCTCAGGATTCATCTACACGCGCAATGGAATACACACATACACACGTAAATAAACACACGCATCAGTCGGTGCTCTCTCTATTCCTTTGACGTATCTCTGGGGTTAACGTGATCATCTACGAGCGATTTTGAGTACCGTATAACTTTAGTAACAATTTTCCCACTCTATCATATATCTCGCGCTAAAAATATAGTTGAAAAAAATTTATCACAAGATATTCGCCTCGAAAGTCTCCTTCAGCAGTGGAAAAAGATGTAGGTTGCAATTCAGGTTTAACGTCGTGAATAATGCATAATTATTGAATAGAATGCGCGTTTACAGCGCGCACTTGCAAATGAATGTAGCTTATCGGGATGTAAAATTATTGTTGCATCATTATTGTTCCTATCAATATACAATCGATAAATTCGGTGAAAAGGTAAATTCGAAAACAAATTTTTAATCCATCGCTAATTCCATAGATCACGATTATATCGAACGGAATTATATCGAACGGAATCGAAAGTCGGTACAATTTCGATCCAAAGATATTTCGAATTCCGGTATCACACACGGACGAGGAGAAACGATCTCCGTTCTTAATCCTGTCGACAGAATACGCAGAAAATATTTTTCTCCGCGATCGAAAAATAGCCATGTAGGATTAGAATTCGTCGTCGGTCAGATCATAACGGTCTCGAATCTCTTGAATCGAGAAAATGGCACATTTGGCGGGTCGCGGGTACCGATGGCGCATAATGCGGACATTCACGCATCTTCCCAGGACGCCCTGTAGCCCTGCGAACCGATTCAGGCTCGTGTATTTTCTCTGTGAACGAACGAACGAACGAACGAACGAAAGGAACGAATGAAAGGAACGGGCTCGCGCTATTGTGGGCTTCAGCTTCAACCAAACCCCGGGGTCCGACCCCTCGTTTTTCGGCGGAGCGCGATAACCGAGAGACACGATTCCCGCCGCGCGATTATGTCGGGATCGTCGTCGTAGTTTCCTCGTGCGATTCGAACAAATCCGAGAGGCCCTCGAGAATAAAATTTCCGCGCGCAATTTTTCGTTATACATCTATCGCCGTGCATATAATATTGTATAATGGGAGAGACAGATTTCTTAAAAATATTATTTATATGCGATAAAAATTACAGGCATAGCGCGCGGGAGCGAAATTTTATTTCTCTCAGGCTCTCGTCCGTCTAAGTCAGCCGTTTTCGCCGTTTAAGTCCGGATTACGCCACGCTTTTTTTTTTTTTTTTCCTCGACCCTGCGTCATGCTCGATCGAATCTTCCCATGTCACGCGCGGAGCGGCTGGCAGAAATATTTGTTCTAATAGTAAAAGAACGTTCGTAAACCGGTTTAAAACAAAATTTTCAACGTACAGAATGATCGCGAAGATTACGTTATTCTTTGCACAAGAGTAACAAAACGTTGTGAGTGTCCTAAACATTTATTTATTATCGAAATTATCGCGGTGTCTTTCCAGGCACAGATCTTATAAAAAGTTTAGAGTCCTCTTCTTAATACTTTATAGAAGACTTTATCACAAGTTTGTAATCTTTTTGACATTTATTTATAATATTTTAACGCAATGAAGTTCTCAATCAAATTTCAATATTTATAATATTTTATTTATAATATTTTAACGCAATGAAGTTCTCAATCAAATTTTCTTCAAATCGAATTTAATTAATTAAAAAAATAACTATTTTTATTATTGTTTAATCATAATATAAAGGAAGTGTATTTAGCAATAAATATATATACATATACATTTAATATATGATTTAATAACGATAAAATATTAAACGAATGAATAACAAAAATAATAAAACAAATCTGATAATATAAAAAGAAGAAAAGAGAAAACAGGACGTTTTGGTCTCCGGAATCGGATATTAGCGTTCTAATATAATTCGAGCGCATAAATTCCGCACGTCGCAAACGGAACTCCGCGGCACCGCCCCGTTGCAAAAAAACAGAACAGACGTAAAGTCGTACGTCTGCCGGCATAATCTCGCGCGTGACACGTATACACATACACACACACACACACATACACACGTACGCAAACGCGACGTGGCTTTTTCCGCGAGAGCAGGACCGAAAAAGCGTCGCGCGATCCGAGCTTTAAAGCCGCACGCGGGAATCCTGGAACCCGCAACAGCGACGCACAGTAACTCTCTGTGTTCTCCATCCCGCTGCGCTTGCACAAGCAGCCACACACAGATAAAACGAGAAAGATAGAGAGAAAGAGAGAGACTCTCTTTCTCTCTCGCTCTCGAAAACGAGCTTATCTCGTCAAACAGACCGAGCGTGTCTTCTGGTTCTCTTCGGATCCCGGCGTGCGATAAGCAAGGAGGAATTATCGGCGTCCATTGCCGACCGGCTGAATCGATACTTTTGTCCCCGATCGGTGTTCCCCTCCTATCTCCCCCCCTCTCTTTTTTTTTTTACCCACCGTTATTCCGTTTCTAATCTTTCTGTTAAGAATTTCGCGGTCGTCAGATACGCACTTCCGTTCGATGAAATCGAAACGTTCCGCAGAAGGAGGGGAGACGATATCTCGTGTCCACATAGGCGGATCCAACGAGGAGAGAAACGGTTTCAAACTCGCGAAAGAAATTTTTGCTAAATAAAAGAAATTATATATATATATCCAAGTTTATAAAACTATTTTTTTAATCGTCGCGAATGTAAGGATGAGCTGGACGGATCAGCTACGTCAAAAGTTAATAAATCTAATATATTTCGAGATATTCATGAATTTGACATTGCGCAAAGAAAGCACACTTTTAGCTTTTCAAAATATAGAGACGATATCTCGTGTCCACATAGGCGGATCCAACGAGGAGAGAAACGGTTTCAAACTCGCGAAAGAAATTTTTGCTAAATAAAAGAAATTATATATATATATCCAAGTTTATAAAACTATTTTTTTAATCGTCGCGAATGTAAGGATGAACTGGACGGATCAGCTACGTCAAAAGTTAATAAATCTAATACATGTCGAGATTATTATTCATAAACTTGATTGTGCGCAAAAAAGCACACTTTTAGCTTTTCAAAATATAAAATTAATAATTAATTTATACGCAATTAAATTCATGAAATGTATTAGATTTATTAATTTTTGACAGTTGATACGTGCAGTTCCTCCTTAAATCCTCCAAACCAGAAAAGATGCTGGATCCTACTATGGATGGAATGAATTATAAAATAATCCATGACGTTCTTTCAGAATAGAGACAAATTATTCTATAATGGTCGCCAATCTCGCATTATTCGAATAGTCTCCAGTCTCGTCTAAAGCTTGACGTATTCTCAACGGGAAGACTACTTGATCCTGATAAAATAATTAATCAGAGTTACACACCGCTACGGCAGGCATGGATGAGGAACGACGTTCGGAGAGTATTCGGTACCGCAAACGCGGTTGTACGAGGTTGTCCAGAGATTGTATTTGACGTTATATCTCGCGAGCGGTATAATTATCGCCCATTACACGATTCTCCTCGCTCTATCCGAGAAGAATCTACGTTTCTCGGCGGCCCGGAGATTCTTCTCTCGCGCAAGTGCTAAATCTTACTTTTCGACATTAACGAATTCATGTTTCGATGTTAATTCGCGTCACGCTGTTCCACCGCTGTTCGTCGGCCTCTAATTCTCTCGCATACAAAAGCGCGTATCTGTCGCTTCTTATTCGTCATCACGCGCTTAGGCTTAGACACTGTTCGCTCAGACGAGTATACGCAACGCATACTGTGGGTTATTTTAACGTACATTATACACGATATAGGCTTTTTTTGCTCAGTCAGTATTAAGGGCGCTAGCTCATACATGTACGGGGTGGCTCGGCGTGGCCTTCACAAACGCGAATTTATTCCGTTATCTTGAAGTTATTATGCTTGCAATCTCGCAATTCGTATTTCATCGAACAAAGTCTTTCGATGAGCGGAAATCATAACGCGTCCCGATCCGACTCGACCCCGAGATCCCAGGCCACTCCGTACAAAACTATACATATACATATATGTTAATAATTTGAGGCAGTTTACGTCACTTGTTTTCTTCTTTTAAGGCCGAGTTAACAGTAGTGAACTATATAAGGTATGCGCGCGCGCGCTATCGCTCGGCCATGTTCACAGCGAGCAGGCGGCTGATGGATGGATGGGGAACGGAAGGGTGGTCATGATAATGGTAGTGATGGTGGTGAGGGGGCGAAGTATCGGGGGAACGATGATCGTTCGGTAGGAAGCACGGCGGTCTCGAAAATTTGGCGATTTGACACGAAACGAGAGCATTCGCGTCTCTAAACGGGAACAGGCGGTCGCCCCCTCCTCTGCCCCCCTTCTCCACCTAGTCGGATCGTCCTACTCCTCCCGCTCGATGTGAGAATCCCAGGTTTTTATCCAAGCGAGGCGGACAGAACGTGGATTATTTTCACAAGCGGTGGGCGGAGTAAGAGGGGGACGCGGCGGCGGCGGCGGCGGCGGCGACGGGGGTCGAAGCAGGGCGAAGGGAAACGCGTTGGTTTTTCCTACGTTGGGCACGTTGGACTCTTGGGGCCGGTTCCGCTGACATCGGTTAACGCCCAAGCGCGGTTGGTGGGTCTCTCCGCGTGTCTACGGGGTGTCGCGATTACGTGGCGCCATTACTTTCTAGTCGAAGGGAAAAGGGGATTTTGATCTCCCCCCTCCCCTCTCTCTCTTAGTGGAGATTTTCCAGCTCCTTCCACGCGCTCTAAGCGAGATATTTTCCTCCGTTACATTTTAATTTTTCGACAGACGTAGCTTTCGAACGAAAGTTCGCCAAAATTCAAATAGTACAAGGCCGATATTTGATTAATTTTAACGATAATTTTAACACACAGTGAGATTAACGTAAATACTTAAACTTCTTCTCTCGTGTTTCTCTCTTTGATGTCTTTCTTTCACAACTGAATTCGGACATTTTTCGGCACGGATATTGCAACAAGCATCTCGCCAGATGAGATTCTTCGATGTCAGATAAATGCAAGTTTTATTTGAGAAATTAAATTAAAAAAATAGAAATTTTACACGCCGTCCCCCGCGTGTACGCAAACTCGTACACTCTGTACACCCCCAATACGGGCGAGCAATGGGAAGTGAGCTTCCGATCCCTCCATGCAAAATAGAGCTCTCACGAGCGAGGATTCCTCGTGGATGGCGCGGCACGACGCGAGGGAGGGCCGTTTAACGTGTCCCGTAATATATAGTGGTATCTTCCTCCCTCTCTATCCTCCGTCTCTTTCTCTCTTTTTCTCTCTCCGTCGGTGCGGCGAGCCGACCGTTTGGGGTAATAATAATAAATGCGCGGCCAGAGCCTGTGGAAGCGAACGGATATATACGGGCGGTACCAGTATACAATATCTAAATGCGAGAAGTAATACCGGCGATAAAAGAGAACTATACGACGGTATCGCGCGCGCGGCGTGTAACGATCTCGAAACGCCGTTCGGACAAAGAGCCCCGTGCGTGCCGCTCCGGACGGTGTGTGTGCATACATACAGGGTGTCCCATTTTACTATGTACGATGAGTATTGTTAAAAAAAAATATATATATATGTATATGTTCGAACATTTGAAACGTCTTTATCTACAAACGAGTGTCATTGTAGTTTTCCCTCAACTCTACAACTCCAATAATAACTAACGATATTCGCGTAAATCGATTAAAACGGGACACTCTGTACTATGTGGGCGTGTGTATCTCCGTTTGCGTTCGAATGCGTTACTGGCGTGCGTATGTATGCATCGTGTGTGTATATGTGTTAAATATGAAGAGGAAGAGAGAGAGAGAGGGGGGATGTTCGCAAACACATAAGGAGCCCGTTTCTCTCGTTTGAACGTTCCGAAAGAAGAGAGCGAACGTTACTTACTTGACAATGAGGCGGCGTCACCTTTTTGGCACATTGGTGTGTATGTATGTGCGTGTTTTGTCAAAAAAAAATGTTTTGAAGAAACAAAATCTCGAAATTTCCCGTTTGTTTTTTTATGTTTTGGTATTTCAGTTATTTTCTTTCGACAATATATGTTAGCATTGATTGCGGTTAATTACGCTACCTTTGTATTCACCTGCTGCGCGGTGTTTTTGACCGGGAACGCGTAACAAATTCGCCCTTTCCGTCTCTCTCTCTTCCTCTCTTTGTCCCTTTCATTCATTTTATGGGAATTTATGACGAAACGTTTTCGCCTTCAATCTAACCCCGAGCGAAAGGTTTTCGATTTGTAGGTACGTTCAGTTATAAAATATATGCAAGTTGTAAAATATAAATATGAACGAACAAAGCGTTTATTGACATTCTAAAGCGCCCCACTTCTCAAGGACAAAGGATGATACATTCGGGATCAAATATATAAATAAAACGAGAATTATATCACTTTGGCCAATCGTTCTCGAGAGGAGAACATATAATCAACGGGCGCTCCTTTTGTAAAAAAAAAAGCCGAAAACTATTATTATCATCCCGTCTCGTTCTTTCTGCTATTTCCACTTTATTCTTTCTCGCCCTTCCGTCTTAACCGCGATAGCGAGATCTCCCAAATCGCGAGGTAATTTCGGTGCCCGATATGCGCGGAAGGGGCACGGAAATCTCGAGGCGATCGTATCTCGGTCCCCGTGGAGGCCCTTTTTCCCCCTCTCCCTTCGCCGCGCTCTTCCCGACACTCGACGGGCGAGACAGCCCCCGACAACAATGGCGCGCGCTTGCGTTCCCCGTTCATGTGTGAGAGAGGTTTCTCTTCTTCCTTTCGCGGCTACGGAGAACGCGATCGGATTTTATGTACGCGTCTAACATCGCGCACTACTACCCGCGAGAGAAAGAGAAAAAAGAGGGAGGAAGAAGGATCCAGATACCGTAAAGTATGGCGGCGTATGACGAAATAGAGGGGGAGAGGGGGCACGACTTATTGTTAGTGCGCTTCGGAATTCCGTAGTACCCTAACGTGCCTAATTCGTCTTCTTCTCCCTCTTCTTTTTCTTGCCCCTTTCAACGAGCCCTCCGGTTTTTTAAAGCAAAATGTCAGGCCAGATAATGACTGAAGGGTCTGCGTTTTTGGCGTATATTCACCGCTAAATACGATCGTCTCACCTTCGTGTACGAGACTCTGCAATTAGACAACTGCGTTTAGCAGGTCTAAATACAGGTGCGAATGAGAGTCTGATTTTTAAGTTTGTCGGTCACGCATATATGTATAGACACCCGAGTTAAGAACGTTCAAGGCTCTTTGACCATTTTTATTCATCTCTTGTAACTTTTATCCGAAATAGCGCGCGCAAAGAACGTGTAAAAAGTATTTAAAAGCGGTTTCATAAATTTAGAATGCCCAAAAGATGTCGGTGCGACGTCTGTGACGAAGAGTACCGAAAGATTGATGGAGAATACATGAGTATGACAAGTTATATAAATATATATTTAGTTTCTATACTTAGTTATATAAATATAGAAATAGAGGAATGTTGGAAAGTGTTTCAAGTTTATATAGTCTTTCAAATGTTCTCTGAAATTCCAAAATCGCTCTGTGAACAAATTTACGGATAGGATCGGATATAAATATAATTTGATGTTTAATTTTTATAATACTCGCTACTTTCAAATGTACCAAAATTCTAAGATCGTTAACATCTACACAAACACAATGAAAAATTAAATACATGTTAATACAAAAATATGGGAACGATCGAATATAAATATATGGATTATATTGAAAGCCCACACAGTGGCAACGTTGACGAGGCGCAATCTTTATCGGTGATCTCGACGTAAATCGAACGTAAAAACGGCGGAACATTTAATCTCTATCTTTATGCGCTTTTAAACGTCTCGAGGTCCCAAGATTGCCGACGAACGTCCGTTATCGGGCGAACGCCGGACGATTAGCGGCCGATCGATACAAAATCGGGGATTTCCCATCACGACAAACCTCTCCCTGCGCTCATTTTTCATCCCCAATCCGCGAAGTCCGGCGACGTCGCGTCCGGAAGCCCTTTCGAACACTACAACGATGTTTTCGCGCTCGCGCGCGACGCTTCCTAATTACCTAATACCGTGACCGGAGTTACGTAACGACGACGATATCGGCGAGGGTTTCAACGAGGCACGATATAATTCCCCCATCCTCTGCCGTCAGTATACAAATATATATCTATCGGCCCAGCGTCGAAGTTTAACCCTCGGGCGAGCAGTTGTGCCCCGAGCCATGACGGGCAATGGTCTCTAAAAGGGGGGGGCTCCCCGGGAATTATGTATATGCGCGCGCGTATATAACGCGATCTTTCAAATTTATTACTTCGGGCAATAACATGTAAATGCAAACCGTTCGTGACACGAAAAGATCACAACGGTTCTTCTCTGAGATGTGAATGTGAGATTTGATATTTTCATGAAAGAGAATTTTTTTTTTTTTTTTTTTTTTTTTTTTCTAGGAAAGCTTTCCAAGCCAGAAAGCCTTTTAAATGTTGAAAAAAATGTATATATTCTGTTATATAACCCTTTAGGCTGTCGAGACTGTCGGTGCACGGTGGCAGAAAATATTTTGCAGTAAAAGCGATGGCTATCTCGGACACCCTGTATACATGACCGAACCGTGTCCCGAAGGGTCGTAATAACTCCGGCGGCAATCGGCCGGTTGGTCGCGTAAAAAAAAATCGTTCTCCGGCTTCCTCAAATATCGGCAATATCGAAAAATAGTGCGGTCGAAACGACCGGTCCCGGAAATTGCATCTATATGGTGAATATTTTCTTGGAAAACGTAGGACTTTTCCGCGTTAGCGAAACGAATCGTCCGCGAAAGGAGATGACTTTGCCGGGAAATGAAGAAACTAAAACTACTTCTTGAAAAGAGAAAGATAGAATCGAAATGCAATAGTAGCGATCAAGATCAAGCGAAAATGCCTCTTCTATTATCTCTCCGATCTCTTATTTTTAATAATAGATTCTCTTCGTCTAATGAGAAAATGTTGTTTTGAAATATCGAAATGCATCGATATCAAGATCAAGATCACAATATTTAAACGGTTAAAAAATTTCTATTTGATATTATACATATGTCGACTTCCTTAAGATACTGTATTCCAAAAGTACTAATGACGATGATATAAATGTCGTACTTTGTTAGTTTTAAGCATTACATTTCTCGACTGCGTATAATTACGGAGTAATTTCTGCCGTCATCTGCGTGCGTTCGCACGGCTCCGGTTTCCGGACACCCTGTATATATCCCGTCGGCCTGCTTCCCTCACATCCCGTCAATAATTCGAGCGATAGATAAAACCGAGCTCGTTCCCCCGGAAATTCCGCGCCGCCGCCGAGGCAAATTTTTTCCTTTTTTTTTTTTTCGTGCACGTAAAAATAAAGGCGCCGATCTGGACGATCGGCAAAAATTGACCAGCATCAGCGGAATGCAATGTCGCCTATACTTAAAGACAGAAAATCATGACAGAACGGAAAAACGTCGTTCACAGCAGTAACGATGGAAATTACATGTGACACCGGCTGTAATTCGGCTTTCTTTCTTGAAATTCTTTTCCGAAGAAAGAACACAAATTTTTCTTAACAATCGAAAAAAATAAGACAAATACAAAGAAAATATTACTTTCGAGTACGTCTTTGAAATAGTACTAAAAGTTCTAACAATTTCGAAAAATTGAAACAAAGGGAAATATCTTTTAAAATTTAATATATATCATCATTATTGTGTGTGTACGGTATATATAAGATATCTATCGAAATATTTTTTTTTTAACTCTCTATTTTACACTTTTCAGAGAGTTTTATTTTTGGTGGTATTATTTTTTTCGCTTCTTCAAACTTTTTCCGGTCTGTTTTTAGGACTTTCAGAGCGTTTTTTCTGTGGGGATGGCATCTGAAATAACAATCGGGAATCAATGCTGTATTTTCGATCGATAGGATCGCACGAGGGTGTATGCGTAAAGGGGAGTATAGATTTTCCTAGACTTTCCTAGGCAGTTCTCCCGTACCTTTCCTTTCACAATGGCGCTACCGATTCGCGAATCATTCTCGGCTCCGCGCCATTGTGCCCGTCGATCCTCTTTCAAGATTCCGCACATTTTTCACGAGGCAAAAGCCGGCCCGGCACAAGGGAAATTACGGACGCGGTTAAATCCTACGGCTCTTTCTGCGAAACGCGCGAGTGTGCTAATGACTTTTTGAGATATACGCCCGGGACGATTAAATAAACGCCCTTTTCGGCCGAGCTATATGTGTTTTTTTCCCAAAAACTATTATATAGCAAAGGCTAATATTGCCTGAAAAATGAATGCTTTGTTCCTTAACGATCTTAATCTTGCGAAAAATCAAGAGCGCGTTTATTTTTATAAATCTTCGATATATCTTATAGTTTACAGCTTATAAAACAGAGCAAAATATATTTTTTCTAGCTTCGAAATGCTGTTTCACGTATTGTCTCGAAAAATTCTGTTGCTTTCAATATCGCGAATCGCGAGCGAAAAAATACACGAACCTCAAATTAAACATTTCATTATGTCACTGCGATATAATCGAAAGGTTATATCACGCTATCTTTCATTTGCTAAGCACAAAAAAGAACCGAGATTTCATACACAAATCTCGCATTCATACGCAACGATATCTTATCAAAGTCTCGCGTTCACAAGATCGACAATCAGGACGAGGGTAACGAGAGATACTTTTTGTCTAACAATTGGAATTTGGAAAATTCGTGCCATGTCACGGGAGGGAAGGGCTTCCTCGGCTACCGATCCCCATCTCGATCGCGCCCCCTTTACCCCTCAATGAGCCCCGGTCGGTCCCGGTACTCTCTCTATCTCTCTCGTCGCGGTTTGCTCGATGCGGTCGTGCGGTCACGTTGATCGATCGTTACCGTGTAACGAACGAAACACGGTCTTCCCTTCCCGCTACCCCTCCCCTCCCTCCTTCCTCTTCGTCCCTACGTCCGTTTCTCCTTGAGCGCGCGCTTTGAAAAGGGCGGGCGCGGGACAAAAAAGACGAAACCCGAGCCGGCTCGGACGTCGCTCGGGTTTCTAGAGATGCGCCACACCGAGAACGCGGGACGGAAAAGAGCGACAGAGAAAGGGAGGAAGAAAGAGAGAAGGCAAGCTGCGATGCGAGGGACAGTGAGGGGAAAAAAAGGGGGACGGACAGTGAAAGAAAGAATGAGAGAGAAAGAGAGAGCGACAGATATGTAGAATAACCACGATGACTATGACGCGACGCAGCCGCCGTTTCCATTTCCTGTACCGCGACCGCGACGTGAGAGAGCCGCAAAAAAAGGATTTAGCGGAAAGAGACGAAAGTGTGGTGGGAAAAGGGGGGGGGGGAGGAAGCAGATGGGACGCTCTGCGGCTCGAGTGCCAGAATTTAGCAAGTTCATCAACGTCGGTCTGCGTAGAAATGTTCGTTAATATTCCAGAATTGTAGGTTTTTACTCATAACGAACTTGTACTGCTTCTCGAAAGGAGTATACGTGTATTGTACGTGTGCATGCGAGGATGTACGGTCAGTAGTTACGTCACTGTGAGTGAGGGCGGATGGGCTTGCAGGAAACAGAAGTCCGAGATCCTGATCTCCGCAGATTCAAAGGCCCACATTCATATCATACATTTAGCGACAGATGAGAGAGAGAGAGAGAGAGAGAGAGAGAAAAGAGAGAGATGCGAACATTATTTTCTAAGCATGTAGCTAACGTATTCATGTCGAAAAAACTTTTTTTCAAGCTTGACGTTATCAATCATCATATTCTTGTCTCATGAAAGCGTTAAAAAGATAAAAAGTTGCCTCTATAAATAAACAACAGTAGAGAATGCCGTGAAATGATATAAACGGCAAACACAATTTCAATTTTCATTTCAACATATCGGTATCAATTTCGTTAGTCATCTTGTTATAAATACACGATAACCGACAATAGTCAGAATCGTCCATTAAAAGTTTGCTATTGTGCGATATAGATCTCTGTATGAATAAAGCGGAGCTGGTTTTGTTTTTATTTATCGAAGCATACTACGAAGAATATGAATAAAATTATTCGCTTACGGAAGCTCACACAGGAAAAAATTGCTTATATAAATAAAAAGATTTTAAATAGTGAAAAATCATGAAACAAGATTTGAATCAATCGGAAAAAAAAAATGCGTATTGATGAAACAGAATAAATTAGTTTTGTTCTTATTTATCGAAGCGAAAAATTTGGGAAAAATTACTCGTGTTTGTGCCTAAAATGAAAGCGCGTTTGCTTTCATAAATAACTTCGATTCTGTAGAAAGTGCCGTAAAAAAAATTTGAATCGTAAAAGAGAGATACGAATTGTGTATTATAATTTTATGCACGCTTTCGTGGCTGGGTGATTGATGCTTATCTTGATAGCGATAACGTTCACAGACGAATGCTTCAAAATACAAAAGTCTCATAGCATGAGCGACAAAAATGCAATGTACGAAAGATACAATTCACGAAATGTAAGATGTGTCTTTGCTTCTTGTTGTTACTTTAAGATTGCATAAAGATATTTTCCTTTCACCTTTCTTCCAAAAATAAACTTCAATTTGATCAACAAAAATCTTTCTCCGGAATTAAATAAAGTAATTATCGAGATTCACATCTTAATGTAACTAAAACTAGATTTTTAATCGTCACGAAGTCTTTATCAGTGAAAATAAAATAATTTTGCTACTGTAAACTTTACAATTATAAAGATAAAATTAAACTAGCATAACTATTGTTGCACTTAAACGTTTAGACAGTATCAGCTGTACCGTAGTGACATTTCAGTGTTCGCTTATCAGTGAATTTCTTTGTCCGACGAACGCGACGGAAAAAAAAACGCGGTGCGTCGGAGAGCTCGATGTTAAGATGATTGTCGGTCACGTGTTAAGTCGTTTAGCGAGCAGCCGCGCTTTAAGAATACGGATAGATTTTAGAACACTGGAGAGTCTTCACGTTGGAAACCTGTACGGCGTTAAGCGCGAGACAAACAACGATAGCGCGCGTCTAATCCGTTGAGAATACCTAACTGAAGAACACCTAACCCATCGTTCTACGATTATTCGAGATAAAAAAAAAGATGGATAAGTAGAAAAATGTGCCGATTTTAATGTTTTGTTCCCTTCACGAAGTAAAAGACGAATCGCTAGGTCATAATGAGGAGACGACCGCCCGCTGTCGATCCCTTGCGTCAGTCATGGATCTCTTCGAAGATAAAGTACTCGTAGTCCTTCCCCTAGGAACCCATTTTTTCCAAAAATTCTCTATATCCCAGGTTTATATATCCCAAAAGAAAATGTTTTTTTTTCTCGAAAATTATTTATACATAATTCTAATACAATTCGCTTTAGATCTCTTTAAAAAATTGCATTTTAATCGTTCTCTCTTGACGAGCTCATCGTTAGCAAAATTCCGGAGATATTAATCGTATTACAAATTATTGAATTCTTTTCAAACTATCATTTTCGCCAAACCAGATTATTTATTGCGCGCAAATACTTATTTCAAATGCGCAAAGAATGAGACATAGTGCAACTAAGGATAGCAAGCTTATCCTCATCGTGATGTTCGATCGTCCTCGACGTTCGGGACGAATCATCAATTGTAGTTTCCGCTTTCGCGCGACACGCCCGGTCAGTGGCTCGAATAATTAATAGAAGGACGGGTGAGTAACGAGCTTTTAATTGCTGCTTTAAGCGTCGCGGGACGGATATCTCGATCTCGGGCAAACGTCGTTTTTCCATCGCGTCCGCCTCTCGTCGTCGTTAATTGCGTCGCGACAATTTTGTCCTTCCTCGTAAAGGCGCTCGTTCCTCTCCGAAAAAGGGATTGTAAATCTTACATCTTCCTTTGCTTCTTTCAACTTGACCCCAAACCGAGCGACGCTAATTATATCGGCTTTACACGTGACGATCGACGTGAATTTTCAATTTTTCTGCCAGGTATTCCCGAAACGTATCGTCAGTTTCAAGTTTCGGGACACCGGATCGTTTTTCGCAACTAATTCTCGAATTTCGGACGATAAATGAGCCGCACCATCAGTTCGCCGTGTTATACGTCAGGACTCGGTTCTGTCGAGGATTAAACCTCGGATTATATCTTTCCCGCGGGAAAGAGAAGAGGGATAATTCCAGAACTCGAATAATTAACCCTGGCGCGCGACCAAGGAGGGGTTGATAAATGTTTCCCTATTTGTTTCCCCCAAATGAACACACACTACGCAATGAACTATAACTTTATAACTTATTGTTAGATATAAATTTATACTCGATAAATTTACGCGTTTTCTCTTTAGTATATCAAAATAGAGATATATTCTTATATGGCATAGTCGAATAATGATTTGCATTGGAATCAAAATTAAAATTTTATTGCAAAAGAATCGTGAAACGGGAAAGGAAAAATCGGGAAAAGAACGCTTTCTACGGCGAGGTGAAACCGCATCAGTCGATTGGAAACGATCGGTCGCGTTATCATACGGCAACGTCGCTGGCAAAACGTACAATGATGCTTATCATTCGGCGTCGATCGCGTCATCGCGGCATCGATTTTCGCTCTCGAAACGGCGACGTCGCTCGGCTGGAAACGCTGAATAATGGAGGCGAGGAATTCGAAAGAGATCGAGAAAGAGATCCCCCAGGAGAACAGAGGGAGAGAGACAGAGAGAGAGAGAGAGAGGATTCTGACAAGAAAAGCGCCGCGAGGCCTAAATAAACGACCTGAATTTATACCTGGGCCTCAAGTCCGTCGCAGATGAACCGAACTGCGAAAAGCCATCATCCCGACGAATGAATCACGCCACTAATAAATCTACCGGTGAAGGTAAACGATCGCGAGGCGGGTCTCGACGTCGAACACCACGAAGTCAGATTTATTCCATTATATTCACGATGGCTTTTACATCATATGTCTTTATCATCCTCCTCCGAATTTCGGATTTATATGAACGTTCGAAAAGATATCTGAATTTCAAATCGCGTAAAAAATGTGTTTTTTTTCCTAGTAGAGTGTAATAAAGCGCGACATACTTTTACAAATCTTTGCTCATTAAAATAGATACCGTTGCACAAGCTCGATGCTTATTCGCATCCGTAAAACTCAGATATCTAAATAAATCTGCATATTTCACAAATTGATACAAAAATTAGAGGTGTTATTTATACGAGAAGATTTTGATGAAACATGAGAAAAGAGTTTATTTCTTTATTTTTCGTGCTATCTCATTGTTAGTTGATCTTCTAGTATCTGCGGTCAAACGTCGACATCCGAGACGTCCTTTTTAGATGTAATCGAATCTAAAAATTTGTGGTTTATTGCAAATATAGAGATCTGCGGCTTTGAGGATATGCGTAACCGAGGATCCATGGGATCAAAAATCAATATAGATCTCTTTAAAGATATACGAGAGGTTTTATAATCATTCTTCCCGCGTGTCTCAAGAACAGGATAAATTTATCTATGTACGAAAGGACTCTCCATCTTGAAAACCAACGAGGATTCCGTGAAGTCTCGTTGGACCCGCGACGGAACCGCGAATACCATAACAGTTCCACATGGAGTACCGTGAAACCGGAGAGAACCTCGAAAACCGAACGTGCTGTCCATCCTTCAAGAATACGGACGACGTCCTCTATTCTTCTGGAAGATACTGAATAATGGAGGAGCGAATGCGAGGAGAGAGAAAACGCGGGGAATGGGGAAACGAAGGGGGAACGACATCTCACGAGTTCTCGAGGGTCCGACTGCGGGGCCCGAAAACGCCGACCCGGAGAACGTTAGTAGATGCTAATGCGGCCCTAAGCAAACGGGGATTTTTCTTTTCTCTACCTGAAGTCGCGCGCTCATTGCAGGTGGATGGAACCTCACGGTGTGTGTATGTACGAGCGACGATCATTTCAACTGTCCTCCCCTTCCTCCCGTTCGTGAAGTCCACCGCATGTGTATGTAATATGTACGCTGTGCTTACGTATGCGTGTATATGTGTGCGTGCGTGTGCGTGCGTATACACACGACGTGTGTTTATTCGGTGCCCGTCCGGCCACCCGCTTCACCGTCAACAACGAACGCGGCACGTACGGTCGTTGTGTCGGCGCGACGGCGATTATACAGGGTGTCTCGAACGCGAACTCGAGACTTCCCCGAATCGAAGCGCGGCTAACGTTCGCTCTGAAAGAGCGAAGTAAAAGAGCGAACTGGACGAGAGAGGAACGACGGCGCGCGGATGAAGAAGGACGGTTGGTTACCCTCGTCTTGGAACGGTTGAAGGATGACTACGGTGAAGTCGGACTTTGGCAAACATGCGTCGCCCGAGGCGCGTTTAATTCGATTTCAAGTGGACATTCGGAAATTCGGAAGACTCCGATTTAATGGAATGTTAACTCGAGATGTCGTCCCGACTTGTAGTTAAAGTTAAATATTAGCGAGAGAAAAATATAACGTTCGAGGATAATCTTTTTTAAGAAGAGATCTAATCGTAATAGATGGATAGAGAACAAAAGGATCGCTGACGATCGCTTTTGATTCCTCTAATTAACAATTCCTTTAATATCACTTAATGCCAATTGCAATTAAATGTTTCTTCTTTTTGAAAACACCGTTAACCAACATCGTGCAAATAAGAGTCTTACAAAGGCCGATACAAGGCCTTTCGCCGTACTTTTAAAACACCTGCTACACTGCAAAAAAACATTACAGAATTACATTGGACAATAAGTCTAATAATAGAAATGTATAACATTTCCATTATTTATCGTGTAATTTTACACTTATTGTTTTCGTGCAATTCTACATACTTTTTTTTTTGCAGTGTACATTAAAGTTAATTCTTTTCATAAATACGAATGGTAATATATCAAAGGAGGAAACATCGATTTATTACGGCTGTCTCTCGATGTGCTTTTGGGACACCCCATACATGCGCACGGGGAGACAGATGTACCCTATGCCGACTATGCGCGCTATAGACCCACCCGCATGCACTTTTAACGATCGAGATGATAAGTCGCATGGAACAGAGCGAGAGAGAGAGAGAGAGAGAGAGAGGAGAGAGAGGACGCGGGTTTTCTCTGCGGATTAAAGTGGCTCCACACCGAGAAGGCGAAGAACCTGGATACCCCCCGGATCATAATCCGATATAACCCCTCGTCACGAAGAAGCCCAAGTCCACCATTTAGATCGTCGTCGTCGGCATATTCGTCTGCAAATTGTCGTGAGGAAGAGATCGAGCGGTTGGGAACCATAGTATTGGATGTCTACGCATCTGTCCATGTGTTATAAAACTGTCCGAACTGTGTCGTTTGACGCGTAGCATCTTCAGCAGGCGGATGTGTTAAAAAAACGGACTGCTTGTAAAAACGACTCTGCTAAATGACGTATATCGCGGTCGACGGCGTTTGTCTACAAGTCATAGCCCGCGTTAGGTTCAAGAAAGAAAGAGGGGAGGGGCGGAAATTACTCGAGATTATCGACTATGCGCGAAAGGACTCTTTATATCCCTAGGTCTTTAACCGAAATTCCTCCGAAAATTTAACGCTCGAGAGGGCTATTTCTTTTTTTTTTTTTTTTCGCAGCATATTTTTCATCAAGAAGATCTATTCTTCGTTTCGCCATTCTGTTATTTAGATTATTCGCATGAAGTTTCGCGTATTTTAATTGCGCGTATAAAAACGTCGACAAGAACGACACGAAACTGCAACAGCAACGATAATCGCTTTGTTTCCGATATTGATCGTGCTTCCTTCGGTAAGCACGATCCCATCCGGGAAAGTAATATCGTATAGAGAACGACAACTATAAATTATCGGTCAATAAATTAAACGATCGGTTTTCTTAAACACAGTTTGAGAGAGAAGAAGAGCAGAGGACAACGCAGTATAGGCGTCATTATGAACGTCGTCTACATCGATTATCTGTCGTCTACGTGAATTATGCGTAAAGTGGTAGTTCATGCACAATCTACACATGAAAAATATAAATATCGGCCATATACTCGGTATAGACGACCCGCGTAACTTGGCATTTAATGTCAAACTATCGCTCGACAACACACTGTCGTCTTCTCCGCGGTACTATAATGAGCCGCGAACGAGCGCTTATATGATGATGTAGATATCGTATAAAGTCATCTAAAGAAAAAGAAAAAAGTTTCCACCTCATTGACTTTCGGTGTAGAGTCTCGGAGACTGCGTTCCGATTTTGCCCTCGCCCTTATCATCGAATTTTATCAATTTTAAGAATTTTCATGGAGCACCTGATAAGGGATAACAGAGAAAGGGGAGAATCGGAGAGCAGTTTTGAGACCGTTTGCGAGAATCTATCGCGCGCTCGCTACGACTCATAATAGCACAACCATGATTACTATTGATATTGTTGCAGGTTGTTTACGCGTAGAGACCCAACATACCGCGTAACCGCACTTGACCATCGTCTAACTTTGGGGCAGGAGAGCGTGATAGCTCGGCGTCTCGTAGAAGCCGGAGGCGGTTTGAAGAGCGTGCAGGGAGCTCGCGTGATGCCTGTGTATCGTGCTGGCGTAAACGCTAGAGACGCCGGCGGCAGCGGCGGCGACGCCGTTGGAAGCACCGAATATGGACGATGAGGAGGAGATAGAGGAGGACGACGATGAAGAGGAGGCCTGCTGACCGATATGCGAGGCCGCCCGCGACAGCAACGTCGCCGACGGCCGCCTATAAGGATGATGGACAACCGCCGATGTACCGACGCGATGATGGCTCGAGCTCGAGCTCGCAGCCGCGATATTGCTGTACGCTTGCTGATAAGACTGTCGTAGGATACCCGAGATCGACGCGGACGTCGGGGAGGTGACCGACGATGAAGAAGAGGAACTTCGGTCGCTTTGGTGAGGTTGATGATGGAGCTGATGAGCCGCGGTGGTGCAATGTTGCTGCTGCTGTTGCTGCTGCTGGCGGTGTTGATGATTGTGGGCGCGCATGGCGCGGAAGTAATGTTGATAAATACCTGATATGACTGCCTTCTCATCGGCGGAGATGAGGTCGGCTGTACCGGAAGCCGTTGGTGTCACGGGCCGTTGTTGCGGTTGCTGCTGGCTATGATGCTGCTGCTGCTGCTGATGATGATGAGCGTGCGTGTGATTCCGGTGATGATGATGATGAAGATGACTCGGCTGTTGCTGCTGCGGATGATGCCGCCGCTGAGATTGCTGCGGCTGCTGTTGAGATAACGTAGCCGCGACGTTGAGCGCCGCGCGATACGAAGCCGCCATGGTGACGGCGGACATCTGGCCGTGACTCGTAGATATTAGACCGTTGCCAGAGTCCGCGGCGGCTACCACTGCCGCGGCAACCGAGGACGACGTGATGGACGTCGCCGGCGACACGACCGAGGTAGGCACGACGTTGGTGGATACGACGTTATTATTGGACGGTGGTATGACCGTCGTCGTCGTCGAGGAAGAGGCAGCGGCGATCGCGATCGCCGCGGTAGCGACTGTAACGGCGGTGACGCCGCCGGAAGCAGCGGTCGCGGATGCCGTCGCGGCTCCGCTTCTACGACCGCTTCTGCGGGAGGCAGATATGGGCGCCGTCGTCGGTGCCGCCGGCGGCGGCAGATTATTGACGAAGGGGCTCCTCCTCTCGCGCTCGGCGCGTCGATAGTAGCACGGATGGATCATTAGGAGGGGTTCGCCGCCGCCGGGCGGCGGTTTCGCCTGACTCGGCAGCTCGTATTCGACGCTACAATCCACGTGGAGCGGTTGCGAGTAGTCCTTGTACTCCTGCACCTTGTAGTTGTTGATCGCCACGGCGGCAGCCGCGGCGGTCGCGGTGGCAGCGGCGGCAGCGGCCGCGGCCGCAGCTGCCGTAGCTGCAGCGCTCGTCGTCACCGGATTGACAACGTTTACCGTAGTTGACGACGAGTTGCCGGAGGAGGCAGCGGCAGCGGCAGCGACCACGGTGACATCGTCGAGACCGGTAGACGTCGCCGGCAGCACTGTCTGGCCGGTCACCCCGCCGATGGACGATGCGACGGCATTGCCGCCGTGATGATGGTGATGATGATGATGATGGTGATGATGATGATGGTGGTGCCCATGTCCATGGTGCACGGCGGCACCTACCACCACTTCCTTCTCGTAGCAGGCGGCGGCCATGTTGTCGGGTGCCTCCTCCTCCTCCTCCTACTATCCGGGCTTCTGCCGGTGCGCCGCCGTCCCTTCTTGCACGCCCGACGCTGACGACCCACGATGACCCACGGTGTCGAACGCTAGGCCTTCATCACGCCGAACTTTCCCGATGATTTTCGTCAGCGACGGCGAGGTTCGCTGTTGCCCGTCGTCTCGGCCAACGTTTCGACGTCGCTCCGTCGTCGAAGCGCGTCACGAGGAGGAAGCTCGATTCAAGTTGGCGCACGCGACTATCTCGTCGTGCTCGAGAAATTTCTCCTTACCGATGAGAGCGTAACGCTTGCTGTCAATGACGATGACGGGGATATAAACTTGTGAGTGTGGTCAGTGACGACCACGACGGTACTCCCCGACTAAATTCATGCACTCACGAGCGAGCCGGAGAATAAGATTATAGCTCATCGCCGCGGTAGCCTTAGCCAAGGGTTGGACCAAGAGGATATATCCAACACCAAGGAAAAGCTTCCAAGAGAAGTCCAGCGCGTAAGCAAAGAGATTTTATCGCATGTTTCTCTTTCTTATTTCGAACAAAAAGCACTTTTTAGCGTGCCAATTACATACGAGGCCCCGATCACTCCCTGGCGTTTAATGCTCGCTTTATCCAGGACGGTCGGTCCTCTTTCTTGTCACCGCTCGCTGTCAGGACCACCCATCGTCCTGCAGCCCTCTTCCTCGCTCCCCTACCTTTCTCCTTTCTCACTCTTTCTCCCTTTCCTTCCGTCTTCCTCTTTCTTTCCTCGTTCCTCCTCCAACCGCGAATGCCTTTCACGCGTGCTTCACTTCACTGTCACGAGCTGCTCGAGGGCTCGGATCGCGCAACCCGGTCGCCGTCGACGCCCGCCGCCGCCCCGCTCGCGAAATCAGTCCCACCGCGTGTCAACTTCTCGCCGGAGACCCCCGTTAAACCGCGTGGCGTAACCGTGGGAAACGTCAGTGTGTAATAGCAATAGCAATAGCGTATTGTCGGGGTGTATCGTCGGGCCCGAGCCGACGTCCGACTGACTGGGCGTAGTAGCGTGCGGTTCGCTCGGCCGCGTATGTCCGTGTATGCCTGTAATTCGCGCGTATGTATTTGTATGCGCCGTCGTATAAACGCGACGCGGCGTCTATATCGCTCGACGCATGGGTCCCCGGTCTCGTTCCGGCTTCTCGAGAATCGTCTCTCTCCCTTTTTCCCTTTTCACCCCCTTGTCTCTTTCTTCTTACGAACGTAATACGTTACACCTTACAACGTGCGTACGCGTACACGAAAACTCACCGGTGCCACCCCCGCGCGTGTTCGTACGATTCGTCTAGCTCGTATGGACGTGCGGGCACGTCCCACCGCGACGTATGTGCGTATGTATGTGTACGTGTCTGCCCGCGCGCGCGCGCGCGAGAATGTGACGTTTGCCTGTACTTGTGTGCGGAGAGCAACGCAGGCAGGTGTTCGTCGCGCACAGACAGCCGAGCTGCGACTGAAAGCCGAGCTCCTAGGGAACCCTCGACGGGCTCCCCTCCCGATGGCTGAATTGCATTCGCCGGCAGTTCGCGCGTGGTCGATCGTCGGGCAGACTAATGCCGGGTTTACACGTTCCGGAAATGACGAGTCCAATTTTTTTTACGATTCAAGTGATTCTGTCGGGAAATATATTTATTCATTCGCACAAGTGTGCTTTGAGATTGATCTATTTTTTCTTTTTATTCCAATGTACTTGTACGTGCGTATATATATTTTGACAAAAAAATCCAAATTTGCAAATTTTATTGAGAATAGAAAATATTTAAATTCTTCCCTCGCAATATAATATTTTTTATTCTAGTTTTGTTTATTACTTATTCTTTTTATATTATTATTTACAAAACAGGACGTATCGGAATAATCATGTAATCATCTCCGCAAACATGAGATTTTAAGATCCTTTATCCTTGTTATACATCGAATTTTATGCATCTAAAATGAAATAGGTATATATCGCGAAAAAAAGAAGAGAGAAACTTTGTGAAAATACAGTTGAAAAGAAAACGGGCTTTTATTTATGTAAAATTTTCTCGGAGCAGGAAATTCTAACAATAAGTGGTTTTTGATTTTTCGGATATTTGTGTGGCAGCACTGCGCCCTGAATTGCCGGCGCTACTATCACACTGGCACGTGAAGGCAAATGAATCAGACGCCGCCGTGTAAGCGTTTCGTGTGTAAGTACCGCGTATTTTTTGCGATATATATATTGTTTGATGCCAGATCGATACGAGTGACAAGCCAACGCTTCCGTGTAAGATGCATTACTTAGATATTTCTATGTTAGTATACATTCATTATATAATATACACCATGGGCGATTATGGTTAGCCCGTGAAACATAACCTACACGCGATTCTTGAATTACACTTTATCGTCGTACGAGTGCTATGGTGATTATCTGTTCCGTGAATGATGCAACTCTACTTTATATGAAAAGGATTTCTCTCTGTACGTTGCTTCTCCAAAAAAGTATTATAGTTACGATGTGATAATTGTCATTCGCAAAGTGGATCGCGAATTTCCATCGAACTCTTCGATTCAGTTTCAAGAATGTTCAATATTCTTTTCGTTTTGATTATGTATTTTCTTCTATTTGCACGGTCCTTATTAATTTCGGAAAGAAAAACTTCGGAAATTATAATATAATTTTAAGTTAACCTTAAAGTACAAATCTCTCTACCGAGAATGTCTTTTGAAAAATTTTATGTCATGAAAAGTTAACTTTGAAAAGAACTAAAATTATTTCTTTTTTATTGACAAGAATAGAAACCGTCAAATATTTTATAATATATATAAGTTTATAATAAAAAAAAACTGACAATCAAGAAATTGCACTTTTATTCACGTACTATATCAAAATGTAATAAACTGTAACTGTTTTTTATTTCTGTTTTTAGAGAACATCCATTCTGTCCTGATCTGGAGATAACTCCCGTATACTTGAAGAAAAATATTCTTGAAGCCGTTCGGCAGTTTTGCGGTGAGGAGGGAGCCAAGAGTCCAATAGACATTTTAAAGTTTAACGCTGCAAAGCGTAGATTTGTGGTGCGCTGTCCATCTGACGCTTATACGCGGCTACGAGCCTCCCTGACTTTAGCCACCAAATACGAAAACGAGACGTGCGTGTACACGGTACACCGAGCTACGCGGAATTTATTGTCTTTCACTGCCGACAGTAGGACGTATAACCACGGAGTAGTCCCATCCGAAAATTAATCATGCCGTTAATTCACAAGGAGGGCAAAGATACCATTATTTTCGCGTCTAAAGAAGACCACGCGGTACCCAGCAAGATCAATTTGCCAGATCCGGAGCCTAGTCCCGGTCTGCTGTTGCCTAACGGTGAGATTAACTGGAATTGCCCGTGTCTAGGTGGTATGCCGACTGGGCCGTGCGGATTAGAGTTCCGCGAAGCTTTCTCCTGCTTCCATTACTCGACTGCGGATCCGAAGGGCTCTGACTGTCGTAAGATATTCGAAACAATGCAGGACTGTATGTTGCAGTATCCTGCGCTGTACGAAAGCAAAGGCGCGCCAGCAGACGACCTAGATGACGAGACAGAGGAGGCCGAAGAAGCAGACAAGAAGTTGTCGGCTTCCAATGAAGAGAAGAAGAAAGCAATGGTCGCTAGTCAGGACGAAATATTGGAGACGACAACCGAAAAGAGAATGAACACTTCGAGAACAAAGCAAGAAGTGGAGCGAACCAAGACTAACTGAACGTATGCTTTATATACTTTGCTGTTTCAAGGTGATACTATGGTGTCTTCTTTCTCTTCTTTTAATGAATATCTATTTCATTGAGAAGGCACAATATCACGCCTTGTCATATTGTGGTGTTGGTAGTATTTGCAAGACGCGTTCTTGTAACGCATAAATAATGAGACTTAAAACGTGAAAGATCTCTCTAACCTGAACAAAAGTGATGTACGAAACGAATAAGTAGAAAAGACAAGCAATGTACATCAGTTATTTCTGATATTTCATAAAATTATCAGATCAAAGTCTAGAGAGGTTAAATTTAAAAGCGTAATTAGTGGATTCATGGTAAATTTGGATACAACTGTGCAGTCAAGTTGTCCATAGATTTCATGTTCGTCTGTTATTAAAAAGATCTCTATTAATTCTCTCGCCTATTTTCTTCCTTACGACTTTTTAAGGCCTAGTGTACTTGTTCTTTATGCATTCGTTCCTTTGTTTTATAATAGCAATGAATAATCAATCTTAGGTAAATGTTTATATTTTTATGAAAAATTGCATTCCCAGGAATAAGTAATAAATAAAAAATTGTCAAATCTCTAAGCACCACATGTTTGCACAAATCATAACAAGAATTGCAATATTATTAATCAAAAGTACTTATATTTATAAAAATAGAAATAATACACTCAGTGTGTGTATACAGTAAAATCATAAAATTAATAAAGAATGTATATTTATTATAAAATTATTAATATTGATTACTTAAAAGACAAATTGTTTTAATTATAAATCATTTTTTATAATTACATACACACACACACATTCTTTTAAAACAATTTTATTTATTTTAAAATAGTCTTCATTATTAAAAATGCATTCTCTCTCTAAAAATTTATCCACAACGATATATGATGCAGTTGTAGAAAATTGCAGCTTGAAAATCCATCTCCCGCAAAAAATTTTAGCATCTTTAATTAACTATTTAAGCGATTCTATATTCTATCCGTAAACTGACATATAGTCGATATGTCAATTTATTAATAGATTTAACAATCTTGCGTCAAGAAGGCATTTTATCTGTTCGTATTAGAGGGTTACAATTTCCACACTATATTTCTTTTTTCGTTCTTCAAAGCTCGAATACATACTTCACTTTAAATGTAGAAAAGGAAGTATATAGAGAAAACTATATAAAAAACAAACGGAGCGTTCGTACTCTTTCCTTCATTCGAACTTGCCGCGCGTTCCTTGATCTGCTCGATAGCTTCCCAGCTACATCGTCAGATGGCGAAGCTCTACTCGCGGACGCCGCGTGACGTCAAATCGTGCTCGTGCTCCTCTCCCACCCCTCCGTACTTTATTCTGTCCGCGCGACCGTATGTAGTACGCTATCTCAATCCACCGTCGCGGAGATCATTAGTGTATCGCATAATAATAGTGCCATCACGTTTGTCAGTAGCTATAAGCTGTAGCATCAACGATAACGCGACGACACACACGCACACGGCACCATGAATACATTGGAATCTGTGCGCTTGCCGGAACGTGACGTTCGTTTTTCGGTTCGCGGTGCAACGCGTTGAACAGCAAGTGATACGCGCGCATCGATCCCGATACCGACGCCGAGATAGACAAACAGAGAGAGAAAGAGAGAGAAAAAGTGATCCACGGAGGGCAGAGTGCAGTGAGAACGAACGAGTTTTACGTCGATCGATAAAAAAAAAAAAGAGCCGTAGCTTTCTTCTTTCGCGAGAAACGCGCACGCCGGATACGTTCCTTGGCAGTGACCGAGAGTGTCCCGGTTTTGTGCGCTGGTGTTACGTCCCTTCCTTCGTTCTCTCGTCGTGGCTCATCATGGAAACCTATAGGAAGGAGAAGAAGCACAAGGAGAAGAGGAGGTGAGTCTTTATTTTTGGATCGCGACCGTATGGATTTCGGCGCGAATCCTCGGTCGCGATGGTGTTGTCGTTCGAATATTTGATGACCGTCGATATAATAATACCGCTCATAAAATTGGCGACGCTCGGGACAGAAAGAGAGACAGAGAGAGAGAGAGAGAGAGAGAGAGAGAGAGAGAGACGACGGGCGTGTTTGACGCAATCGCTCCGCTTCTTTAATGTCGGACCATCGCGTTGTCTCTTTCTCTTTTCTTCTTTTTCTTTTTCTTTATCTCACTCGCTCTTCCTCGCGGCTGTTATCGCCGTCTCTCTCTCTAGCGCCACGTGATCCTCATATGTCCTCGTCGCTCTCGCGAGTACTTTAATCAAACCTCCCGCTTTCTCATTTTCTCTCTCTTTAATCTTTTCTTCTTTCTTTGTTTTGAAATTCTTTTAAACAGAGAGAGAACATTCTAAACAAATGTGTCAATAACATCTTCGATTTATATTATTTTTTCACACTTTTGTTCGCTCTTAAATTATTTATGATGCAATCGCTACAATTTTTTATTCTTCGTGGAATTATTGTGATCTGTGAATAATTTAATTGGTTAAAATTAATTTTGTTTCTTTTATCTTTGATTTTACTTATATATATGTATATGTATTATATTTGCCCGTTTATAATATAATTTATTTATGTTTCTAACTAATTTTTACTATGTTCTCTTTATGTTATTTTGTTTGTTTTGAAGTTGAGAAAGAGAGAGAGAGAGGGGGAGGGGAATAATGTATAGTTTATTCCTTTATAAATATATTTAAAACTGAAAGAATATAACCATATATATGTTTATAATACCATCAAGAGCTCTCTCTTTCTCTCTCTCTCTCTCTCTCTCTCTGTCTATCTATCTATCTATCTATCTATCTATTTATCTATTTGTCTATCTATCTATCTATTTATCTACATATCTATCTATCTATTTTCCTTTTTTCTCACATAACTTTCTGTTGGTATGCGAACGTTTTTTATGTCATATAATAGTTTTAACCCACAAACGCAGGCCAATGTTTTTCAAACGTTTTGATTTTATTAAAGAGAGAAAAACATATATAATAAAATTAGCGAACGTTTCGGTCTTTTTTTTTCAATGTTTAATTTTTTTTATTTTAATGTCTAATTTTATTTAACACTTTTTTTTTTTATAGGCAGTCCGGCTTCGATTTCTCTTTTTCCTTCTTGTTCGCATGTGCTTACATCAGGTATGCACGCGATTGCGTCGTATTTATTATGGCCGTATTCCAAAACTCACTGCCAATACTGGAAATCTATAATTCACGTTATGTATATTACATATTTCCAGTGTGTTATTGACAATGAATTTCGGAATACGGCCTCTACATCTATCATTGTTGCGCGCAATTCCATCAATTAATTTATGTTTTAATATTTCTCATTATTCGCTATTTTATTACGTAATGTAGAAACATATAAATTTTTTCGACATATCCCGTATCTATTCTAAATTTATTTGCTAAATGCAGGAATATCATCTATTTCGTTAATAGCCGAATCTGTTCATGTACTTGATTTTTTATCAAAGAATAAATAGCGGAACAGCATGCCGCTTTTATGCGATTTCGATCAAATCAAATATTTTCCAAGTAGAAAGATAAAAACTTCTTGTCATTTCCTTCTATGACTCAGAAATAATTTTGTTAACCTGCTTAACGTATCATAAAGTGAGGGCATAGGCACTGTTAATTTATTTTAAGAAAATATATAAATAATTGGGTAACATTTCGATCGTGCGATCGAAATTGCAAAACCGAAATGTTGTTCCGATATTTATATTTTTGCTTGTACGATTTACATCAATTATTTTTTTAGCGGAAAGATAAAAATATTTTTATCTGGTAATATGCTTTGTAGAATTCTATAGACTGTTTACGCGATATAAATTCAGTCATGTTATTTTTATCATTATTACTATAAAAAATCCGCCTGACAACTCGACGACACAGCTCGTAAACGTTCTCGAGGAGAAGTTAACTTTTTTATAGCGCGAATAGCTGCGTTCATGACAGCGCTAATTTTCGTATAATTAAGTCTAGAGTGACCTAACACTTACTCGTAACTCGTATCTACACTGATCTATTTCGTAAGAATGTGTAGAATGGAAAATTTTTGCGATTGTATCAACAGTTTAAAGTCCCAATTTTAACGTCGATTTATATCTTTTTTATATATATATTAAGATATTATAAAACAAGCGTTACACACATATGCCATGCATTTTTTTACTTTATATATTAATTAACTATAATATAAAATATAAATAAAATAAACTCCAAAATTAGAACATCAAAAATTAAAACCTATAGAGGTTGATATTTATTATTTTTGTCTGCGCTGAGGATGGTCTCAAAAAAAAAGACCGAAATGTTCGCTAATTTTATTATATATGTTTTTCTCTCTTTAATAAAATCAATTGCGCCTTATACACTGCGCTGGCTCCTAATTGCCTATTCTAATTCGTTCTAAATTGTCAAAATTAGAATGACAAATGTCTTTGTCGATACAAAAGTCTGATTATACATATACCGACGTATGTGTACACGCACACACACAAATAACACATTATATTTAATCTACATAGTTTATCTATAAGTTAATAATTGTTCAAAATAAACATGTTACCCTTTTTAAGATTATTACCTTTGCCTTAACTTTTTTAAGAGTGGACTGTACTTTTCATTGTGTAGATAATGATTGTGTCAATAACAATCAATATACTATCAATGAGGTTAAATTGATCGTCCAATTGGATCATTAATTTTGAGTCAATTTTTTCAAGTCAGATTAAATTCATCGAAAACATCTCCGGTCATTAGTTTATCATGTGGTTTTGTCATCGCATTATCAAATACGAAGGAAAACATTTGTTTTACAAGATATTGGACAATTTAGGAACATTTGTAGAAAAACACAGTCCATCGAGAAAGCTTTTATTACGTGAAGAATCGCCCTCGTGAGCCGCAAGCGTTTCTCGCGCGACACGCGCGAAAATAGCCATTCTGCTCGGAAATTACGAGGAAATAATGAGCTGGGTCACATGATAACCATTAGCGAACTGTAACGGTCGTGGCAAGATCAGCAAAAATTGTCACGTTCGCGTGTATTGATAGAGCGTTTTAAGCGGTAGAAAATATCTCGAGATTTACGTGTCAGCTTATCGCGGATGAATTCCCAAAAGTATAATAATAGCGACACAGGGTGATCATCATTTGACCCATTAACACGGACTTTCCGTCACGTAGCTCATAAATTAGGTCACAAACAGATCTTTTATTATTGCAACATTAATTTTTTATACAGTCAAGAAAGAAAGAGAAAGTTTCTTTTTGCATATGTGGCTTACGAAATCTTTGGTTCAATCTTTTGGACTTTCCCTCTACCTATGCAAGGTGCGCGAATATATTTCGTGACACGTCGTATAGAATATGTTTATAATTTTACAATGTAAATCGAGATAATAGAAATGCAGTTTTTGTTGAATTTTAATTTGACTTTTGCATTGCAAAATTGACGTTTAATTAAGATATTGAAGAGTAAAAAATTCTTTAAATTAAAAATTATTTAAATCTCAATAGTTTAATTTTTTTATTAAATCTTTCAATTTGTCGAATTTAGTTTGAAATCCATATAAGATAGAGATTATTATATGTCAATTAAAGCGTCTACTGTGGCAGTTATTTCTCTGTATAAATGATAAGCGAGGGAAGCGAGCTCTCTCCGCTCCGGGCTAGATATTTCGCTAGCACGTATGTGTGTCTATAGGGCGTTCCACTTTTATCAGCGTTATTTGTCAAAGATAAATTTTCTAGAGGTTGACCTTTCCTCGACGAAAATGGGGAGATAGTCATACTTTTCGAGTAATTAGCGGGAGAAGATAAAGGGAGACTTTTTAATCTTGTTGATCACTGCAATTAATCTTAAGTGGAGTTTATATACTTCAGTGGGATTTCAATTTTTGGTTTACTCTTGCAGAGATATAAACAATTTTTCATTATTGTGAAAAGTGGCATATGATAGAATTTTCGTTCACACTTTCACTAATGAAAAAGTGGTTCAATAATTGGTCAGCTTTATCGTTGAAGTATGATGCGCCAAAAGTGAAACACTCTATATATACACTGTCACGATTACATAGCGTGCATTCACGACAGACAGCGGCCTTCTGGAAAATTTTCTTCTCAGATTAATCATATATACATACTTTAAAAGTATAAACAACTTACAAAACTTGTTGGATTTAATCTCTAAGTAAATATCTAGATAAAAGTTGAAGAATTAGTAATAATAGTTAGTAAATAGTAAAAAACTTGTTACACAAGTTTACTTCATGAAAGTATCAATATAAACAATGTAGAATTTGATTTAGCAGATGTTTCACGATTATTATGTTTTATAACCAAAATAAAAAATAAACAATTTCAAGAAGAAAGAAAATTTAATATATAGATAATTTTTTTTGTATTTATTTATACGCTGGGAATTTTTTTATTTATTCGTCATTTCAACTGTAATCATTTTATTAGTGCATATTAGTCATTGCGAGTTAATCCCGAAAGCAAAATAACTAAATGAATAATACGAATGTGTATTAGAGTTTCTGTCAATTATTTTATCAGTTTGTTTTTTCGATAAATAGAATCCATTATTTTTTGTCGGGAACTCATTAGACGTAATGTTAATAGATAGTATTTCTTTAATAGTATTTCGTTAATAGATAGTTTTTCTTTTAGTCAAAAATAAAAATACCAGATAAAAAAAAATACGCGCCGTGCTATCGAATTCGGATGGAAGATAATCGTAGTTTGGAAAAACCGTTACGCGTCATTCTATAAAAGCCCAGAGAAACCGCATTATTTCCTGTCGAAACGAGTTTCGTATCTTCTTAAATATTCCAGTCCCTTCTTTTCAAATTGGCACAAAGTATTGTGTGCATATCGATGTCACATCCGAAAATATTATTTATTTCTTATCCATGAAAGTTTCATTAAATAAATTGAAATATTTATATATTAAAAACTCGTAAAGATGCTATGAAATATCTGTTACAAGTATATAATTCAATCGCGCGCGATCGCGACGATCGTTTACGCAATAATTTTTATCCCGGTAGCATTTACATATTCTGTAATTGCATCATGTGAGGTTTACGCGAGCGATTTAAAGACATGCATTACTCATGATTGCGCCTATCGTTGCAGATCGTACGAGTAACTTGCTCGTTACGGCGAAAAAAGACTAGATATTTAAACAATTACGGCCGCACGATCTGTTATTCGTACAATGGTTTCTTTTGTTCTTGTCTCCAGCCGCGATACTCGTCGTGGATCGCGTTATCTTCCGTGATAGGAACGCTTGCGATTACGGCCGATGGCCAGGCATTCAAATTACCGGAAAGTCATTAGACACGCGATCACGCACCGAGTGACCTATTTTACTGGGCTTATAAAAGATAAAATAAAATAAGCTCTCTTAACGTTATAATTTATTTGTGTTAAAAATATTATTTTTTTATTTGAAATTTATAGTTTTTTTCAGTTTATATTAGTATGTGTAATTAGAGTATATAGAATAAGCTGAATATCAAAAAAGGATTCTAATTGTATGGTTTTGATTTTTTTGTAATTTGCTATTTTTCCGAAAATAATTGTAAACTTTAATCGGCGCACACGCGCGGATAAATTATTTATTCACGCGATTTTAATCGCAACAATAAGGAACTGTGTGCTGCATAATGCAAATGTATGTTAATTGCGTTGTTTTTTTTGCTTTTTCTTGCGGATAATATATCATTATCATATCCTGTAAATTTGATCGCCTTTATTCTGTTTCTATAGTTATTTTTTCATGAATTTTTTACGACAAATTTTTTTATTCTTTTATATTGCAAAAATATCAATTGTTGATACATATGTAAGCAATCATATTTATTATATATTACTAATTATTTTGTATCATAAAAACAGATATTGCTTTTCAATCTTAGATATAAAAATTTATAATCTTTATTCCGGGAACAAATTTGTCTATATATATTTTTATGAAACATAATTGTTTTAATGATGATATATTCATAAAAAATTTGTCTTTTCTGATCTGATATGATATCATATATGTATCGATATTTCAAATAAATTAGAGAGTTGCATGTAGATAAGATAATCGAATTGTGTGTGTGTGTGTGAAAGGAAAAAATAAATACACATATAACTTTTATTTTCTTTATATAATTAATTATATTTATTCTTTATTAAATTTGTGGTAATTAAACTACCACTTGATTTTTTTTACATAAAAAGGTTATAAAAATCGGAATCTGCAATATCAGAAATTGATATCCCCAAATAAGAAAATTGATATGTCCAAAACTTCTAAAGCTCGTGCCCGGCAATTTTATTGTACGTACCGTCGATGATAGAGTATCGTTATCGATGTACTAGATAACGATCAAGCTAAACGTTCAGCAGTAGCAGCATCGCGTTACTACCGGTCTTTAGTATCGCGCGAGCCGTTCAGGTGAATCAAAAGTCGGATTGAAGAAAGGCTGCGAGAAAGTGGAAATGACAATCGTGCTCTCTGGTTTGAGCACGAATCGGTAAACCGAATCAATGACATGCGATTGACCTCGCTGATGATTTCGGATTTAGCTTTGTTAAGATGAAGAGGAAAAGAAGATTGATCGAGAAATATAATAAAAAAGCTAAATAAAGCGAGATAAGAGATAATAAAAAAATTTGTTCTGTGATTTGTTTCGGAGAAATTAGAGACAGTTCGAAAAAATTGAAGAAGGAGTAGGACAAATGAAGAAAAGTGAAGAAAGTAGGTGATAATTTTCTCTTATCACAAAATCGAAAGGACCAAATACGAAGAGGATAGATTTTGATTGTTACAGAACAAAGAAAGCATGGAGAAAGGAGAAGACAGGTAGAAGTAATAAACAGAATCGAAGAGGTGAGTCTTGTTTTACCATCAAGTCAATTGGAATTGTATTTTTTCTCTTTCTCCTCTCATCCCCACTCTTGCTGTCGTCAAATTCCCAACAGTACATCGATCACGTGGACCACACATGATCAAGATAAGCTCTTGGCGACAAAAAATGAGAAAGAAGAGTCTGAAGTGAGAGAGAAAGAGAAAAAAGGTAAAATTTCATAATAGATAGAAATTAGCTGAGAGCGATATCAGAATACTGAAAATTCATTGTCATATGAACTAATGGAAGATTAATTAGTGGATGATAAAGATAATCTTTTAGTGGAAAATTTTTTTTGTCGGAGAAACAAAGAAAAGCGTACAAGTTGAGAGAAAAAAATAAGAGGAATAACTGAGAAAAAAAATCAGAAATAATTAAACAAGTAAACTTCAAAATGTTTTATTCAAGAAACGAAAAAAGAAAAAAGAAGTAGCAGATACAGATTTAAAATAATTGACAGCGAAATTAGCAAAATCAAAATATAAAGCTTTTGATGATTGTATCATCATAGACTAATTACGAATGGGATAGATATTCAACAAAAGAGAATAAATAGATAAAGAGAAAAAAAAGCAAGACGAAATAACGGAAACTGATGAAGATAAATAAAATTAGTTCTAAAGGCAGCAAAGAGATAAAGAGAGATAAAGAAAAGAGGATAATTTAAAAAAAATGAAAAATAATTGCGATTCAGATTTAAATAATTAGGACGAGAAGATTCCGATGAATCGAGAGCGAATAGAGCAGTTCCAAGAAGGATAAAGAAGGAGTGAGAAAAGCGAGGAAAAGAAAGAAGAAAAGAAAAAGAAATATTCTAAAAGCAAACAAAGTTACGAGCTCAATTTTAATAATTAAAAGCGGTGACGTTAGCTAAAACAGGAACAATGAACACGCGTTTATATTATTTAGCAGCGAAAGAAGAAGAAGAAGGTGGTGGAGGAGAAGAAGCGGGACAAAAGGGAGGAGACATCATCCTCGGCAACGACCCGCGCAACTCTGTCTGGATTGACAGGGTGTCGAATTGCGACGCTGATTTTGACGAACGTCACGTGAGGAAACGAGACGAGATCAATTTTCCATCGCGCGGATCATCGTTGCCGCCGCCGTCTTATGGTCCAGCAATCGTTCTCAGCAATATGGATACCTTGCGCGACAGTATTGGCGCCGCACCCTCCTCCAATGTAACGTCACGCACCGATGATAGACCGCGGGTTTACGATATCGGGACATCTTGCGCGACGACGAGATGCGCCACGTATGCACCAAATGTTAACTGCAACGTGGCATGCAGTGCTGTACCGGCGACAATATGCAATATCGCGTCAACGACATGCAATGTCGCGAACGGTGATCTGATGGCGACGTTACTCTGCAATGACAATGGTCACCTGACTGACCCCCCACAATCGGAGAACACGGCCGTTCCGAGGAGCTGCCAATCGGGACCGATCGACGTCGAGGATCTCGCAATGTACTTTGATCCGTGTAAGCCGCCCTCGACGGCGATTAATCGCGCGATCTACTCAAAGAGGCCGAGATACGGTCAGGGCGCACGGATAGATGAGCCTCGACAGGAGGATGATTGTCGCTATCTAGATTTTTGCAATCTACGCCCTTGTGTAGCTCTAGAATCCAGCGATTCACGACCATGCGATCTAGGATCCCGTGATCCAATTGCTGTTAATGATCATCATCTACCTTGCGATCTAGACAATACCGGAAATCTGGCATATCGCGACTGCAACGATCCACGGTCTTGCTATCTGGGATCTGGGAACGTTTCGAGATTCGACGATCCACGACTCCGCGATTCGGGATATGTTGATCCACCGCAGTTTTACAATATACCGTTCACGTATGATGCGAGACTGCGTAAAATAGGACAAAACGATCTGGGACAGAGCGATGTTCCAAAGTGGTCAAGCGATTGGCTCCGCGACGACTGCCCGGAACTGTTCAATTTCTGCAGCGAGGAACGGTGGTTGCGGTGCCCGGCGAGCGATCGCTGCCCCCTTTACGACACTTCGTACGCTCACGGTGCCCCCGCCGTTCTACCGCCATGCTTGTACGGGAACCTGCACGCCGATTACAGCGATAATTGGCATTACGATTATGCAGAGGACGAGCAGCTTGCCGAGGATTACTTGTAAGTCGGCAATCATTGTAATGCCTGTCATCTTCATCGTTTTGTTATTTCGCGAGATTAAATGTCACGACAGGCTGAATAACACAATAAATGAATGGTTTTTTGTGCTAATTTAATGTGCTAATCATTTTCTTGAGATACTATTTTGGGGGAATTAATTTTGTTTTTAATTTATTTTATCTAAAATTTTAATGATTTATATAAAATGATTAAATTTAATTTAATCTTGTAAAATTTACAATCAATTTTTTTCTCGAGTTTATTCAAATTGCTTTCTTGTTATATTATATAATAATAATATATAATATTAATCTTATATTCGGAATTAAAACAAAAAAAGAATTGAGCGTATTGTTTTTTCGTAAGAATTTTCCGCATTGTTTAATCACGTTGGACGTTTCGTTGGAGCAGTTTGGCTTCGATTAACAAATCGCCAGCGGTGGGAGGAAGGCAAAGGGGAAGAAACGTGACAATATCGATTTTAAAAGACATATCGTTCAAAGGTCGATTTCACCGAGCGCGGTGATAACGCCTCGCTTCGCGATAACGCCGACGTTTTCAGTCTCGATTGGGGACCGAAAAGGATGCACCGTTTGAGTAACCATGTGGCTGCAGTGACGACAACAATAGCAATCGAATGCACTTGCTAGCACTAATTACTTGGACATTTTTTGCGACAAGCGCAATCTCTTCCTTGACTTTCTCCTTGACTTTTTATATCTGAAACGTTATCTGTTTCAGATATTCGCATTTTTGTTCCAAGAAAATTGTCTCTATTGTTATCCACTTAAATTAAGAAGGGGGGAGATGGAAGATAGAATATAGAAAGTATCTGTATGATTTATCAAGATCATTTATTTTAAAATTATGTATTAATTACATTTTTTCTTGTTAAAAATAAGATTCTAAAGAATTTTTAATAGACTAGATATAACTCGAGTTTGATTGATACCGCACTAAATGTTATCATTGTTAAATGTACCCCTAAATGTATATTATACACGCCCATACGCGCCTAGTAACTGCAGTTTTGCACTCGCGAATTGAACGACCAAAGCATTATGGTACACGATTAACGTTCTCGTTTAATCAACGTAGAGCATGTAATACTGTGCCAAGCAATGACGACCTTCTAGAATCGGGAAACGAGATCGTTTATCGTGCGTGATAGTGTACACTCGACGTGACACTTTGCACTTGCTCACGAGGCACTTCAGGATGTCTGTTTGCGAACAGAAATCTAATAGAAGATAATTAAGAGAAGGGTCTCGTTCACCTGTGATTCATTCTACATTAAATAAAAATTAAATACAAATAAACTTTATAAAAAAGTATATACACACATACACACTTTGTTTATAAATATATATATACATATATACATACATACACACATATATAAATTACCTCTCTTAACGTATTTTATATGGAACTTTTTAAATTATAAAAATATTAAAAATTTCTTTTTTTTTAAATCTTCAGAAAAAATTTTTTGTTTAATTTTAAAACTTCCTTCATTTTAAATTAGCGAGAAACCAGTAAAAATAATTTTTTCTTAAGATATACTTTTTCTCAATAGTTTGCGGTTTTTTTTTTTCCTAAACTTGTTTTTTGAGATATCCATTAATATTTATAAACTATATTTAAAAATTTTTGATTATACGCGCAACTGTGAAAATGATATCGGACAAAGTAATTTTACTTCGTAGACGATAAATACATTTAAAAACATGAAGGGAATTTTTCTTGTTGTAGGAATAACGAAAAGAGGAAGGAGAGATCCCGCGATGCAGCGCGCTGCAGACGTAGCAAGGAGACCGACATCTTTGCCGAACTCGCGGCTGCGCTTCCGGTCGAGCCGGAACAGGCTGCGCATTTAGATAAGGCCAGCGTGATGAGGTTGGCGATTGCTTACCTCAAAGTCCGGTCCGTTGTGGATTCTAGTGAGTATGAATATCTGAATATTTCTCCTCATTAGTCGTATCGGAAAGCGACGTGAAAAAGAATATATTGTAAAAGATATTTGTCGCAAAAGAATTTTCAGATATCTACTAAGCTTATGCTTAGTTTAAGTGCTTATGCACTTTAAAAGTGTATTCACACACACACAAATGTGAATTCTTTATTTTCATATATATATATAATTTTGAGATAAGTTAAAACCGCAGTGATATCGTAAAGTATGACAATAGAAATATTTAGAGCAATTAGTAAAAACTGTTATAGAAAATATGGCATTAAAACGGAATAAATGCGCCATTTAAAATATAAAATATATTTTAAGGGTATCCTCTTGATATTTACGTTATTCAGATATAGTGGACTTTAGGATATTCAAAAAGAGACTTGTTTTTATATTTTTTATATATTATTGATTACGTGTAACTGCTTGACTCGCCAAATCATGGATTTTCGAGAACGAATACTTTCAAGATACAGATCTAGAATCCAGTATCTAGAATTTTGCAATTTTTTTAAAAATTTTGAAATTAAACGAAAGATACGATCATACTGACTAAATAGTCGATTCTGTTAATGCAAGTTCCAGCTTCGCTGACAAAATCCGAGTCGTCCGCAGAGATAGATGAACTATTTCCGAAAGCTCTCAACGGCTTTATGTTAGTACTCTCTAGTGATGGCAATATGGTCTACCTGTCGGAGAATGTCAGCGATTATCTCGGAGTGTCGCAAGTATGTTAGACAAATCTAAAAAAACATTATTATCCCAATTATTAGAAGCAAACTATAAAAACGCATAATATATAATATATAACGCAAAATGATAAAAATAATAAAACTTTTGTATGCTGTAAATAATTTTGTAATTTTTACTTAATCTTTATGCTTTTAATAATTAAATAATTGCACGTTAAAAGAAATAATTTTTATAAGTTTTTAACATACGAAATAGGAAACGCATTGTACTAATTAACTTCTTTAAAACGAAGCCAAATTTATGAAAAAAAGCTCAAGTTAGATATGTAGAATATACAGTTGTAGTTGTGTTATATAGTAGCGTACCAAGAATGTAATTAATATGACAAGCTCGTTTAACTTTTTGCCAGAATCTAATATTGCTAGGAATAAAGCTGAACGACAAATCTCTACACATGTCTTTTGCGGGTTGTGTTTTGCACAGATGGACATGATGGGGCAAAGCGTGTACGAATACAGCCATCCCTGCGATCATGACGAATTGCGCGAATGCCTCTGCTCAAAACCGACAGATAAGGATGAGAAACGTGCCTGCAGCTTCTTCCTGCGACTCAAGTGTACTCTCACCAACAAGGGGAGAAAGGTCAATTTAAAGAGCGCCTCTTACAAGGTAAGCCTTTTATCCATATTAATAGTCCTAATATGACTGTATATATGCATATATATTGTATGGACGATATATATATATAGGACTAATTTCTATATTTTTTATAAATATAAAATATAAATGAGATATATGAAAAAGCGCGCAGTCTTTTTGTAATTCATTCTTATAATAATGAATTTTTGTGGAATTCAGTACGAGCACTTGTTTAATTTGGACTTTACAACTATAAAGAATAATAAATACATAATATATTCGTCATTTTTGTTAAATATTTATAGGTGATCCACTGCACCGGCAAACTAACAGACATCCGTGACTCGAACTCGAACTCTATGGAAGTTGAGAACGAGGAGCGAGAGAAAGAGGACGAGCTCACGGAACAAGACACTGGCGCGTGTCTAGTGCTCGTAGGAAGTCCCATACCCCATCCCAGTAACATCGAAATACCTTTGGGACGCCATACCTTTCTGTCGAAGCACAGTCTCAGCATGAAGTTCACTTACGCTGACGAAAAGTAAGTGGTAGAAACATTTATACTTTTATTTATGTTTTCATTTGTTTTTATTCTGATTAACATTCTGACGTTCCTACTATAAATTCAGCTCCTCTATAAATTCTTACAATCTGATATAGTCAGTTTTCAATAAACGCAGATCATTTCGAGTAATGACAATTTGACTTGTTACTTTGATTAGCCATTGAGACTTGCATAATGTTAGTACAAGATTGATCGAAATACTGCATTAATCTTATCGTTATTCGATAAGTTGCGCCATGCTTTATCGCGTACATAAGATTCGAGTATGATTTCGTTATGACGCGTTGTGTTATAAATATATGTAATATTTTGAAAACAAATGTGAAATATAAATTTTTATTATTGAATGTTGTTTTGCGTCGTATCATGGGAAATATTTTTTTTGTCGTGATCAGGTTGGCTGAATATCTGGGCTGGGATAGCGAAGAGCTGATGGGTCGATCGGTTTTCGAGTTTTACCATGCACTCGACAATCTGGCACTGGACAAGTGTTTCAAATGCCGTAAGTATTATTTTTTCAATTAATTTTATACTTATTAATCACTTAGTAAAACTTGAAAACGTGGATAAACTTGATAAAATTCTTTATGAAACATTGAATATCTTTGATGCTTAGATCATGTCTTTCCTTCAAATCGATAGAAAAATTGATTTTTGTGCGATTTATTAGAATTATTAATCATAAATTCTCTTCATATAAATTTCCATTTTCGCTATAATATATTTCTGTGAAATAAAATGTTAATCACTCTTCTTATTTTACCTTTCAATTAAAATAGATTCTAAAATTCTTATAAAAGGCTTATCTTTGTATTATGTAGAAATTTTATTATGTGTAAGTTATACAAGTTGAAATATAAAACCAAATGACTGTTAAATGATAATTTATATAAGGATCGTCACTCGCATTTTATCTGACCTTTCCAAAATATTGGAAATGTTAGTCGCTACACGAGTAACACGGAAGCTATCCGTGATAGCCATCAAAAGCGAATAGACATAAAAAGCGCGCATTGGAAGGGGATTTGGCAACGGGAGGAAGAGAGGAGAAGCGGACTATATGACGTGAATCGACCTGGGTGAATGACACCGCAGAGGAATAAGGTTTCAAGGACGATCGTATCTTTCTTATCGCGTTACGCTACGAGAAGATCCTTTTTATAGTCTCCAAGGACCCCAGACGTTAACGTGGCTAACGTTATCGGCTACCAGTTATGCAATTGCTGCATCCCACTAAACACGTTTTATTTATGGGCCACATACATACGCGCACGTGCGCGATTACGCGATCGTCTGACACCTTTATCGCACCGGTTTCGGTAATTGACTCGTAAAATTGCAGATAGATATGTAATGGAAAATGAAACACGGTGACAAAGTGCGAAGTCATAAAAAACATCGGAAAATATTTATCAACTATTTTACAATTCGATATAGTCAAGAAAAAAAGAGAGAAAGAGGTCAAAGAAAGGCAGAATTATAATATATTAAGCAATTGTGCTACACATTAAAAGTGTAATAATGTTACAATTATTATAATTGTCGTCAAAAAATTTTTAAAATTTAAAAAATAATTATTTTGACAAGTAATTATATCTGACATTTAATCAAAATATATTCAAATATTAAATTAGAAATTAGAAATTGAAAAATAACACAGAGATAAGTTTTTTTCCAATAAAACATCGAAATTTCAAATTTTTTAATCAATAAATCCAATATTGATAGAGCGACACTCTGTATATAACTCTTTATATATGAAACGCGCGCACACGTACACGTTTTATAGGCATATACTCCCGGGAGTATTTGTCGGTCGCTCGTTACTAGAGGATGTACGGATCGTAAAGGACGATTTAGCTGGCCGCTTTAGGAGCTTTGCGTGTTCCGGCAATCCGCGACGTCGAGAATTCTCCCTCTTTAACGTCAACCAACTTCGGCTTCCCGACCGAATCAGCATCGCACTAATCCCGCCCCGGTTACGTTTTACGCGAACGTAAAGATATATTTTCATCCGCTTTCTCTTCTCCGTTTTCCCCAGAAGCAACGAGATAATGCGTTTCGCGAAGGAACTACCCTTGAGCGGCGGAATTTGCGAAATGATCTTATGTTGGGACTTGAAACCGCAATAAAATATCTGATATATCTTTTTTGTGTTCTTTAATCTTCTTGCAAAATTAGAAACGCTTTTATTTTTTCTACTTTAACCGAATGTTAACAGTGTTTTAGATTATATATCTATCACAACAACTAACTTTTCTTTTTGTTCATTATGTAATAATCAATTTATTAATAATTTTTTTAAATAGGATACATTAATGAGAATATTATTCATAGTTAAATATAATATTCTAGATTCTCTAATAATATTTCTATTTAAATAATATTTGTCAAATAAGATTGCAACTTCTATATATTATTTATAACATTAATTTAATAATATTTTAGTTCTGTTTGAGTTTCAAATAATGTTTAATAATCTCTGCAAGTATAATTTATTGGATCTACGCGATGTCTTTTTATAATAAAGTTCAAAGTTTCGTCCTGCGAAAACAAATCGACTCATATTTTCCGATTGTTCTGATCATTGCTCTTAACAATTCCATGCTGATCGATAGAGGATGGAGTTTGCAATCCTACGCCGCATCTTTCGTCAGCCGAAACGCGCGTGACGCTGCTATAAAGCCGCGCGAATGCGCTCACTTGTCCCGAGTCCTGGAACGACCGCACTCTCATCATCATCATTGCTCACTGTTTCAGTGTTCAGCAAGGGCCAGTGCGAGACTGTGGCATACAGATTCCTCGGTAAACGGGGCGGCTATGCCTGGGTTGTCACTCAAGCCACCCTCATTCACTGTTCCAAGCAACAGAAGCCGATCTCCGTCGTCTGCGTCAACTACATCTTAAGGTAGGATTCATCATCTGTCTATACTTTGGGTACTAGTTTTCTTCCGTAATATCGGAGTACCTTTGATCTCGCTTTTATCATTTCTCGCATGAAATATATACGGGAAATATCTTTGTTTCGACTTGGCTGAATTCGCGATAGATATTGCTTTATGATTGGGTCATCGAGTGTATATTTTTAAAAACCGAGTGGCTTAGGTTTCTCGAAAATTTAATTAATTTTTAGTGGTTTAAAGTCGCAACTTTTAATCATATTTTCTATTATTGATATTGGCAAAATTTTATTAGATTTTTTGACTATTCTTTAAAAGTTTAAAGTATATTTTATGCGCGAAAATTTTATATAATTTAAAATAAATTTAAATTACATCTAACTATTGCGTCATCAAATATCGTTCCTTTCCATTGACAAGGAAGTTAAGAAATCATGAAAATAAGCGACAAAATCATTTTTGCATTTTGCGCCGGCTTCCGAAATTTATGATGAAATTATTGCGAGATTATCTCATATGTGCAATAATGCGCAAGGTTCGCAGAATTTGATGTCTTCGTTCATTAATTTCGCGATGTTATTGCGTGAGAAATTAATTTCCATTGCAATTATCGCATTCGTCATCGTCTGCTCTATTACGACAATTCGTTCGTGTAATTATTAAATTGTATGATAAAACAAAATTATTATACGTTTATTTATTGATTCTATATTTAAAAATAAGATATTAATCGCGATTAACACAATTAATTTTCTTTTTCTTCTTCATGTATTCTTTCGGCGATAAGAATCTACGTTTTTATTTTCTTATCATCATTTGTAATATTCACGTCATAGAAAATTATAATATATATCGTAATATTATTGTGAAAATATAGTTAGATATAGTTAAATTATTTGCCGATGATAGTTATTTATAATGTTAATTATCGTAATAAATATATATTAATAATTCCGTAAAAAACTTTAATAAATCGATTAAGTTTTTTAATTAATGTGCTCGATGCGACGGTGGACGCGAGTTTCACGCTGATATCAATGCTCGTTTTCGCGATCGTTTGTTCGATTAGACGGATATATAAATTATTACCCGCTACTACTGCGGACACGCTACTTCCGGTTATTTCCGGAACGCGAATGTTGCGAAGGAGTAGTCACGCAAGGTAAGTGCTCCCTTGATTTTTCTCTCGGTGCAGATTTAATCCTCGATTGGACGTTCAAAAGATAATAAATAATTCCAACTATATTTTAAAAAATAATAAAATTTGTTGCTGAAGAAGAGAATGCGTATTTCTTAATCATTTTTAATATATCAATGGATAATGGATAAATTATTTATATAGAATTGTTATATATTGATATATGATTTATGAAAAATAAAGTTTTTATCGATGTTTGATATTTTATTTTGGGAATGAAATTTATTAATTATAATTATAATTAAATTTTAATAAATTTTTTCGCATCAAAATATAGTGCGTATTTAATAAACGTTACGTGAATAAAATTTTGAACAACTCTTTTTAATATAAAAAAATATTTTTATACTAATATAATGTTTTAAGTTTTATAAACAAATTTGCTTCTTAAAAATTTTACAAACTAGATATGATAAGAATATGTGTGTGTTGTTTATAAAACCGCGCGATTTTACTTTGACGGTTCTAAAATTTGCTTTAGAATCTTTTCTGCTCTAATCTTTTATTTTTATAGACTCCTTATTTTTATGGACTATTTTTTTTTTCTGTTTATTGCATTTTTCGCATTCTATATCTCGAATTGCTGCACCACTCAAGGGTTAAATTCGCGTGAGGAGACAGCCGGGGATCTCTGCTTCTTTGTCTGCATTTCTTTTCTTCTTTTAACAAACTGGCTTTCTTCTCACCTTTTCGTGCTTTTCGCATGTCTGTCGAAGGTACTTCGGATAAACGCGGCTGCCGTTTGAGCACCGCTGCTTTTACGAGGCTCTCGGATTATTATGTGTATTTCTCGTTTCTATCTTTATTTCTGGAAAAATTTCGCAATTGTATCACTCTTTTTTAACCAAACTAGCGGTTACAGAACAATTTCATAAAAATACTTATCATGAATCATAGTGAAACCGCGACCGACATTGCGATATATTTTTTCGATCTTAAATTTTATATTATAAAATAATTTGAGATTAGTTGAGTAAAAAAAGAGAGTTTGATACGTAATAATAAAACAGCGAGATTGTCAATTTAAAAAAAAAAAATCTACTATTTTTCTCTTTTTCTGGCATCGAGAAACGGAAAGAAAAAGAAAGAAAGTTGTCATCTCGCGGATGTTTTTTTCCATCGAAAAAATTGCGAGACGTTAACCCCTCCTCTCTTCCCGTGAATTCGTCGATGATGTTGCACCCCGCTGCCTAAAGCAGAACTCGCACTATTGGAAGAACAAATAAAACGAGTTTTGCCCTTCCTTCTTTTTCCTTCCCTCCCCTTCCTCCCCCCGCACAGCAAACGTTACCCTCTTTCGGTTCCCGCGGTTCCGTAATACGCGCCGAATCTGGAAAGCCGCTCCCTTTCGTAGAGAGGAGAAAATGAGGAGAGTATCATGGTCCATATAAAACATCCCCTTTTCCGCCTTGACCGGATCGGGGCGGTGGTTTTATCCGCCGGTGGCTGAAAGGTGGTTGGCAGATCCCGGCATTTATTCCCCGACCCATCTCTCCCGTCTCTCCTGCTGTTCTCCCGCAAATTTTTTTTTGCCCCATCTTTGCGTCGGCGCCCTACGTCCTCCTCCAGTTTTCTGATTCTCCCTTTTACTCTCGATTTCATCGGAAGCGGAAGGCGCGAGCTTCCAGTCGGCTGACTCTCTTACCGGAAGCGGAAACTCTCGCAGGCGGTTGTACATCTCGATCGTGTATGTATTGTAGCATGTGATATGTTTTATATATAGAGCGAAAAATTAATTAGTGTAATTCTTATCGTAAACGAGAGTGACATGAAATAATATTAAATATAAAATTACTGATATTAATATTTCTTCGAAAAATCTCATAAAGCTTTTTCAATATTTTTTGCTAAAATAAAGATTAGAGATGCTAAGATTAAAGATATTATTCCAGATTCTAAAAAGAAGTGGTATGTCCTATGTAATTTTAGAGTGTTTAAACTGCTTTTGGTACCGTCGAGTAATTTCCGACTTTATGTTGCTTACATTATATAATTTGGTTAATCTGCTGATATATCAGCTGACTCTGCGGATGTTCTTTGCAAAAAGTAATTTTAGCAAGTGCTAAAGAAGGCGCAAAAAATATCTTGGTTAATTAAATATATAAAGAGCTAAGGCTAATTAGAAAAAGCAAACTCACTCTCAATTTATTTAAATATAGGCTCTTCTTCAATTATCCACATACAACTCGGCAAATAAATGCAAAAGTCCATGTCTCATAAGCTATATGTCTTCTCGTACATCCTTAGAAAGCTTACTTTAAATATAAAATATAGGGTGTCTACTCCCTGGAAAAATATGGAGAACCTGAGGAATTTTCAAATATTTTTTTATATCTGGAAAAATCAAGAAATTTTCATGGAATTTTATTCCAACTCAGAGAATTTTTAAAAACCGATCCCCTCTTTGATAATTTTCTTGTTATATTATAGTCAATCGGCAATCCATCGATTGGTTAAGTTCTATATTACATAGAATATACAGTACATATTTTTTACTGTAGTTGTTTTTTTAGTGATGATATAAAAATGTTATGTAGGTGCAAAATGTTTATCTTACAAAAGCTACTCAGTTTTTTTAGTACATTTTCAAATCTAGCACTTGAAACTGAAAAGGCTTTTTATTTTCTCTTTGTATGAGTAAAAAGCATTAGAAGACGCATATAATAAAAAAACTTTTAGAAAATTACACCCAAAAAATCTTTAAAAAGATACTTTGTCTGGAATTTTTTAACAAAAAGATCTGGAAGATGAGAAAATTCTCAAGAAATTTTTGTACAAGATTTAAGTACGGCCCCCTAGTATATATCTGGTCAGCAACACTACTACACAGATCGATAATTAACATCTGTCCACATTTTCGCCATTCTGGAATATTTTGTTCATCCCGCTCGGTTCGTTCCCCTTGAAGCAAAACCGAAAACGAGAGCGCGCACTCGAGGAGGCGGAAGCGACGCTTGCGCGTCGCGACGTCGCAGCCGCCGTTCCTCGCCGTCGATACTCGCACCCAGACGCGTCGTCTCATCCGCGTCGTCGACCCTCTCTCAACAGTCGAACGAAAGCGAGAGCGACGACAGACGGCGAAAGTGGTGCGTCGCGCAAGCTCAGTCGCGGACGCGGCATCCGAGAAGTCGAAGGTTCGCGTATCGTCGAAGAGGGTGGTCGATGATCATTGTAAGTAAATGAAATTCCAAGGGATGATAGAATAGTTACGTATGATAGTGTTATTTATTATTACAGAGAGAGAGAAAAATTATAATTAATAATAATAATTTAATTTCCGGTTTATTTTAATTAACTAATCAAAATGGAGAATAATTAGACGAAGCATGGATCGATAATTTCACGGGTTCTCTTTGAATTATATAAATTGAAATGTATTTAATGGAAACGAGAAATCTTCCTATCTAACTGAAATTATATATGTCAGAGTTAAAATTTTAGGTAAATTGAAGTTTTAGTTCTAGTACGCAAAATAAAAGAAAAAAAAAAAGAAAGAGTGCAGACTCATATGCGATTTCTTCTGACAACGTATATGGCCACCATATGAAGAAACGCGATATCTTTTTCCGCTCTTCTCGCGCGTGTTTGACATGTTCTCTTTGCAAGGATCTTGGTAAGATCGCTTTTGAAAGCTGCTACGCGTGAAACCGCGACTTCCCGCTCGGATTGCATCGCGTCGCATAGCTCGCTCGAGAGATTATACAATCAGCGCAACTATTATTATACCAATAGCTCGGGGACATCGCGATATAAAAAGAATCGAAGTGATATTCTGTCACGAGGAAGACAAAGAAATTTTTTTTCTTCAATCGACCGCTGTGTATGTGTATGTGATTGTTCTTGCTCCGAAAATATTGACGTTATATGATAGTATCAGTGCGCGCTATATGTGTGTGTCTTATAATTACACATGTTACATATATTACACTGCATATTATATTTTAAAAAGAGAAAGAAAAAAGATATCCTAATAAGAGTTTGCCAAAACATTGTTTAGGCTCAAATACACACACACACACACACACACATATGTTCTGTGTTGTATTTTTTTCTACGATCGATGATACGATAAAGAATTATTACGCAAAAATATATATGGCAAGCATAAATAAAGGATATTAGCTCGCTTAAAAATACAAATACAGATTTACTTTTACAAAATCGGATAATTATTTATAACTTTATATTCTCCCTCTCTTGTCTCTCTTTCTCTCTCTTTCTCCATTGTCATATCGGAATATCAAAATGATTGGATTTGATAATAGTTTGCAAACACCTTACGTATAATTCTAGATTAGATTATATTTAATTTTTCTTTTTTTGTTAGCAAAATAACATACTCTTAAATTTTACGGATTTTATTATATATCATGATACGTTCTCTTTATTCTGTTACATATTCTATTCTACTTTAAATTATTTAATATTCTATATTAAGTTAACTTATGCGAATGAGGAATCTGACTTACATACATTTATTTCAAACTAAAAATTGAAAAGAGCCAATTTCTATTGAACAAATGGTACATTGCATCGCGTAATAAATCACTGTGTGCGTAAATAAGATAATTCGAATATTTAATAATTTCAGAATAAAAATATAAACCGAAGATACATACACAAACTCAAAGACAGAAAGAGAGAGAGAAAATCGCTGTTACTAACTCCCGGCGAAATATCAAACGTTCTAAAATCGCGAGCGAGACGCGCATTCGGGTTACAGCTGAGGGTTGACGTCGCGGATGCGGCCACGTGCTATCTCAAAATAATTCCTCGCGTCCTTAACGTCAGCTGGTCTGTCGTCATGTCGTCGCTACAACACGGTTCCGATCACGACCCGGTTACGCGAACAACGTCGATCACTTCCCGACGAGTCAAGAACCGTTCGGCTGGAACGTTTTTATTTGTCGACGGTGGAGATGCGGTTGACGAGAGACGTTCCCCGAACACGCTTTTAGCGACGAGCCACTCAAATTATTTTTGCAAGCGAATTGTGTGCACGCTTCTCTCCGCAAGCGGCAATTCAATTTATTGTACAAGTTTATGTAGCGAAATATCGCTTTAGAATTTGTTTTCTATATTTCTAGGAGCGGAGAGAAATGTACAGCGCATTGCGATAGAATATTATTAATTGTCACAAATCTCTTATTTAATTCTAATTAAAACAATAATAGCGGTGCATTTTTATTTTTGCCAGATGCGTTTTTCTTTTCGGTCCGTTGCGTTGACCGTGCATCGAGCTCAAAGACTCGGGACCTTGAGAGCTTAACCAGATCGATTGCATAAGGGATCGTTTTCAGCGACAAGACGTAGAAGGGGCAATGGGGAGAGGGGGAGAGAAGAACAGCGGTCAAATCGATCTGTATCGAACGGCCTCGATCGATAAATATCGACGAGCGCTTACATTCGTCGCTGTCACATTGCCCTCGCGTGTTCAACTGTCAAAGAGAGAAAGAGAGCCGAATAGAATCGAGTAATTTATGAATCTCGGAATCTTTATGAAACCTTAATTTAAGATCTGTGGGATCCATGAATAATTTCGGCAATCGAATAATCTGCGATGCGGGATTCTTTCGAGGGTCGAGAAGGAAATTCCACGGATCTGAGGATCTTACAAGTCGATAATCGCGCGATCAGGAAAAATCGTCGCGTGTGAGCGACACAGCATCGTATTATTTTTGAATTCTTTTACGAGGATTGTTTGTTTCTCTATCCGTTTGCCGCGAAAAAGTTATCGAGCTATTGACGAAATATACGAGCACAGGTGTAAAAAAAGAAAAAAAAAAAGAAAAATAGACGCACGAGAAGCGACAAAGTTTTTTCGCTCTCCCGGTCGGAGAAACTGCTCGAATAATAATATAATCATATAACGCGATTTATATTTTTTATATTTTATATTAGTGACATATTTACGAGTGCATGTGCGAGTTTTCCAAGAATCGTATATCGTGTATTCAAATTTGTTCGCAATTTGTATCGGGGTAGCGAGCAAGTTCATACATCAAGGTTTGCGTGATATTAACGTCTTTGATAGTTACCGACAAATAGGAAGCTGTAGCTTCGTAATGACTGGCGTTTATATATGCAAAATCGCGATCGCGACATCGACCGTTGCTGAATATTTACAGTCATCTTCGACGGACAATCGAAAGGCGTAATCCCGGAAATCTATCGCCGTGGAATGCCATTGAATTTATTTGATCGCTTAGCAAAAGTGACATATCTATTTTCGAACCACGTGCGATGAAAGGTATAAAATTTCATGATAATAAGATTTTATTTTTCAGTTATCTCAAGTATACAGATTTACTGTTTAATATGAACACTTCATGTCTTCGCTAAATTTTTATATCATCATCTTATTATCGAACGCACATGCAAATTTATTATGCATTCTTGAAAACAACGTATCGCAATATTTAAAATCATATTCTGTAAACTGCATATTTACTATGTAAGCCAACTGGGACCGATAATGTGTAATGCAATTAGACACTCTGACAACTTGGGAAGCCAGGCAGATAATGCGAAGCGTTTAAAAAACTAACGGATTTTCACGGTCTGCCGTGACTTTGCGAATAGATCGCGATTTGCAAATCGAATATACCTGAATGACAAGAGACCGACAGAGATGGAAAGAGAAAGAGAGAAGAGGCGCGATGCGAACGATGGCGCGGCGAGCGCGGCAAGTGCATCGCGACGCAATCGACGACGCGCGACCCACGTAACTCGGCCAGTGCTTTTCAGTCCGTCGTAGGGGCCGAAACTCGACGTGGGTGCCCGCGATAAGAGCACAAACGTGCCTCGCTTTGCTCGATCGCGATCGCGAAATCCGAAGAGTCGTAGATCCGAGGTCGAATGTCTTAAGATATCCGGGGGTACAGATCCAGGAGATTAAATGTTCAAAGATCCAAGGGTTTGTAGATATACGTAAATATTTTCAAATAATTCATATGATCGGAGGAACCGCGAATTTTAGAGTTCCTAAATTTAGAGATTTAAATGTCTAATGATTTGTTTGATCAATAAGAATGAAATCAAATGTCAAATGTTCTCTCCAAGTAGAGAGAAAAACATACGATATAGATTCCACGGTGCAAGGATTAAAAATTCAAGGATCGAAACGCGCGTCCCGCAATTTTCAAGGAATCTAAAAAAATTGAATCCTGCGAATTGTGAAAAATCGACGTGCTAAAAAATTTCACAGCGAACAAATAAAATTAAATTTCTAAGATTATCTTAATTCAAAACTTAATGGTCTTTAATTTCGGGAAAAATTGCAAAATATCCGGATCAAAGCCCCAAATATTACGCGGAAAACATCGATGTCGAAGCTAATCGTCGTTGTTCAACGAGAGCGAAAACCGATCCCGCGTTACGTCGACGATTTAATAACAGAGCTGTGTGTGTGTGTGACCCTCGAGACGCGCGGCGCTTTTGGCCGGATTCCATCGCGCGCTCGCAGCATCCGCTGGCAGCGTATTCGCGAATTCCGCCTGCGGGGACTCGGTTGCGCAATCGCGATTCACGAGGATACTAACCCGTCTATCTGACTTCTTCGATTTTCTCTCTCTCTCTCTCTCTCTCTTTCTCTGCCGTCTTCCGAATCTACGAATACGCCGTTCGATCGTTCCCGTATAGCGAAAGAGAAAATCCGATATCGCGGTTGTTTACCCCCTTCTATCCTGAAATTAGATTCAGCGACTAATAATAACGGACGGATTTTATTACGTGGTACAATGTCTCGCGTGGAAGAATGTAACACGTTTTGTTACTCTGCGTCTAATAAAAATCGTGCGATATTTACGAGCAGTTGAATGGAACAGTGATACGAGTCAATGATAATAAATCCTACATTTTAGAATAGCATCGAATTATTTTAGCAACGTGATGTAAAATGTTCTTATTTTTTTTAATCTTAAAAAAATATAATAAAGTCGATTTTTCTGCGTGTTAAGTAACATCGCACAAATCCTCTTTTTTTTTTTTTAAATAATAAAATATGACTTTTAACATTGTTCCACGAATTTATTTATAAAAAGAGGAAGAAAAAAATTGCAAGTGCCGCGAGAGAAGCATAATTTGCATCGCGAGAACAACGCTCCGCAGTGGCTGAGACTAATTGTAAATGAGATAGTGCTGATAAAAGTGATGTGGGACTATGAAGAGATAAAGAGAGAGAGAGAGAGATACTGACGAAGGTGGTATTACAAGGCGTCGACAATAAATCAAATCCGCGTGTTTGACGTATAATACTTTTGTATGCGCGAAATCTGCGACACTCTATGTATCGATCAATTCACGGCGAAGGTGCCTGTTATCATCGCAGCCCACCCGTTACGTAACGCTTGACAGCGGCGGGATTTGTGTGAGATAAACAGTATTGTCGAGAGATCCGCCGCTCTTTCGAACCACCCGGTATGTGTGGCGATTTCGCGTCAATAGTGAGATGAAAAAACTGCGCGATCTTTAAATATGTATGCGATGAGAGAAAGAGAAGAAGAGATATTAGAGAATACCTAAAGATACTTTGACTAAATTTAGACTGGAAAAATTTACATTGGCGCATAATTATTGTGCAAAGTCTACAACAAAAATTGAGGAGCTTTTGTGAACGAAGCTTCGGAAGTGAATAATTTACCTTTTTTTAGTTAATGTCAAGTGTATTTTAAAAGAATTTAAATTTAAGATGTTTAATAACACGTATTAAAGTATTCAATCTTAAAAACTGTTTTGATCAAAATTTTATTGACCGAAAAATCAATTCAAAACTTTTAGAAAAATATCAAAATTACATACACTTTAAATGCTAGTATATACAATTTTCGTAATTTTTAAAAACAGTTTTTTTGCAGATTTTTGTTGAATATTTTTTTATATTTAAAGCTGGTTTAGATCTCATTATGGATGTTCAATTATTATTTTAATTATTTATCAGGAATATTAAAATATTAATATATAAAATAATGTTGAGAATATATTAATATTGAAAGTAATATCGCGAATTTGCTTATAGGAATAACATCAAGGATACAAAAGAATATGATTTATTATTGTACTTGGCACAGTGCGAATCGGTGTACCTTTTGTGCAACAAAAAGTACGTATTTTGCAAGGTGCTAAATCTCGCGTTGGCAAGGATACGCGGTCCGAGAATTAAAAATGCATCATCTGGCTACGCGCACACACCGGGAGGTTATGCACATCGGATGATAGGCGATACTCGTAAACAATACTCGTAAACATGCCGCGGATGGGCAAGATCATGGCCTCATCCTGCCGTCGTTCTAAATCGAATGTTTGTGTATATGTGTGTTTTATGAGATAATTTTATTTATATATATATACTTGTAAAAAACTTAGAGCACATCTTTAGCTCTAAAAATGACGGCAAGGTTTCGGAATTTCGCTTCTGACTTCTGCGTTTAGCGCTAAATATTTATATCTTTATTAAGAGAGGATATATATACACTCTTGATATATAAATTAAAATTTATCTCCATTCTTAGCTTGTACGATGGCTTCCTAGTGTTACGTTTAATATAAGAAAAGATTTATGATCAAGTGTCATCAGCTTCAATTACTGTCAATTTTAGAGCTATTAAGACTCAATTAAGACTTCTTCATCTATCGATGAAAATCAATGTAAAGTTGAAAGAAAATTGGAGAGACTCGAGAGAAAAAAGTTTCGTCTTTCTTTATATATTTGTTGGTAACAAGACGGAATGAAGATATTAGATCTTGTCGCGCTGAAAATGAATTAATATAATATAAAAATCTTTTCCCACTCAATATATACAAATAATATATAAAATAGCTTAAAAAAACAAATTTGGATTTAAATTTGACATATTTGGCGCTTAAGACGAATTTTTCTCTAGCGAAAGTTATCATTTATTGCATTTTTGCACGCTATATATATATATTTTTATAAATCTCAAATTATGATTCTATTATAAAGTAAACTATATCTGAAATTAATTGAAGAGTGGTTTTGTTGTTTAATTGACCCGCAAGAAAGAATGATTAAAAAAAAAAACAACTTATTGCCAAGATAAGTCAATATATTAAAAAATAGAGCTATATAATATTTTTATGTATATATGTATATCTTTCAATGATTATCGATTAAATTCGATCGCGTTGAAGCTAAATCGCGATAGCCCTGAGATCAGATCAATTCTTTCCGAATGAAACGAGACGTGGTGCAATCATCGCAAGCACGCCGTCGACCTCGAGAACCGCGCCAATCTGGCCGCGCGTCTCGGACCTCGCACGTCTCACAACAAACCGCTCGAGTTTCGACCGGTCCAGCGGGTTGAGTTAGGTGCCGGGTTAAATATGCGGTCGGAATATCGAGAGGGGAAAAGGGTAAGACGGAGGGATCCAAAATAGTGACAGCTTGCGCAACCGAGCACGTGGAACCGGTGGGACCGGTGGGACCAGTCGCGCTTCTCTCGAGTCTCCCTTATCACTGACTGCTTTCTCTCAATCTCTTTCTCTCTCTCTCTTTTTAATCTAGATTAATCGTCTCTTCGATTATTCTTTCGGGAGAGAGTGTCGTTGATGAACAATTTATTTGTTAGATTACATATTTGTGTGTGCGCGCGCTGTAAAATAATAAACCACTCGGTTTTTTATCCTCTTTTTCTTGCGTAAATTCGTTAATTATATTCGTTGACTTTTCTACATTTTATTATAATTTGATTATAAATCACCTTGCTAGGAAACAGCAATAAAATTTATTTATTACTTGTGATGGAGAAGATGAAATTCTTTTACTAGATTGCAGAAAAGAGGATATAAAAGTTTATAAATGATATGTAAAGACTCGAAGTCCTTGCAACTTAACTGTGTCATAAATATCTCATACACGAATTTGATACTAAAAGAATTTACGATATCTTGTTCTTTATATCTAGTTGACATTTTGACATCTATGACGAAACTTTTATCAAAAGATAATGTATATTCCATCACATACATACATACACACACACACATACACAAAACATCATTAAATATCTTTTAAATATTAAACTACTTTTTAATCGATCTCACAATTTAATTGTTCGCATCCTGATCGAGAACGAAGTTTCCTTAGAATTTTTCGCGAGTCCCTTAATCTTCGATGTTAAATCTATTTCGGCAATTTTACTTTAATTCAATTTTACAATATCTCACTTTTTCATTTGCGGATAGAAATATTCAATTATCTTTTAATATACTTGCGTCAAAAAATTAAACGCAGGCGAAAGTGCATCGACTCGCATCTTGATGCATTTTATCACTTCAAAATTGTCTCGTGACTATATTTGCTTACACAGAGATTTCACAGCGTAAGAAACAGTACAGCGCGTCGTTTTAAAGCTTCCCTTGAAATTAAGTCCAATCGAGAGAGCGAACGAATCAACGTAATTTATTTCAACAAATGCGGATTCTCGCAGTCAAGGAAAAGCGAAGCACAGGAACTTTACATAAACGAAGTAAGAATTATTATGAACGAACGTGAAAGATCGACGAACATACATAACATATTCATAAAAATATGATAAGTTATGCTAAATCGAAATCGATATGAATACAACGAGGCAAGAGCGTACATATTAATGCATCTCAATAATGTGTTTGTGTATGTATGTAATTTACATTGATATCTGTTGGAATGTACTATTCGTTTGATCAATGATCGTATTATGTATTAAAGCTTTTAAATCTAATTTACTCTGTTTATCACTCATATCACTCATTATCACTCATATTCAGATTTTTGCGGATTATTTAGATAATGTATTCGCTCGTTCATTCCTTAATTCAAGTAGATTCCAGTTCGCACACAATGTGCGTTGAAACTGGCCTAGTGTGCCCGCGTACGTGATTTACACACGATCACACGCACTATCACATACACGCATTTGGGATCCGCTGGTCAATTTGCGGCAATTACTTGGCTGTTGCGACCGGTTAAAGTCACTTAGCCTCCGCGTAGATCCGTGCGCACGAATCATCCGCAACGAATGATTCCATCATCGGACTTTGCGAATCGTCAACCGCGAAAAAGACGCGCATAAAAAGATCCGTAAAATTCTACACATGCCGCAAATTTGGATTAATAAAATTACAATTGAAAATATCTTGCCTCGAGTTGACGCCACAAATGCTAAATTAAATATGGTGTAATACAGCTTTCAAGAAAGCTCCTCTCTTAAAACGTGGTTAATAATTAAATTAAAAGGAAGGTGATAAATTAATTAGCATGTGTAGAATAAACATAATCGATTCTTGTATACTTACGCTACTTGATATTTTATATACAAATCAAATATTAAATTTTTATTTATAACAGAGAAAAAATTTTTTTTAGTTTATTCAAAAATCTATAAAAATCAACAGATTAAATTTGCATTTGTTATATTTTTTTCTCTATTACATAAAATAATTTAAGAGACATAATTTATTTATAATAATTAGTTTTTACATTAGGAAAAATTATCCGCTTGCTTAAGATGAAAATATTCGAAGCTTGCGAAGATCAGCATTCAACATGGCTAATAGATTTAAAATTATGCACGAATGCAGACGAGACGCGTTGTGTGTTGTTTAGACCAATATATACATTCGGGTTATCTTTGGGGTTAAGGCCAGATTAACTTTATATCTCGTGATCGAAGAAAACTATAGACGTAATCATGCCTACGTAAGCGAGTCCGTGGATCTTATTATGCCGAAGAAACATGGCATTGAACGATTAATATTACATACTGCTAAAATATTTTTTGGCCTTTTTTAATTGAAAGCAACAGAAAAATATCAAAAATAAAAGCTGAGAAATTTTGTTTTATTTTTTGCTTACGATATATCTTTTTGAACAAACGTACAAATTACATAAATTAGATTTTTATTACATTTTATAGTTTATTTTATTTGATTTTTCACTATATTTTTCCGTATATCTGTTGAAAACGTTACTTTTCTTATTTCAATTCTCTTACATGTTGGCAAAAACGATATGTGACGTTATAATCTTTGTCACAATTACGTTTAAAAATAGCGATTGACACTTTTTATAAAAAATTCAGATTGATGAATCAACTGCTTTCCAGTAATGACTATGTTCACATATACATATATACATCGCTATGTTAACAAACATGTATGACGTAAAAGAGATCGCCGTATCGATATCGCTTTACAATCTGAGAAATAACGACGGTTTTTTCATCTCGTGAGGCGTGTCTCTTGTCAATCATCGAATGCTCATCAGCAATAAACCTGTGAAACGTAATCTCATGGAATTCCAAATTAATTTCGGTGCAGTTATATCCCAACTTAACGCGCAACTTTTCCTCCTTTTTTCGAAAAGTTCTCTTCGTCGGATAAAATAGTCGTCACGTTTTATTCATGCGACATTTCGTAAAAACGTTTCGAAGACAAGGCGCGGAAAATGGCCGCGGCGGAGCGCGACGTGCGGAAAAAGCCGTCGATCGGTGATCACGAGTCGCCGGTTACATAAGCGCCTTCTCATAATTACAGCGAGCTTCTGCTTCGCGCGAGCTGAAGGAGAAAGAGAATAAGAGAGTGGGTCAGAACCTAAATGAGTGAAGAGAGAGAAAGATAGAGAGTGCACGAGAGGGCGACGATGACACCGTTGTCAGAGTACGAAAGTCCAGATAGATGTGAGAGCGATAAGGATAGTGATGTGCGTGCAGTACACCTGTCAATTAACATCTATAATAATAGAAAAACAGAAGAGGGAGAAAGTCCGAAATTATTCGAAGGACATTTGAAATTGTTAATTATTTTGTTTACATTTCTATACATTTCTATATATCTACGATTGTGTAATCAGAAGAAAATTTTATAGTTCAGAAGAATTAAATATACAGATCAGCCTGGAAGTCTTAAATATTATTACCTAAAGAATAAATAATATACATAATAAAAAATAATATACATAATACAATAAGCCCATATTATAAGAAAAAAAAAAATTAGTGAATTTTAATATGATTAAATTGATATTTATTTATCTTGAAAATGATTATTTTTTCCCCTAAATTTAGTGTGCGTGTATGTGTAAGCATTTCTTCATAAAAAAGACATTAGTTATTTAAATTTACAGTTCTATAAATTTATATATTTTTTTTTGCTTGTACCTTGCTTTCAAATATAGACATATTTATGTATACACGAAGACAGAAGTGCCTTGACACATAAATTTAGGCGCTAGGGAATAAGGGAATATATAAGGAAAATGCATATATTGTATATGCTTCGATATAATATATGAGCTTACGAAATAGAGTTGTATATTTTTATCGATACAAAATAGAGAAATGTTTCTTAAGAAATTTCACGAGTAAATTTCTGAAAAAGATCAAAATTAATCTTTATTTTAAATTATAACTAATGTGATTCTTTTGAATTTATCATGGTTAATTTATTAAAATTATTTAATAAACTAATAATTATATTATTTATATTTAAAAAATAATGAATATCTTTGTTTGATATATCTATAGCCATTGTTGACAAAAAAATGATAGCTATTAATTATATCATATTGAAATTCCATTCATATGAATGCATCATTGTGTTTATAATATTACATTCATTTATTATCATTGGGGAAGTAATAATTATTAGATTAGTATACATAAAATATTTGAACGTTATAAAGACCAGCCTTTTCGTCGCTTTCAAAAGATGTTCTTTCCGGTTTAAACATCTCGTTCGACAGTCAGTTTTAAACTTCCCCAGTCACATGTGCCTCGTGACAGCTGTCTGTACATCCCACACGTCGCCGAATGATAGCAAATGCTTTCGTTGACAAGCACGTGTTTACATACGGAACATTTCGTGTGAGACGAGTGTCTAGAGTTTCGTATCGTGTTCGAGTTTGGAATCGTGTCATGCGTACCGCGTGATTCCGCGGGCAATATATACGGCAGCGTCTACATATCGGCTATGTGTCATAACGCGATGTATCGTCCGATGTATTGGCGGTCGTTAGATAAGAACGGCATCGCTGAATGATAGCAAATGCTTTCGTTGACAAGCACGTGTTTACATACGGAACATTTCGTGTGAGACGAGTGTCTAGAGTTTCGTATCGTGTTCGAGTTTGGAATCGTGTCATGCGTGCCGCGTGATTCCGCGGGCGATATATACGGCAGCGTCTACATATCGCTACGTGTCATAACGCGATGTATCGTCCGATGTATTGGCGGTCGTTAGATAAGAACGGCATCGCTAGTCGATGAAAGGAATTCTAACTAGTCGAGCGTTGCATGTTTTTGTTCTTGGAGTGAGCGGCTATTGTAGCAATTACGATGGGAATAATGAGATAAACATTTATCAGCTCGTGTAAAGCCGTCGTTTAAACGAACGGTTCGGTATATTGTTTTGATCAAGCAAGTATCTTTCTTTTGCTCAAGCTTCTCTCTTCCCCACTTTTCGTTCTATTTCATTAGATTTCATTTTATTTTAAATTCTATTAGAAACAAAAATTATTTTTAAATTATATACGCGTGCTCGATTTTTGTCCGATAACACTAGTTTACAAGGTTTTGTGCCAAAGCATTTGGACACTGTTTCTAGAGTAATTTTAAACGCTGAGCACGAATCTATCATCAACAAATTTCTATTAGGTCAGATTTTCGAGAAAAATGGGATGAAACCCCCCCAAAACGCGTTTTTTACCATCTTTGAAAATTCGTAGCAGACGAACCAGATGTGCAAGAGACTTCAGACAGGGCTCAAATGAAAGCTTCTGAAAGCTTCTTCAAATGAAAGTCTGCTATAAATTTTCAAAAATGATAGAAAACGCGTTTGTGGGGATTTTCAACCTCGTTTTCCTTGAAAACCTGACCCATTTTGCCTTGCGGTTTTGGATTCAACGCCCTAAAATAAAAAAGATATATTTATATAACGTTTCTCGATTTATTATTATCATTAATTTTTATTTTACAAATGATAATTACAAAAAAAGGTTGCAACTTTCATGTTTGAGTTGTTCGTATTTTCACATATTTTTTTTTTTTTTATTATACAACCCTATGTCGTGTGTATTGTGTTCGCGTGTTCTTCTCTTAAAAGAAAATTTATTTCTAAATTATATAAGATTACATTTTTTACATATATAATTAAATTTAATAATAAAATATTTCTTTTCAAACTTTTCATAAGTTTTTGCGACAAGTTTTATCGTATCTCCTTCGCAATCTTTGCTTTTCGGTCCAAGTTACTTAGCCAAGTTTCGGATTAACGAGTCGTAGGACGAGGGCACGTTCTCCACGCCGATGTCTCGTGATTTTGGTTACAGTGGGCTCGAGCACGAGGATGAAGTATACAGCGTGCGTCAGCTGGCCGCACGTGATAGCGGTGCCGATTTCGTGAAATCGGAGAGATCGTTGCTGACCCCGGTGGCGACAGGTGCTATCGAACCAACGTCGGACTCGTGTCAGGTGGTGCTGAACGACGACGAGAAGATTTCCACGAAGGAATTGGCCGTCGACGACGAATCGAGAAGCGACGATCGACCGCTCGCCGTCACCGCGTCCATCTTCCGTTCGGCCAACGGAAAAGACGACACGCGAAAGGACGACGACTTGCCGAAACAGGCACAGAAGAAGAAGACGTCTGTGCGAATTCTCAAGGAGTCTATCAACGAGTCGCTGAAGGAGAACGACGAGCCGGTAGCGGCAGATCGACAGAACTGCTGCCGGCCGGCGTTTGCGAAAACACCCTTTATATTCCAGGTACGATTATATGATATTCGAGAGGATAGAATTGACGTGTTTCTTACAGGGTGTCTTACTCTTTGGAAAAATATGGAAGACCTGGAATTCTTAGAGATTTTTTTTTTTTGTATTTGGAAAGCTCAGGAAATTCTCATGGAATTTTATTGGGACTCAGGGAATTTTGTAAATTCTCTCTTTGATAATTTTGCTCTTAAAATTTAGAAATTCTGATTATTTTATTGTATGATAATTGCAACTCTTATCGCAGGATATGTCTAAAGTACGAAAAACAAATTTTAATTTATTTTTAAAATTTTCTTCTAATCTAATATTATTTTTTATTGAAGATGTTTTTCGGGTCACCATCGCTTATCGATGCCGTAATCCCATTGCTTATTTCTCTTATCGCAGAATGATAAACTAAAAATAAGCAACGTCGAAATTTTTCGTATTTTGGGATAATGTAATCGAATTCGCACTCTCTTGAGAGAAAGAGAGTGATTCGTTACAGAGACGGATAATTGTCAAGGGGGCAAAATTGAATTAAATATTTCAGTTTTTTATATTTTTTGAAGTTTTATGTACTTTTTTAAATCATTGCTCGCGGTATTTTAATTATCCCTTATAAAAACAAAAATAATATATTCTATATTTTATAAAAACATTTTTTTTATTTTTTTGAGTATTATATAATAAAAATAATATTTGATAAACATTTTTTAAAAATGAATATTCTAATTAAGAGAATCTAAATATTCTAAATTCCTAAATTATATAAAAATATCGAACATTCTGAAATATTGTTAATACAAATATTACAATTGAAGTCACCATTAAGCGCCGACGTAGCAAGTTCTAGGATGGCTATCGCTGTTATCTGGAGTCATAATAACGCATCTTTGGCCTCCTCCCCTCTAGATCGATCATGCAATCTTCGGTTTCAGGGTAAACCGGCGGTAGAGCGTGATTCCTTAGACAGTGTCGGACGTCGTGATCGTCCGCAGGCGGTTACAAAACATCTGTTCACGCCACTCGTGCCCATCGTACAGCAACAACAACAACAGCAGCAGCAGGAACAACCGCAACTATCGTGCCGACCGCCGCCGCAGACGGCCACAGCGAGTATCTTCGCGCCTCGCACCGAGGACATGAACAAGGGTTTCCTGACTTTCAGCGAGGATCAGCCGGGTCTTACCAGTGCGTATTCCGTCAGAACGAACTTTTTCCAAATAAATACCAGAAAGGGATTGAACATCTTGGCAACTCTATCTGTCCGAAATGATTTTCGTCTTTCGTTCTATTCTTCGTGAACACCCGCGGATAACATATTTGAAATTTTTTTCGGGAAAAGAAAGGAAAACGCATGCTCATAAAAAAAAAAAGAGAATATGACACATGAGTTGACGTATGAGAATTATTTATCGTTTTAATAGCACATTGCGTGTGATCTGTAGAGAAATTTTATCCGATTAGAGATATCAAACGCAATATTAATTATTTTCTGCAATTTTGTTTTTTATTTTACTTTTTTTACCTTTGACTAAATTAAATTGTTTGACTAAATTAAATTTGATTTAATTTGACTTCCTCGAATGAAATTTAAAATCTCAGTTTGATCGATGGAACTAATAATTTGATATGCTATATACTTAGACTTTATGTCGAGGTCTTCAATTTTCGTCATAGCTTATTACGCTATTTTTACACTCCGTTTTCTGATCAATATTTAATCATCATTCAGAATTCATTAAGTAATTAGATAGAAGAGCCGTGTGTTAAATCGTATATTTATTTTTTGCGTTTTACAGTGTTGAAGGACGAGCCGGAGGACCTGACGCATCTCGCGCCTACGGCTGGCGATGTATGCGTGCCTCTCGAGGACACTCCCTTCCTGTCGGATATGCTGGACGAGTTTATCTTTGGCAACGATAACTACGGTTGCCCTCTGCTGAGTCCGGGCGACACCCTGACACCGGAATTGCGTTCCCCGGATCTCTCGGAGTCTCTTAAGGAGACAGATCTGGTGAGCACTACTACTAAGAGCAAGAATACGACCGATCGCCTGGCCGATAGTGACCCCTTCATGTACGGCGACTCGCCTGGAAGTCCCTGTGGTATCGACTCAAGCACTGTGTCACCATCCCTATCGAAATATCGGCAGGTGAGCAATCACGATCTTTGACAAACTAAAGAAGATCTGTATTCTTTTAAGAGCGATGCCTTTGAATTTTATCACTATTGATTCATTAAATAAAAAATAGTAAATATTAAATATTGTTTATTAGAATATCATTATAAAAATTTTATATTGTTAATAAAGCGATAATTCATTATAATATGTTATTAATATGGTCATTTCACAGAGTCCCGAGCGTAGCGTGGACTCGTTAGGCAGTCCTACGAGAGGTAGTGGTGGCGACGGGCTTTCCGAGGACGAAATGCTCATGTTAGGTATCAGCGATAATATAGGAGACGACGAGCTTGCCCTCAGAGCGCCCTATATTCCCATGTCGGATCAGGACGAAGCATTGGAGTTGCTCATCAGTGACGACATGGTCATGTGGGGCTCATCTCAATCTGATAAAGGATCTTCAAAATGGTAAGTCGCATCAGAACTTAATAATTTCAAGTGAAGTAAATATGGTATTATCTTTTTTTTTTCTCGGATATATCTCTCGTTTACGTTTCTGTTGTTTCTTTTCTGGCAGGCTACTCGACGATCGAGAGCAGCGAGGATCTGAGAGCAGTCTGGCACAACTGTTACGAACCGATCAAGCGGTATCGCGGCGATACAACGATCACGGCGGAGGTCTGATGAACCCGCTCTTCGGACAAATATCTAAGAAAAGTAAGCGCACATTTTTCCAGTTTCTCTGTCTCCGCATGTCTCGCTATGTGTAATTATATTCTTTATTCTTATTATCTATGAAACTTTTATTTTTATTTGCTTTAATATTATAGACGCAGCCTTCGAGTCCGCTCGATGGTCCTCTAACCAGGAACGGACTGACCGTCCTAATAAACGCATCCACTCCGGACTCAACGCGGACTCTCAGAGCGAGCACAAGCGCCTCAAGTGCGGAAACTCGACTTTCGAGCACGTAAATTTTGACGGCACTTTGTTGACGAAGCAGCAGCGACCATCGACGACATCCTACAAAAAGTCACCACAACTGAGTCTCGACAACACTTGCAATAGCCAGCTTCTGCGTCGTCTCGTATCACCACAGATACCGTGCATCGTATCGTCACACACAACGTCTTTGTCCAACGATGGCAGCGATGAACATTGTCGCGGGGATATTTCCAAGCAACGTGCCCGCATTCTCAATGATATCATTGATCTCGTTGAGACAGAGGACGATCACGGGGGAGGAGGCGGAGGTGGAAATCGTGTCGGCGACGATCTAGATAGGATTGGAACGACGAGCCGTAACCAGAATCCGACCTGTGGCGGCAGCAGCGTGCTAATGAATCTCCTGGTTTCCGGCTGCGATGTGAGTGCGGGATACGTTTGCTTGATGAAACCGAAGCCGATGGCGAGAAGTATCGCGAACGCGTGAGAGCGCTTCCGGCACAAAATTTGACAAAAGTCTGAAGAACCGCCTTTTTTTCAGCCGCCATTTCGTCGTCGTTGATTCTCCCAAAGGCGAGACAAATGATCTCTCGATAATGTAGCGAAAATATTCGGAATTCCGGAAATTCGCGTTCCCTCCAAGAAGATTAAAATAGAATGCGTTTAGAAAGAACTTTGGCGTTAAAAATTGAAGACACTACTCGTTTGAAAATCATGTAGTTCCAATCGCAAACTTGTGCTCCGAGCACAGAAATATCAAAGTTTTTTTCGAACTATAGAGAGAACTTTGATTTAAATCGAGATCAAATACATGAGATTGTCGGGTCGGTCAAGGACAATGCACGTGTTTATTTGCTAGATAGATATTCGACAGATGTAAATGTGTTCACATTCGCGTATATATATTATCCGTTGCATTCGTTTGTCGGATGCTCTCAGCAAAGATATTTCGTGTTACAAAAATTGTCTGAAGTCAATTAAGTCGCGGTATTACTTAATTCTCGCGAAAAGCAATATAGATAAATTTCACGCGCTATTCACAAAAAGCCACAAAAAGCAAGATTGGCGATCGATTTTCACAAGATCAAAAATATAGATCTGGACGCGAGAGGGGCCAGAGGAGGCGTCGAGTTGGTATCTGATCGTCATCTCGGGCCGATGGAAGTTCTTCCTACTTTTTATACATGTGTGTTGCTTGTTTCTTGAGCTCGCGTCCGCAAGTCCGAAGATCATATCTGAGATTGCAAAGTAGAGCGGAAAGAAGGGAAAAGCGTACAGTTTGGGTTTTAGAGAAAAAGGAAATACAAACCGAGTCTGTTGCGAGTCAAAGACATAACCGAGCGAGATAGTTTCGCTCGGTCGTTTAATCCTAAAATGCACTGCGCGTTCGATGTTTATCTTAGATACGGAGATGTAGATACATATATATAGAATATAATTTAGGCGATAATTACGCTTTTTCTCATATTAGAAATGAAAAATAAAGAATTAATGTATGTGATGAGAAGAAGAAAGAGAGAAAGAGAAAGAAAGACCTCTTGTAAGTTGATATTTACTATGATATTTCTAGAATTGTATATGCGTTTTGTTAGAGATTTATATATATTATATAAAACGTTATTTTTTGGAGTGCATTTTAGAATTAAACGAGCGATACTTTAGAGTCACGTTATGTATACAAATTGCAAAGTATATGGAATTGTTGAATGTTATGGAAAATACATAGAACATCGAATCACCTGATTAGCTGCGTTTCGTTTCCTTCCACTGTCTTCCCTCAACATCTATCGTCGTCCCGCGATTTTACCATTAAATCTATCGTCAAGGACCATAATTTTTAAATGTGTAATATAATTTTATATTGTCGTCCAAATCGTCCTTTCAATTATCAAAGGTTGAAGTTAAAATTTTTTAAGTGAAAAAAGAGATCAAAATTACTTGGATATATGTGGAAAACAATATAAAAAATTAATATTTAATTGTTCGAAATAAAAGAAAAGATGATATATTTTGAAAAGAATATCAATTCATCTAATTTCTCTGCCTTATCTCGTGATATATCTTTTTCTTATAATTTTATATAGCGATTCTAAATGATTATTTTTTCTTATTATTCATAGATCAAATACTCTCAATATCAAAAATCCTAAATAAAGTGATTTCATCAAGTAACTAGAAAAAAGAAAAGATATATTGACTAATAATGAATTATTGGATATACATATGACTTATTTTCAAATTCTTTGTTCGCTTGATAGCGAGGAATCGCGATTCCCAGAATGGCTATCGTTCATTACGATTTACATGAAACTTATTTACGCCAAGTATACATTCCAGATCAAGCAATGTGATAGTCACGGTCGCTTTGCTTAACATATATTATGTTCACATCCATTGATGATCAAAACGTCTCTAGAGTCGCTCGAACGACGAAGGGCCTCGAGCGTTAAAAAAAGTCTTATCGAAAAAGCCTTTATGGCCTGTTATCAGCCGCATGATCTCTCTTCTCCCCTCTATCTTTTCCCTTCCTTTCGCGAAACGCAGCAATATCCTTCTCGATATCTTCTTCAAATCGACCGCAAGAAGGGACCTCATTTGCCGAATATTTAAAAATTAGGCGCTTATTTAATATTAACTCATTTTCGCGAAGTATAAAAATATACTTCAATCTAATTGCCGGCGAACTTATTGAAAGACAACATTTTATTCACGAATTTTTAATAACGTTTGTAATTAGTGAAATTATCATCAGCCTACATAACTAATTATCTATCACAAGCCCGCGGTTCTTAAAGCGTTCAATAATTCTCATAAAAATAAAAATTTATCGAGAACATCTTGTGCATCTTTTCCAATACATCCTGTATAAAAACGGCATTTCTATCGGATTCTTTCTCTTTCAGGATCCTCTCATGAATTCTCGCAACGTGCCAATCCTGTTATCGAGGAACCTGACGACCCCGTTGTCCATCAATGTGGACAACCAGATAATACCACAGTGTTTGAACGCGGACAACATCGTATCTCTACCCGATCATCTCAGCCCGGACACCAGGAAGCACCTGATCGGGCCCTTCACCGGCGGCGGTGGTGATGGCGGAGGAACAACACCCATAATTTCACCCACGACGTCCGCGATGGCGTCCTTCGACGGTTTCGATTACGACGGATCCACCGCGAATCTGCTACAAATCGGTCCGGATCTGCTCGGCGGCCTGTTGGACCGAAATCTGGTATGATTCAGCGCGCGGCCGCATCGAAAGACGATTCGATCGGAGGAATTAGAAGCCGGATTCTTTCGACAGAAAGCGAGAAGATTCAGAATTTGTTTCCCTATCTTTTTTGTACAATATTTTGCTACAATCGATATTTTTAAGCCTTTGTTAGATTTTTTTTTTGTTAATTACAATGCGAGATGTGTCGCACCTCAAACTGAAAACTGCTTCGGTTCACAAACTGAAAAATGTCATCGTTGTCAAAAATTATTTAAAAAATGTTCCTGCTGTAATCCAACTCTTTCAATAAATACATAAAGATCGAAAATTAATGCTGGTAATTAATTAGTTATTGTATGGGGTGCAACATATCCAATTTCAGTCATTTAGAATCATTATATACTAATAATAAGCATAGAAATAACGAGGAAAAAGATTAAACCACGTTTGAAGCGCGATTCATCGTATATTCAAAAAATATGTCCAATTAATGTAAAAGTGGCGCGACTCGGGCTTAGGTTAAAATTTAATTGATATTTTTAAAGCAAATTTTTTTATATAAAATGTGATTTCTTCAAATAGCGAATTTGACTCGCGTCACTTTAACATTTAATTGACCGATTTAATTTACATTCTTCTATTATGAAATTTTTGAGCGAACGCAAGTGTGTGCCAATTGGCCAAGTATGCCAACGATTTTTACGAATTAGTATGAAATGAATTATATTGTATAAAAATTAATACGCTCGAACTGCGTAGCGAATTAAATTTGACGAGATGACGCTTCGTTGTAGAAATTACTAAACAAACCATATCTTACACAATCAAGTCGAGTAGAAGGCTATACCGTTTTTATAAAATCGTTTTATAAAAAAGGGAGATTTTCGTGCACACACAAATCTTAACTTTATTCCCATCATTGTGTGTTCCTTATATCAATCAATGCACTATAAATCTTCTCGACTGTACATTGCATCAAAATATGTTGATAAATATTATCTGAAAATAAATTATTTTGTAAATTAAAACCGATATTCTAGAAGATTATATTCTACCATGCAGGTTGTGATACTTGTACTAAATTTTTGTTTGATTATGTTTAGCTATTTCCACAAAATGATGTTCAATATATAATACAGTTTAAAATAATACTATATGCGTATTATCAAGGAAGAAGTAAGGAATATAGTAGCTAAGATATTATCTAATAATAATTATCATGATCGGATTAATGTGTTCATGGATTCATAGATTCGGAATAAAAACATATTTCAATTTTTGAAAATAAAATTAGCGGAATGATTGCATATTTTTAACTGGAAAAGAATGAGAATGTTATAGCCTTCAGTAGCTCGGCCTGTCTTTTTTTAAAATTGTATATAAACAAGTGCATTTACGCGCATTGGTGCGCATGCAAGATTATATATCATTAATTCAACTAATAATAGGATTCGATACTAATAAAAGTGTTAAGTTGGGAGCGATGAAATGATGATATCGAGTGCGAAAAATTGTTAATCGACGATTGCTTCGCTTTAATATGGAAAAAAAGGTAGCAGCTAAAAAAGGAAGTGCTTTCCAGTATGATTTTTATTTTTAACGCGATGTTAAAATTACAAAATGGAAGCATTTTTATAGCATCTTTTTTTATTTTTCGCATAATTTAGTTTTAACATTCCTTAAAATCGTGCTTCGCGAATATTTTGTCAATGAAATAATAATAAAATAACACGCTAGAATATCGATTTTTCATCCTGATTCCTGAAATTGACGAGCATGACAAGCCGTAGGCGTTGCTGCTTCCTCAGCATCGAGTATCAGTTATGATGTCGACATCTTTTTGTCATTATCGTTGTCGTCGTCATTACTGATTATTGTTACTGTTATTGTAGTTTCTAGTAAACTCTACTAGAGGTTATCGTTTGTTGCAACTGTACTGTATAATTGCCTGACATACAATCAATTAATATTACATAGTACTATGTTTATCGCTGTGATTATTACCGCTGCGACTATTATATGAAAATGTATACATATATTTTTTTTATTATGTGTAATTATATTATTTTAATACTTTAACATGCATACAAGTCTAACCACATTATAACAATGTTGAATGGATTGCTAGTATAATATGGACACATGATATGGATATGATAGAAGGTAAATAAATGATGTTTCTAATTAATTAAAAATAGATTATTTATCTTTTTTTCTTCTAAATCCTATTTCCGAGAATGTTTAAGTCTTTAATTTCAATGGCAATGGGGATAATAATTTTAAATTAAATACTGGGATTAAATAATTTTAATTAAATACTGGGATAATAATTTTAAATTAAAATTGAAAAATTTGATTTCTTTCTTCTTAAAATTGATGTTTTCAAATATTTCTATATTATAAGTGCTTCAAGTTAATAAAAAGAATTGCATTTAAAAGTATCATGTCATTATTTCACATTTTTTTCTCATCACATTATGCTGTTTATGTTAATCATCATTTATATGTTTTTATGTTAATTATAAATGAATCATAGTCATCTTAGTCATCTTTAATGCATCAGAACGATTCTGATGCAAGACATACAGGCAATGTGGCAAGTCAATTTGCTACATTACTTATATAAAAGAAGAAGGAAGTGCGTGTGCGCAGCTGAATACGCCTACAAAGGGAAAAACATGCTGGAGCTGGAGACCATTTAAGACAGGGATTCTCAAGCTCACGGGTCATCCGTAAAAACTCAATAAACCGATAATCTGAATATTTATTTTCTTCTCGAAAGCATCGTTATTGTAATTATTAAAGTATCTAATTTTGTGTCAAATTGTCGATGTTTCGCTTCTCTCGCGAAGGTTACTAGAATTATCTAGCGTGAGTTTTCTCTTTTTATTAGAAACATGCAAACGGAACGCGATAAGATCCGAGGTTTGAGAATCCTTGGTTCGTGGTGACGTAACGGAGAGGTGCAGTGACGCACCCAGCTGTTGACCGCAATGGACCCCTATGACAGGCTCGCGGTCGCTTGCGGTTCGACCAATCGTCGTGCTACACGTCCGCCTGACGGATGTAGCCGAGCGTGGCCGATAACGCGCGAACGCTATCGCATCGCGTCAGTTTGTTGCATCAGCCGATAGATTGTGGATTATGGGTGTGTTTATGCGTTCGGTTATGTCGAGAAGGATCAGTTGACATCGAATGGTGGTGCGGTATACTAGGTAGAGAGGCGACGATTGGAACCACGATATATTAGGTCATATAATAAATTCAAAAGAAGTCATCATCGAGAGATTAGCGGAAAAAAGAGAGAGAGAGATTTGTGTCGTCGTATGGCGGATTATGAGCTCCTCG
>NW_021849297.1:5230379-5231089 GCF_003651465.1 Formica exsecta | reverse complement strand
AAGAGCGTCATAATCACCTTTCCTAAGGGACTACCCAATCCCAAGGCGCTCCAGGTGAACGAGCTGACACGCAGCGCGTTACCCAGGTTGAATTTCACCGCGTCGATTCTGACAGACAAGGCGAGCATGGACGCCAGGAAGATTCTTCAGGTTTCTCCCAAGCAGGAAGAGATACGTTCGGACGATGACTTCGCGACATTCATCAAAACTGCAGATAGCTGCACGCGTAGCAAGAAGCGTCGTCTGGATCATCTAACGTGGGAGGAGAAGCTGCAAAGGAAGTAAGCGAAAATCCAATGCAACTAGTAGTTCAACTTCTCGTCCACGAATTCCATGATGTAGACGTCATCTCCTCGTTTCGTCGTCGATTGATGCGCGTTTGCCGGTTCATCCTTTCTATTTATTAATTATTTCAATACATTACCCACATACACGATGATACAACAAATTTTCTTTTGATTAATCTATTTATACTATTTATTTATCTGTATACTATATATATCCCAGACAGCACACAATATTTATAAAGTATGTACAAAATATTTATAATTATTTAAACATTTTGTAAATATATATCAAAATATTTTATAAATATTTTTGTGATCTTAGATCTAACAAATCATAAAGATTTATCATAAATATCATAAAAATATTGAGAAATATTTACAAAATATTACTATAAATATTTATTTTTTGCTTACCATAAATAT
>NW_021849297.1:5221380-5228558 GCF_003651465.1 Formica exsecta | reverse complement strand
GAAACTTTAAAATTGCATATCTCTGGAACCAGAAGAGAGCGCCACAAAATTCAAAGTGCTTATTACTTAGGAATGTGCCCTCTATAATATATGTGAAAATGAAAACGATTCGTGAGGTGTAAGTTAATCTGAACATTTACTCTGTCATCTGTTATTGTGTGTGCTGACAGATAAAATAAATAAATTAATTTCCACAAAACTTCTCCGCACGATCAAAACAAAAATAAACTTCGTTTCTTAAATGCGTGAAAATAATAAGTTTATATTTCTATTTAAATATAATAATTAATCAATCTTTTAAATTCTTATTTAAGAAAAAATTCAATATTTTACGTACAACATTTATAGTTCGTTAGTATCAGCTGACCGCCGTACGTGCTATTCATACACATGAGAAATAATAAAATCAGCTGTGCAGTAAAAATCAATATTACCTGATTTGTAAAATCAATAACAGATGACAGATCGGTCTCGCATGTATGTGTAGTTACGGATCTGAGCGCGCGAGCTCTGCGCGATATCACTGGCAAACATTGATCGCTTATAACTCAAAAACTATTGCAGCCTCAAAATTTTTGTATTAGAATTTTTGACTCTATTTTATCTTTAGAATACACTATTAAAATATTGTACTAAGGTTGTGAGACACCCTGTATACAAAATATGTACAAAATATTTATATAATATTTCAAAAAATAAATAGTAAAAAATATTTATGAATATTTATCATAAATATTGTATGCTGTCTGGAATATGTATTATATTATATATACATATAAACGAAAAAATATCCGTGAATTAAATTTGTAATCTTTGATTTCTCGAATTGCTCTTTTCTCAACAAACTATATATTTAGATTCTACATATTTTAATTTTTTTCATTTACATCTGTACATATTAAATGACGCTGCATCCATAGGAAGTTTTACGATAAAGATAGAACATCCGTCATAGATATGATAACATAGAATTATATAAAGAATTTACATTATATTAATTTTCAATCAGTTTATGAATTTTATTAAATCTCTTTTTATGCAGTATAAAAATTCTGTTTTAACCAGTGCATTCACGAATTGTATCATCCTTGCTTATCGCTAAAAAATTATAACTTATCTGCGCGTTCTTTCCATATCACAGATTGTGATAAAAACCACACAATCTCATTTTTAACATTCAAAATGCACATGCAAGTATAATATTTCTTTACACAGTTTGTGGATAAGCCGTATCTTGTTTACCGTACGAACCAGTCCTCAAAATTAATAAGATATAGAAAAAGAATGATAAGAGTTTAAAATATTTAAAGTATACCTTCTGCGAATTGTAGGAAATTTTTGCAGAATATTCTTCGCTTGTGGTTATACGTAATCGCTACCTTGACGTAAATACGATTACTGGAAAATATACGAGTATGATTAATCACCGGCTTGAGAATAATGAGTTATTGCAGTTAATTTCAATCGTTAATTTTATCCCGCGATTACATAACAATGACTAATGACAGTACAACTCTATTTTTCCTTATTAGTAATGATAAATAGTACATGAGTTCAATTCTTTCACGTATTCTTTAATTTCATGTTTACAGTTTCATCATTCAAAAATTTTACAAAAAAATAAATAAGGAATACGCATACACACATTAATAATTTTTTCATTTTTTGTTCCCGTAAACTTCTACAAATAATTTACCGATTCATTGTAAAATAAAAAATATAAATATAATAAAATGAAAATAAAATAAAAATTATTTTTTACTTTTAAATAGATAATTATTTTAACGACATTTCGTTCGGTAGGAAACTGAAGAACCGAGTGGCGGCTCAGACTTCGCGGGACCGCAAGAAAGCCAGGTTGGATGAACTTGAAGACACGGTAAAAACGCTGAGCGAAAGGAACGAACAGCTCGCGCAAGAATGCACAATGCTGAGATCGCAAAATGAATCGCTATTGGGCGAGACGAAGAGGCTCAGGAGAGAAAGGGACATGAGAAACGAAACCGGAGATCAGCAACAACAGTACTGCTCCGCGTGCCAGACTCGTGTCGGCTGCGCTGCACCTTTGCCAGGATCTGCAGTATCCTATGACTACCCTCTGCCGCAGGGTGGGTCAGCACAGCCGGCATCGTGCCTGACACTAACACCAGGAGCAACCGTCCTGTTGAAGATCCTGACCCTTTACCTTCTCTCGAGGAGCTGTTTAGCGACTTCCAGAGCGAAGGATATGTCGAGCGACTCGAAGAACTGGCCGCAAGCCTTATGCGAGAAGTTACCACCGGAATGGAAGCAAATCCTCCTAGAACAGATGAGCAAGTGAGTTTCAGGAATCACATATAATTGCACCGTTGTATATACTCGCACTTGACACACGTCTACATATTTTCTTATTATTTTTCTATCATTATCTTTATTTAAAACTCATTATCAATAAATCACGGTTGTCGTTTATTTACTTCTAGTCATAAAGTAATCACTTTCTCTTGAAAATATAGACACTAACAATTTTTAATTTTTTAATTAAATAGATATTTTTTATTAATTTTAGATGTACGCTTTTTGAAAGTCATATATTGACACATAAACTAATTCTATTTTTTTTTGTTTTCGTTTTTTTTTTTTTTAATATACGATCATTTAGATATGATGCAGAGATGGATGAAATACTCCGAGATAGAATGAAATTCTAATGCAATTACAATTTTGATCCTTAGAGAAAATCCGAACGTTTCATTCATTTACTCTGCAATCGCGTTCTTCCTCATGATTCAGTCGTCGCCCCATTATTAATAATCTATCGATTACGCTCCGTTCCGCAGATGTGCGTCACAGAAGATCCTCTTAAAAAATCTGACCGTTCAGAAACAATGGTGGGGCAGGCATCAGAAGATGTGGAAGCCGATCGAGTCCGTGAAAGCATAAGTAACATCTCGTACCTACCGGATACGTCCGATTGGCATACCGTTGATCGCGACACAGAAAGCACAGCACCGATCAAGACCGAGATCGAGATCAAACAGGAATCCGAACCAACACCGGACCTCGACACTGTCTATGGCACTTATGACGAAGCCACCAACTCCATCACGATCATCTATCCGGGCGAGGAAAGTAACGGTTGCGTAGGCATTCAGGAATGCGTGCAGGAAGTGATCAGCACCGAGAATATCGGTGGCTGCGACACCGGCGTCGTCACGCATCTCACCGTTCCTCCCTTGACCACTCACCTCGGCTACCCAGTGCAATTCTCGCCGGCCTACACCGATACTATGTCACCCGCGATGAGCGACGTTCACTCGGACGCGGATAGTTGTGGCGTCTCCTCGACAAAGCTAGACTACGCCAATCTGTCAGATGGCGGTTACGAATCACACGATTCCCCGGATCCACGACTATCCAACAATGCCTTGGCCGATCCCTGGCACGAGAGTTTCACCGAGTTGTTTCCCATGCTGGCCTGACAGTTCTCGCGGAGGCGGGCTGCCGCGCGCCGCATCGAGTCGAGCGCTAGACCGATGCCGGATCGTTGCGTCTGTGATACGGGGAACTTCAGAAGTAGGACATCGCGAGGTTAATATACTTGCACTTATTAGACTATACAAGAGAAAGGAGAGAAATTTCATTCTCGGAAAGCATCATAATACGCTGAACAAATCCATTTGAATAAAAATTTACGAGTTTTGATTTGACTCTTGTATATATTTTTTTCTCTTAATGTCGAGCAGTTTAGTTTTGTAATAAGCGCTTTAAATAAAATGGATAATGTTGTGAGGAAGAAGCTATTATCAATTTTGTAAATATTTTGTAAACGTAAATTCTTTGAAAAGTATGCGAGATAAGGAAATGATGCATATTGCGTTTGTCAGCGTTAATTATAATTAATCAAATTTTTTGCATTATTACAATCATAACTTTAGCAAGGGAGACTAATAGCAAATCACTAATAACTATTTTTAAAAAGTTATTTAAGAAGATTTTCTAGCGCGTCTCATGCTAAAGTAATAGCTCTCTCCTTTTCATAATTTTGGGAAATAACCTCTTACGCAGCGCAAATGATGGCACAAAACACACTATTGATGTCTAAATATTGATTACTATAATGTATCAGGTTTGTTATAACGCAAAATTTTAATTCTTACGATATAACGTGTTAATCGTAAGAGTCCGTATTATATATATATATATGTATGTATACATATATTTTTTTGTATATATCTATGAATAGATAGTTTTTTAATTTATTCGATGTTGCAGTGTGGATACCTAAATAGCACTTTACGTATTCCAGCAGAAAATTTTTTTATACATAGACAGATGTTTATTTGAGGAATTTATTATCAATGTGTATATATAAGTATATTAAATATATATGTTTAATTCTCGATCTTTCGCTGTGTCGCAGGATACCAAATAAACTTTGAAGAATCAACTATCTCATAATATGTATTTATTTCCGATCCTTGTCCTCTGAAGCGTACGCGATTTCGTTCACTTCGTACACATGCTTCCTTCGTATAATTCTCACGATTATTTCTTTCTTTACATGGCAATGTGATTCGATATAGCGGGCGTAAGTAAACTTGTGTAATACTTCGCGCGGTAATATTCGTTAAACTTTGATCCTATACTGCTATTTAAATATTTATAAATATACGAAACCTAACGAGCGTGTGCACGGGAAGATCTTTCGTCAGGGAAGTATTTGGTGGCGAAAGTTCGCTTGTCGTACAAATACCTACTCGAACAAGTACAACGTGTACATACATCTACTAGATATTATCTCGATACAAATTATTAGTAACGATATAAATCGTATAGCACCCTTTTCATTAATCTTTAAATAACATGATAGACTCAAACTTGTGCAGTTGAAGAAATAATTTGTTATGTAAAATTATATAAAGATTCATAAGATGCCGTAAGAATTATAGAGAAGTTTCGTCAAATCTATTAATTCTTGGGCAATTAAAAATTTTCCGTAATGAACATATCATGGAAAAAGAAAGAAATTTCCTCGCAAGTTTTAACATCAAGTAATTTGACAATTTATCCTTACGAAATAAATTACTGTTAAAATTTATACTTTATTAAACAAATAATAGAGTTTTATCCACTTACATCCTCCTTTTAGATATATAACAATTTTAATTTCTTTTTCCCTAAAAAGAAAATTAAAATCTAAACTCGTCAGTTTTATTAAAAATGGCAATCGTGACGAGACAGATTATATATATATCTTCTGATGTATTTTTGCGATAATTTTCAATAATTGAAATTCTATTCACAATATTCCTTCGATTACATTCGCCCAAAGGTCAATATTTATAAAAAATGGAAATTCTAGAAAGCTATTTTTCAGGCAATGTGAGTCTCGTCTCTAACGCTTTTATATAGACGATCAAAGCAAGTAAGTATATACCGTATACATATTTCGTCGAGAGAGTAGTAAAACGGCATCGAGAGCGAAATTGCCTCTCGTTTCGTTATTATGTTACAAAATATATATTCCGAAGAGAAAGAGAGACAAATCATTTATCCGAAAAGTTTCTCGAAGCAACCGTGGCAGTAAGGCTTGTCGTTTTGCTCCTTGAACGTGCCCTTGTTCAACTGTTTCAAGCAAAACGCGCATACGAAATGCTCGGGATGGAATTTGCGGAACATTGCCGTTATGCAACGACCTATAAATACAAAGAAAAAAAACATCAAGATATTATGTGTCATTTGAAGATCTTAAACTTGAAGAAAATTTTATACTCACCAGTGATGGGCTTGTGACATCCCGCACACAATGATCCCCTCTTGGCGTGGTAGTGTGTCTCGCAATACGGCAATCCTTCATGGTCGAAGAATGAGCCCCCCTGAAACTTCTGTCTGCAATCCTACAAATCGAAAAAGTAAATGCATTTGAAAATATTGTATGAAAAATTTTAGCGTACAAAAAATATATAGTTTTAACAATGTAAAATTCTGGGGACTTTCCTAGAAAAAAAGGAAAAATATAATCCGTTATTTTATATGAAACATGAATGTATCTATATCTTATTTTGTGATTACACGTTGAGAAAATGTATATAAAGTTACACATACGAAGATACTGAGTGTGCCTTTTGTGTGAGATATATATCAATACCAGTAGTCTTAACGAATTGCTAAAATTTCCGCAAAGAATTTAATCAATGTCGTTTATTGTTCAGCAATTCTCGACTTCAATAATTAATATTTTTCTCAAATACGAAATCTTTATCTTAAGATATTAAGTAATAGGATTCTCCTCTTCCCCCCTCCCTTTACTACTTCTCTCCGCTTCGGAAGTTTAAATTAGTTGAATTTTAATGTTTAATATAATTATTGTTTCAATTATTCCCTCTTTTACTAAATCGATTAAATGCAAAAAAATAATATACCGATATAAAATTTTGGGAGCGTGTATATATACGTCCACTTGTTATTAACTATTTATTATGTATATACAAAATGGTTCGTAATGATCATCTTTCTGATCTCTGAATATCTAAAAATACATAATCAAACCATAATATTTCGATAAAGTAAAAATAAAATCAATAATTAGTTTTCTATCAATAATAATAATTTACATATGTACATATATACGTACATACATACATACATACATACATACATACATATATATATACATACATACATACATACATACATACATACATACATACATACATACATACATACATACATACATACATACATACATACATACATACATACATACATACATACATACATACATACATACATACATACATACATACATACATACATACATACATACATACATACATACATACATACATACATACATACATACATACATACATACATACATACATACATACATACATACATACATACATACATACATACATACATACATACATACATACATACATACATACATACATACATACATACATACATACATACATACATACATACATACATACATACATACATACATACATACATACATACATACATACATACATACATACATACATACATACATACATACATACATACATACATACATACATACATACATACATACATACATACATACATACATACATACATACATACATACATACATACATACATACATACATACATACATACATACATACATACATACATACATATAT
>NW_021849297.1:5211673-5220947 GCF_003651465.1 Formica exsecta | reverse complement strand
CGAATATACTGAGTGTGCCTTTTGTGTGAGATATATATCAATACCAGTAGTCTTAACGAATTGCTAAAATTTCCGCAAAGAATTTAATCAATGTCGTTTATTGTTCAGCAATTCTCGACTTCAATAATTAATATTTTTCTCAAATACGAAATCTTTATCTTAAGATATTAAGTAATAGGATTCTCCTCTTCCCCCCTCCCTTTACTACTTCTCTCCGCTTCGGAAGTTTAAATTAGTTGAATTTTAATGTTTAATATAATTATTGTTTCAATTATTCCCTCTTTTACTAAATCGATTAAATGCAAAAAAATAATATACCGATATAAAATTTTGGGAGCGTGTATATATACGTCCACTTGTTATTAACTATTTATTATGTATATACAAAATGGTTCGTAATGATCATCTTTCTGATCTCTGAATATCTAAAAATACATAATCAAACCATAATATTTTAAAAATATAAAAATAAAATCAATAATTAGTTTTCTATCAATAATAATAATTTACATATGTACATATATACGTACATACATACATACATACATACATACATACATATATATATGTAAATTATTATTGTTGATATAAAACCTATTATTGATTTTATTATATATACTTGTATATCTTCACAAAATACAAGAGAAAGATAGACAGCAACTCAGAATCATTCTGTGTATACTATATACACTCTCTCTTTAATGTAGCATATGTACTATACACTATCTTGAATATCGATCACAGGTCTTGGACGGAACAAGTTCCGTGTTGAATTTAAAATGGCAAAGAAGCATCAACAAAATCATATTCGTTAACTGCCATCACTTTGCCTTCATCTGTAGATGATAAAAAAATTTATAGTACTACCAAATGAATCGGATTTCTAATTTCACATTTTTCTAACTTGCTCCAATTAATTTAATAAACTTGAACTAAAAAATGAAATACACAATTATTTTGTATTTACATTATATTATATCCAATCAATTCTAAAAAAAAGGTTTTTTAAAAAGATAAATTATTTTAATTAAGGGAAATCAAATTAATCATTTTACTTTTTATAAAATGATTTTTAATGTCAATCTGTTTCATTTGTTGTTACTATAACGATTTAAGGAATGTAATTATGCATCTGCGACATTGTAGCATTCAGCTTGGCTCTTCCTCGCATATGTTGCCACAAGACGCGCATCACGCAACGTCTCCGAGTAGCTGTGTGTATACGTGTGTGCGAGACAGCCGACTCTCGTGTGTGTCTTTTTGTTTTGGGGTTGTTTTCTTTTTTTTGAGGGGAAGGGATGGGAATGAGTGGGTGAGGAAAATTTATTTCTTTACTTCTCACATATAGTACTAATAGTATTTCTGCGCAGCTCGACAGAATTCCTTTCCATTGTCAAGAGCCGCGACGCAATGTCAAGGCGCGTCGAAAACGAAAGCAGCAATCTTGAACTTCAAGCTTGCTTGCCGAGAGTATGCCCCGTAAGAGTGTGCAGTGCAAAGTGTAATGCGGTGTTGTCTGTGCGTGTTTGCAACGCGGAATCGAAACAACGATGATTTGTAGTCGGCGTTCCTCGTTCCCGGTCTTGATCAGCGCCAGCTAAATCACCTATCGAAAAATCAGCGGGGTATCGGCTCCGCATTCATAGAGCCGGAGGGCATACAAGGGGCGATATAATCGTGCGGAGAGTGGTTGGACGATGGGGTAACAAAGAAATTCAGGGACTTCGACATGAGAAATTGACAAGACGACGACGACAACGACGCGACTTTTTTACGCCTCCTGCTCTTCTTCTTCCTCGTCGTCATCTACTCCGACGCACTTGGGACACACCGGTTGTCCTTCCATTGCATAGAAGGACTTTCCAGAGACCGGCTTCTTGCAATCCTGTAATTGTCAGAGTTTAGTGTCTTTCGCGATTTTTTTCTCTGCAATTTTTCGCGTTTTCTAGGCTACGCATGAAGGGGAAAGGAAAACACCAATGGACTCTCGTAAAACTTGTGCTGAAAATAAAACTTTGTGATATAAGATTGACAAATCGTGCGAATGCGATACCTACCCTGCAGACGAAACAATCCGGGTGCCACTGGCTGTTGAGTGCAGATATGTAATTTTCCATAATGGCGCGATTACAACCGCCGCATTTAGGAGCGAACATGTCGAAGTAGTCCTCGCGGCAGTAAGGCTTACCGTCTCGCTCGTGGAAGCCCTCTTCGCCGAACTGCTTGCCGCACTGAGCGCAGAAGAAATGCTCGGTGTGCCAGGTCTTCTCCAGGGCGGTCACGCATTTCTAGAAAAAATCTTTTTTGCAACTGCGAATTTGCTTGACGAAATATTTAGGGGACTGAAGAAAAAAAGTATAGATCGTCAAGTAAAGATTATCGACCGTTTTAGAGTAAATTTGCTCGTGTTTGAATTGAACAATGATTAATTAATTTTCTCCTTTCTCTTTGCTTGTATCATAATTGGTATGATCTAGAAAAAGAAATTCCATTCAATTAAAACTTCAAGTTGATGAATTAATCAGATATTCTGCAGTTATTTTAGTGTTAAAAATTGATATATTGAGTTCATGAACGAGTTGATCAAGTTCAAACTTGACAAATTTATTGTCTCGTTGTCCTATGAACGTCAAGAGATGAAAAATTAAATTCGAGGATACATGAAGAGGGATGAGGATTTATATCGAGTCCTCTTTATTACTCTTTCTCTACCAACGTTCCTCATCTCGATCGTATCTGTAGAATCCACCATTATGACTTATACTTTTTCCCTCAAGAAAACTCTTAGAATGATTTTAAAATCCTTACATCGAGAATGGGCCCGTTGCAGTAAGCGCAACGGGGTGAGAACAAATTGTGATAGTCCGTCTCGCAGTAAGGATGGCCCTCTCTTTCGAAGAAGTTTCGCGTCCCTAATTCCTGGTTGCAGTGGGTACACGTAAAATGTTCGGGATGCCACGTTTTGCCCAAAGCCGTTATCACCTGCGTAGATACAATGTTATCAAATCAGAGAGAATGAGAGAATATCCAATTGTCGGGATCGGCTTTCAAGATGTAGCTGACGGCTACCTGACCCACGATGGGCTTCTCGCAGGCGTTGCAGCATCCCTTCTGAGTAGTATTGACACCTTGGCGGCTCATGTCAGCCTGAAGATTACCAAGCATAGAATCCAACTGGTTTTGCTTGAGGGGCTGGCTCTCCCCCGGTTGATAGAGATGAGTTGTGTGGGTCTCGGTGATGTGGACACGGGTCTGCGTGCCCTCGCCGATGGGCAGTGGACTCTGCGAGCTTTTGGTAGCCTTGTTGGGCTTCGCGTACGGGGAGTCGGTTACTGTCTGGTGCTGATGAGTGCTGTTGATCTGCAATGATATGCGAATTGTAGGATCGAGTGTGTAAATCCAGATGTTAACCTTCCATCAGAAAAACCGAGACTGATTTCGATGTGCAATTTTGGAGATAAGAAAATAAAGTAATAAGAAGTTGAAAAGGCGATGTCTATTATCTTGGATCGCCGAAAGATAACAGACATCGCGGAGAAAAATTTTATCAGTTTTCAAGATTAATTTCTCGAAAAACCGGATTACACTCGTACGACAGTACTGAATCTTCGATAATGAGTTTCCCGCGTAATTCTGTATCACGTGTATCTGTATGCTTGTGTACGTAGGACAGACATGTCAAGGTGCGAAAAGATGATTCAAGGTTGAATCGCGAACGGAGATTCGACGGACAAGGTGAGAGAAAAGTGTCGATGTCGGACAGGATGTCAAGGCGCGAGTTCGCGAGATGTTGAATGAAATGGAACGAAGACCTACGGAGATGATGGTAGATAAGAAGTAAGAAGATGTCGATCGCCACGGGCGAGCTTGCAGACTGGCCGAAAGCTCCGGGTGTTTCAGCGGGTAACGTCGTCTCGCCCCACGTCGACGCCCCACCTCTTTGGTGACTTCGTCTTCACGATTCTCCCTTCTCCCGTGGTCGCGGAAAATTGGTGACGCGGAGAAAAAGGAGTGGACAGGAGGAAGGGCGCGACGGTGGTGAGGATGGTTATTTTCGTAACATGGGGAGCCAAGAATGGGCAGGAGTGGATTTAACGCCTCGGTATTTTCCGATTCCGCGGTAAATCAAAGTGGCGACAGAATCAGGGATAAGTCTGTATCTGTTTCGTTGATAACTATATGTAGATCCGTATAAGGGATGTTTTGGAATGGACGGTTTATGCCACAGAACTCTTGGAGAGACAATCGAAAAAATTATTCGTAAATCGTCTCTTACATTCTTAAAAAAAAAATACATTTAAAATGCTTTAAAGTGAGCTTTCCAAAAAAAAAAAAATATTTGTGACCATCTAAACACCATCCTATCAAAAATTAGATGAGATTTTATTAATTCCTACTATATATTTCCGATAAAATTGAATTTTAATCTTCTTTAATTTAAGTTTAATTTATTTAGGTTTATTCGAACACACAATAGATAAATCTTCCGAAATGTGCAAATTATTTGGATGTTACTTTCAGTTATCCGGTTATGTACACAATGCAGACGAGAAGCAACAAAAAATGAGATGTGCGCTAACCCTTTCGGTACGAGATTAAACGATAAAAAAAAGTGTAAACAATTTTATTCAACAATGAACTCCTGGAAGTTTCTTTGGCAATTTCGCGTTTATGATAACGTAAGAAATATCGAAAGAGTTATTCAATCTTTTGGAACGACATTTTTTTTCAAGCATTATAATGTAAAATTTTCTATCATTTTTTTTCAATATTTCAATAATTTATTAATTTGCAAATGAGATATGCAGCCTTTATCAACCGCTCCGAAAGGGTCATTCGCGTTATGTATAGCATTACACATGGTTAAGTTATGTACCTTGAATTCGGAAAGCGAAGCCATTAGATCATCCAGCTCCTTGGTAGCGTTACTCGCGGTATGACCATTAGAATAACTCCTCTGAACCTCGGTTCGACTCAGCGAGCCATGCTGACTGGAGGGATAGCCATCATAAACCGGCTGTATCTCCGTGGACGTCTCCTGTATGGTGACCCTCACCTTTCCATCGGCGGGATACTCTCTGCTCGAGGGACAACAGTTTCCGTTTTACACCGAACGCGAGTTAATCCGAGAATTGAAATCCGCCATTATAATCTCCGGTATAAAAGTTTGCGATTTTTTTATGCTGAACTCGTCGGAATCGCTATACATATAATTTCAATCCCGAAATGATTCATGCAAATCGAGAGCTAGATGTTCGTTTAAAAGCAAGCCGCTTAATATGTAGTTTACATTGTTCTAGGATTAATTTGCGCACACAAACAGAAAGCTCACCCATTAGGCACTGCGGTGCTTAGCTCTTCGAGCAACGAGTCGACGGTGGGTCGAGAGGCCGACATACTACTCGGGGAACGGAGCATGGGGCTGGTCGCGCCCCCGTTCACCCCTGTTGTGGACACGCGACTGTCTATAATCATCAAGCCATTTGTTCGATAAAAATCGCTCCTGCCGAGATCATATTTGACCCTTCCCGAAAATGGTTCGGTAATACTTTAAATTAATTCTGTTTGAAAGAAATATAATCTCAAAATATGTTTTTTTCTATCCCCTCTTATAGATAGATTGTACTCTCTTATTACAGATATTATCGTAAATTTCTGTCCGACAAATATTTTATCTATTGCATTCGATATTTTCATCAGATAGATTAACAAATTAAAAATTTATCAAAGTTGTATCGAATTGAAATAAAATAAAGAATAAGATTATTTTTGCATCTTTGAGATTTAATTCGTGAAAAGGCCTTTACTTTCCACTGTTTCAGATTTGTAAAACTTTTGGTAATTAAAAAGAGATTTATCGACCAAATTAATCGTTCGGAAAGGGTTAAGAATTTAGATAAAGAGCCAACCTCTTTCCTGAAAGTGGGCATTATAGCGCGCATTGCTCAAGTCTTGCAGGAGAGTGTCCAACTCGGAAAGATTGTTATTGAGGGAAGGCATCTTGCTCCCGGTGCCCGTCTGGGTGTAAGACGCACTTCCGGTTTTACCGATGGTTTCCTCTATCGCCTCGCGGTTCTGGTAAGTCGGCTATAACATGCGGGCAAAGTGGCGATGAATGTTAACAGCTTCAAAGGCTTCTTCGTGAAACAGATATATACTCATCGTCTCAAAGAGATGTCGGTTTCTTTATTAATTTTTTATTGCCTCAAATGAATTTTAATGCAATCATTAATAATTTCCATTCGCTAAAAAATTTGCTCTTTCTATCTTATCTATTCAACATTCTTATTTATTTTTCATGACGCGTAAAATTTATTTCAATTTTAATATTTGATAATTCAGCTATTTCAATTTCACGTTGTATCAAGCTTAATAGCAGATATTTATTTAATACTTGATCTGATTATAAAATAATACGACGTAAATGTGACAGTAAAACGCCGAAAGCGGGTAGAAAAATTAATAGCTCTTGATGAGAGTTTCTTCGGATGAATGGATTGTACCAAGATGGCTTGAACGGCTGCTGACTGGAGGGATAGCCATCATAAACCGGCTGTATCTCCGTGGACGTCTCCTGTATGGTGACCCTCACCTTTCCATCGGCGGGATACTCTCTGCTCGAGGGACAACAGTTTCCGTTTTACACCGAACGCGAGTTAATCCGAGAATTGAAATCCGCCATTATAATCTCCGGTATAAAAGTTTGCGATTTTTTTATGCTGAACTCGTCGGAATCGCTATACATATAATTTCAATCCCGAAATGATTCATGCAAATCGAGAGCTAGATGTTCGTTTAAAAGCAAGCCGCTTAATATGTAGTTTACATTGTTCTAGGATTAATTTGCGCACACAAACAGAAAGCTCACCCATTAGGCACTGCGGTGCTTAGCTCTTCGAGCAACGAGTCGACGGTGGGTCGAGAGGCCGACATACTACTCGGGGAACGGAGCATGGGGCTGGTCGCGCCCCCGTTCACCCCTGTTGTGGACACGCGACTGTCTATAATCATCAAGCCATTTGTTCGATAAAAATCGCTCCTGCCGAGATCATATTTGACCCTTCCCGAAAATGGTTCGGTAATACTTTAAATTAATTCTGTTTGAAAGAAATATAATCTCAAAATATGTTTTTTTCTATCCCCTCTTATAGATAGATTGTACTCTCTTATTACAGATATTATCGTAAATTTCTGTCCGACAAATATTTTATCTATTGCATTCGATATTTTCATCAGATAGATTAACAAATTAAAAATTTATCAAAGTTGTATCGAATTGAAATAAAATAAAGAATAAGATTATTTTTGCATCTTTGAGATTTAATTCGTGAAAAGGCCTTTACTTTCCACTGTTTCAGATTTGTAAAACTTTTGGTAATTAAAAAGAGATTTATCGACCAAATTGATCGTTCGGAAAGGGTTAAGAATTTAGATAAAGAGCCAACCTCTTTCCTGAAAGTGGGCATTATAGCGCGCATTGCTCAAGTCTTGCAGGAGAGTGTCCAACTCGGAAAGATTGTTATTGAGGGAAGGCATCTTGCTCCCGGTGCCCGTCTGGGTGTAAGACGCACTTCCGGTTTTACCGATGGTTTCTTCTATCGCCTCGCGGTTCTGGTAAGTCGGCTATAACATGCGGGCAAAGTGGCGATGAATGTTAACAGCTTCAAAGGCTTCTTCGTGAAACAGATATATACTCATCGTCTCAAAGAGATGTCGGTTTCTTTATTAATTTTTTATTGCCTCAAATGAATTTTAATGCAATCATTAATAATTTCCATTCGCTAAAAAATTTGCTCTTTCTATCTTATCTATTCAACATTCTTATTTATTTTTCATGACGCGTAAAATTTATTTCAATTTTAATATTTGATAATTCAGCTATTTCAATTTCACGTTGTATCAAGCTTAATAGCAGATATTTATTTAATACTTGATCTGATTATAAAATAATACGACGTAAATGTGACAGTAAAACGCCGAAAGCGGGTAGAAAAATTAATAGCTCTTGATGAGAGTTTCTTCGGATGAATGGATTGTACCAAGATGGCTTGAACGGCAGCTGCACGATTTTCTATGTTTCGCCAGGTGCACTTGGCTTGTTAATCGACAAAAAGCGATGGCCTGCCAAGTTTGCGTAAAGTGCATTATTATTTAGAAACATGATGTCACTAGAATCATTATGAATATGGAATCTCGTCGTTCAGGACGAGGAGGACGATGTGGCCTTTTTCGTTTCGATGGAGTCAATTTTAGATTGCTTTTAGCAACGAAAAAAATATTCTAAAAAAGATCGCAATCGCTCTCCTGTTTAGATCGATAAATAATAAAATTATTTACAGAATAAATAATTACATATAATAAATATCGTTTCTGCAAGTCAACAAATTTGATGAGCATCGATAATTGAATTATTTATCACACTTATTGTTAGACAATTTTTGACATATTTATAATAATTATACTATTTAAAAAAACAATAAAGCTAATTTATAAAATTTATATATATTTTGTATAAAAATATAAAGTCACATGCAATTAAATTAAATAAATGTGTGTGCGTTTGTGTGAGTACATATATATATATGCATAATGTTTACTAATTATAAACATTGTCTATGTTCAAATTACAATGTTAAAGAGATACCATGTTTTAATAACTAAACCACAGATATTCCAATTACGAAATCAACCACACACACGAGGTCGTTCTGACTTGTTTACCAAAATTAAATTTAATACTTGACGTCATGCTAATCGATGGCCAAATGTGAGTCGCAACCATGCATAATCATAAATTGGAGATCTTACGACTCTTTGAAGAGAATTTGTAAAATGCATACAAAGATGTAGCGTGATCTGTTTTTAATAATCCCATATAAAAACAAGTCACCATGATAGCTAGTCTTCTCGCGATTTTAATCGCAAAAGACTATTAATTATCGCCCACAAATAATATATATATAAATTAAAACGTTCTTTTTAAAATTATAATTTTTTTATTTGTGGGAGATAACAACTATTAATCTTCTGCGATTAAAATCACGAGTAGTATTATATATATATTAGAATTGCACGGCACACATTTAGTGCAACTTTATAAGTATATAATTATATTTTTCAATATATTTGTCATAATTATTGATAGATCCAAAATAATAATTTTTCACACAAATATAATCGCCAAATAAATAATAGACAAATAGCTAATAATCGAATTTCTGAAAACGAAACACAAAGGCGGCCAAATTTATTAGATTACCACGCGCAATAAATT
>NW_021849297.1:5191686-5204694 GCF_003651465.1 Formica exsecta | reverse complement strand
TTATTTCCCCCCCCGAATTTTTTTTTTTTTTTTTTTTTTTTTTTTTTTGTAATAAAGCAGTATTACGGCACGCATCCTGCTGGATGGAAACTAGGTTACACGCTGAGTTGTCAGCCTAAAAATATCTGCGGAGAGCCAGCAGAAACATATCAGCAAGACCTATCGGCGCGGGAAATTCCGGCGACGACATCACTATTAACACGAAGAAGCGTTCGCAGGATCTTTCGCGCGACTTTTGCGCCATTTGCTATTGTTACATTTGAATGACTTATAATTATTGATGAAAGATTCTTCAACGGATACGGATATATAGTCAATTTATTTTTAAATAAAATAAAAATTAAATAAAAATTTAACGGAAAGCTATCATATGCTTCGAATTTGTACAATTTTCCAGTTTCTGCAATATTAAATATCTTTTAATTATAGGAGCGTTAAGATAATTTAAAGCTAATTCGACACATATATACACACATATGAGAAATCTCGACTCTTTTATAATTTGATAATATTGTAAAAGCTAGAATTTCAGGCACGGGATAATTTTTATGGAGCAATGTGAATAGACAAAACTGATAATAAGTGCAATGTTATATAAGGAATGTCCAAAGGGGTTTTGAAAAGTTGTATGATAATTTTCGTATATGTATATGTAAAAGAATTAAATTTTATGTGCGAAAAAATTGTGTTAAGCTTTATTTTTATTCCTATATAAGTATTTTTATTTAATTTCGTACAATAATTATATTATCAAAAAATATGTTATTTCAGAACAATACAAAATATTCGAATTTCTGTCATTTTATTCGAATGTCCAGATCTCTCCCTAAGTATAATAAAAAAAGGACAGTTTATTTTCATGAATTATGAACACTTTAAATGTTTATGATTTACATATATTTTTTCTCTTTAGTATGTGTGTATGTATATATAAAAAGATTATAATTTAACTCAGTTTATAAAATGTTAAAATATTAAACAATTAATCTATAATTATTATTTTTACGTAGAGGGAGAAATCCTCAAATTAAAAAAAATAATAAGTATTCATTATTCTTGTTAAAATATTCAATACATATTGCTCATGAAATCCTTCTAGAGATATAGTAAGATATTTGTGGGACACTGCGTATCCAGGACATGTCACGCGTCCAGCGTGTGTACAGCTCAATCCGTCACGCTCACGTGCTCGCGTTGTTACGGCATTCGGCCGGATTTATGCAACGGACTACACATTTGCATCTGCAGCAGTGCAAACGTCTGGAATCACGCATACACGCACAATCGTTTACACGAGCTAAATTCGGGATAACATCAAAGGGAAAGCTTTTAACATCCGCGACCTTCGACGGAGAATTGACACTTCTTGGCGACAATCCGGTAAGAAACATTATCGGTCTTGTCGACGTGTGTTTTGTAACCAAAGACGTTATTTAACGTCGTTGTAACAGCCATTTTAGACGAACTTACGAGAAATATTGTCAAAACAACAAAATTCAGAATTATTTTCAAGCGTTACAAGTTGTCGCTAATTAATTAAAATATTTCTATTTAATTACAAATTATCTATGATAAAGAATTAATAATCGAAAGATTTATAATATTTTCCATTAATTTAACTAAGACAATTTGATTATCAATTGCTTCAAACAGTTAAATAATTTTTGTGCTATTATTTAAAATGATAGTTAAAACAGAGTTTTTAAAACAAATTTTATACATTTAATTTGGATAAAGATATAAGATATTTTTGTCACGTATGCATGAAACAAGCTCGTTAACTCCATTCCCAGTTGATGTCAAGAAAATAGGTCTCGGACTAGCCGTGAAATTGGATCGCGTCGCACGTTGCCGATCCGCTTCCGAGGATGACGACTGCAGCAGAAACGCGACGACAGATCGATGCCATAACAGCGTTCTGAGAAGAATAACAGGAGCTGGGCAACTTGCGCGGATGCGATTTGAAAAACATAGCTATCATCAATTTCAGCTGTAAATTTGGTCAAACTCATCAATCATGAAATAATCGATTTAACTTTTAAGCCCGCGATTTTTTTTCTCTCTACTGTTAATAAGTCTCTCAAAATGAGCACTTCTCTCAAAAATTGAATTTTATATACTATGATAAGAGTATTGGAAAAAGAATATATTCGCATAATAATAAATATATATAAATATTGTTATAATATATTAATAATTATATTAAAATATTGTTATAATATATTAATAATTAAACATATTCTAAAAATATGTAGTATAGTTAAATACAAGTTATATAAATAAAAATAATAATTAACTTCTTGATAAAGATAGTCTTCATTTTTTTACTAATTTTAATTATGTTTATATAAATATAATTTAATCGTTTGAGAATCATTTTTACAGTCTGAATAATTTAGACCATTATCTGAATGCAAACAAATCGAAACAACTGCTATATATCCGATATCCGTATTATGACCACCTGGACTTTACTTACGTTACACTTAAGAAGTGCATTCACCTGACATAGGGCATTCTCCTCTATTGTTTCATGTAAACGATACTACTCAAAGTAAATATAAAAAGTAATAAATATGTCGATTCATCAAATATATCATTTTAATAATTATTTTAGTCTCTATTTAGATAATTTAATTTTTTAATTTTTTCGCATTAATTTCTTCGAAAGATAGAGACATTTATAATTACAAACATATTTTAATATATTCGTCTATTCTCTCATTCATTACAGGAAAAATTTAATTTTTCACGATTCACCTGTTTCCCGATTGAAAATAATAAGATAGTAACTTTAACATTTTTTAAAACTTCCTCAATTAAAGAAAAAAGACTTTAAAAAAAGATTAAAACATAATTATATATGAATGTTTCTATCGTTTTCGATGCAGAATACATTGAAATCGACTCGTCTCTCTATCTGAATTCTATTACTTCAAGTGGATGCATAACGTTCGCAACAGTCGATATATTTAGATATCTACAAGAGTATAGCTATTAAAAAGATATATCTGTATGCATTTTTAAATATATAAATGCACATAATGTTGCAACTCGACGTCGCGACGATATTATCGGATTGAAGGTGAACGGAAGGCGCTTTTCTCTGCGGAAAAAAATGCGATTTAACGCGATAGCGAATGATGCAGTTGGCTCGGCCGCATATTTTGCAGCAAGAGCATAAGTCGAATCGATAAGCATGAATAATAGAGACCAAGCTGTCCTAGGTCGAGCAGAGGATCGATAGAATCGGCAGGGAACGTAACAGGTGTTCCCTGTCGCGGGAAACTCGGAACAAGCGCGGAAACGCAGTATTTTTTTTTCCTGTACGTTTCTCTTTTATGCGACTCGTGGAAAATATTCTCGCTACTTGCTATACGGAACGGATTTCACCTTTTTATTCGTAACTCTGTACAAGAACTTTTTTTTAAATAAACAACTTCGAAAATAATAGATTATTAAATCCTATGAGCGATTCTAATTTTTAGACACGACGGAAAATACACGTAATTCTTAGCTAGAAAAAAATTAAAAGATTATATAAAGATTAACGAGTATAACATAAAAAAAAAACTTAGAATTTATTATTTTGTAAATTGTTTTTAATTAATTAATTAAGAACTAATTTCTCTGAGTTATTCGCTCACTGTGGGATCAATTTTTTTTATTGATTAATATCGTTACAAAGAGATTAGGTTCCGTTCTTTGTATAGTTATAGCTCTTGTATCTTCAAACACATCTTCGCAACGTTTTTTTTTCCAGAGAAAAAAATAACTAATACGAGAGTAATTCGAGACTCTCTTCCGACTAATATTCCGTCTGCCGCAAACGTTCGATGTTACGCCTGTAGTGATGCTTCTCTCGAGCGTCAATTTTAGACACGATATTGATTCTAATTTTAGCACCACCGTTGCGTCATAATTATTTCCGACCGTGTTTTATGACAGTGGAAAGTTTTTTTTTTTTCAAAACAACCGATGGTTAACCGAGAAATATCGAGTTTGTCGTATAAAATCTACAAATCGTCGCGAGGCTTAGATTTTACAACGAAAGCAGGTGATTACATGTTCGTTCTATTCTGTAACATTCTATTTTCACGGTTATAACTCTGCGTGTAAATAAATTCAAGAGCGATCGCATGGTTAACTGACGTTTCGAGAGTACTTTGGAATGTTCGCGCGTCTCTCGATTTAATTATTATTCCAAAGTCACGATATATTAATGCGCTTCCAAAATAATCTAAATTAATGCAACAAATATTTGCCACATAAATTTACAATAAAAAGTTATAAAAATATGTATTTAATTTAAAAAAAAAAATATATATATATATGCTTCTTCTATATTTCAGTAATAAAAACATTTCTTTTAAAAACGTGCATGTGATAATTCGTATAACGGAAGATCTAGGTATTTTTTTAGAAATATACATATCCTTTAGGATTAAAAGATGCAATAATTTTAAAATCTAAAAAAAATGTTTGCTTGATTATAAACGTTCATATTAATGACGTTCGTGGCCCTGAAAATGAAAACAAGCCACATGCGACTGAAAAATGTCGAAAGGGGACCACGTTGTATCTCGCCAAGACATCGTATCGACAGTTATTATGCCGTCGGCGAAGAGGTTTATTTGCGGATTCCCCCTATGTCACGCTTTCGCGACCATGACGACGAATTGCTCTATTTCAGGACGTTTTATAGACTGGAAACGACGTTAGTGCCAAAAAGTTAATTTTGTATAACGAAAGGAGAGACTACTACACAATAAAATATATTTTGTAAAACTCTATATATATCATTATATATATATATATATATATCATCGAAAAAGAATGTAATATATAATATGTTTCATACTTTAATATTTTTCAATAAAAATGGGATCCTTTATTAGTAAGACGTATTGTCCACATAATAATGAGTCATCTTGTTTTTATAACAATAATCTTACCAAAAATATATTCGTGAATTTTCCTTATTTTATATAATATATAATACACTCAAAAAAATGTCTTGCTGATATAGGTAGATTTCTAGGTGTCACAACAAAAATTTATCGCTATTTTAATATTTATAATATATATTATAATATATATATATATAAATTCAAAAACGAAAGAATCGAAAAACTCTTCGTGTCGAGTATTTCACAGTTTATATTTTATAAAACTCCAAATAAAATTTAGCAATTTCAAAATTAAGCGATTGCCATCGAGCTACCATCGAGGCACTTGGCTCCATCTAGTAAACTATGTTCACGACTTTAGTCACGTCTCTTCAGCAAGCTCGATGAATTCTCCGACTTCGTCGATAAATCGTCGCGATTTGTACCGTTCGCGATTTTGCTCGGAAACGGCTACATATTTTGCGAATCTTACTTGACTGCGGCGTTTAACAGGATCCTACAGATCCCACTGAATATTCTTGTAAATCTAATTAAATTAAGACAATCTAGACACGAAATAATAATTTAATTATCATTATAAAAGATATAATCAAATTATAAAAAATTCAAATGTTTTTTCGCTGAATATAAATGTTTAAATCCGCTGAATAAGATTAAAAAAGAAACCATCGTTAATCTTTAATTAAGATTAAAAGATTTCTATATCGACGGTACTAAAAAATTGCAGCGACAATCGCGAGATATATATCTTTCGGCTGAATTTAAATTTGCCAAATACAGAATAAAGAGGCGCACGGCCTCTTTTATTATAGATCTATTATTATTCTAATTAAGATAAATAAAAGATCGACATACCGATTGCGGTGGCAGTGGTGAGGTTCGATTGTCATAGGATCTGTAGACGGTGGTCGCGTGGGTGCGAGCACCATTCAACGATCCGTAACCGGGTGTCGCATTACCACCGACGTGATTCCCTTCCGACGACACGGTGTTCTGCAAGTCCGCCAGCAGCGCATCTGAAAGCAGATTTTAGATCCAATTTATAAATCCGTTGAAGATGCAAGGGACTCGTATCGATTTTCGCGGGAGGGGTCGATCTCCGACTTCGAGAAAAGTTCGGATAAAACACGTGACTTACTTTACACACTATCTCATCCCTAAATTTATCAAAGAATCTCCACTATTTCGGGCGCACTCTGTATAACGTTCGGAAATAAACAGACGGAAACATCCGCTGTAACTGATTGTTATATCGTATACAAGAGATAAATATGTGTAGAAACGATTATTTCTTATTTCCTATTCGCGTACTTTAATCATATATACAGATTGAGGCACTTAACTTTATGATCTAAATTATCTGTTATGCGGTTATCGAGAAATGTTTTTAAATTATCTGTTATGCGGTTATCGAGAAATGTTTTTAAATTATCTGTTATGCGGTTATCGAGAAATGTTTTTAAATTATCTGTTATGCGGTTATCGAGAAATGTTTTTAAATTATCTGTTATGCAGTTATCGAGAAATGTTTTCAATGGGAAAATATAATGCAAAAAAAATTTCTGATAACATGATTATATAGTTTTTTTTTATGGTATTTTAATATTTATCTCCATTTCTTTTAATGGAATAAAAGTATTAATTAAATATTGAGCAAAAAATCAACAGTGTTTACGAGATATTTCATAATTTATTTTAATATATTGTGTGTAATATAAAGTATGCAAAGACATCTTGCAAAATCTACTAAAATATTTGCAAGTTCCGCAAAAAGTGAATATGATAAAAGTGATACGCCGTTATTTGTCCAATCGAGAACTCACTTAAATATATTCGAGGTGGCGCGCGTATGTAAAAAAGAAAATGTCACGACATTATTTCACGATGATGTCACACCCGGTGTGTTGCTGCCGCGTCCTTGACAGGCGCCTTGATTGTCACGGCACATTTAATTTATTTAATCCGAAATGCCGAAGGTTTCCCTCCATTTACTGATGAGACCAAACGCGCAACATTAAAAAAATTCTTACAAATATAAATATACTTCATGTGTGTAGAAAAAGGAACAACAAATCCAGGAGATAACAACGCTAAACGCAAACTTAAAACTATATTAATAACAAATATATTTGTGTATGTGTGCGTGCGTATATATGTACGCGTATAAAAAAAATTTATATATTTTATTTATAATTTATATCTGATAATAAATATAAAGAAGAAAATATATAAAAGGAAAAAAAAATTGATTGGTGCGAATAGAAGAGGGAAACAAATATTTACTGAAGACTGCTGCCATCCTGAAAGTTAAAATATGCATTTTTTTTTATTGTCATGTTTACACGACAAGTCAGTTACGACGTACACAGATCGAGAAGAACTGCGAAATTTTTCATTACAGATTCACCTTGTTTTTCTATCTAAATTATAGCTGATTTTTCATACACCCTTGATAGGCATCTGAAAGCTTTATCTTTTCCAAATATATTTCCTTCCCCATTCATAGAAAAATTCTAAGGATTGGAAAGGAAATTTCTTCAAAGGGAATGTGTAGCTTAGAAATATCTATATAACATTCCTAATTAATTTGTTTGTTGTTTCGTCCAGTTTAGCTCGTTGTTTAATCGGCGAGTCTAAATAATCAAAGAAATGCGCATTTACCGAGAGTAACGAGGTTACTGGTCGCTTTCTCACGATTGTACACCTGGTACAGGTTCTCGTCCTCGGATACGTACGCGCATCGCGTCGTCTCCATCGCGAGAGAGTCGAAAAGGCACACGCGACACACCCACTATTTCAGGAACGTTGAACCCCGCGAGAGCGGCGAGCGCGAGTTTCAGGCCGAGTTCGGCGAGTTTCGATCAGCAAAAATGCGGAGAAAGTTTGTCCACAACCGAGAAAACAAATCCGCCGACGGGAGAGGATTCTCGATCCTCCCGGCGCGATTTGCGTTTTTTTTCTAAGTAACTTTCCCAAGAACAAAATCGACTATAAAAAACTATAAACTGTAAAAAAAGAATTAAAAATATTATTAGACAATTTTTTCCGCAAGAGTGTTAATTCTGTCAAACGCGATCTCAATTTTAAAATTATTTTAATTCGAAAGATACGTATCGAGAAATTTGCAAGCCAAGAAACGATAAATTAGTTCACCGAAGCAAAATATGAGAAAGACGAAGCGAACTGCGACATCGTTAAAGACTGGCGCCGATAAGGAAGACAAAGTTTATCAAGCATTTCAATCTCTCTGCAAATTTATCGCGATATTCAGTCTGTCGCGCCTATTATGTACACATTTATTTCTGGAATTATATATATTATCGTCATTATTATCTCTTCGTCTCATATGTATCGCGGAATGCAAAACAGAGGAAATCAAACGCTGCTACTAACAATAAGCCCTAATCATATCGAATCGGAAATGAACTTCTATATCATATCATTCGCGTGTAATTTCTTTCGTATTCACCTCGAACAATTTGCACTTTTTTATCCGTCAACTACCCGAATGACTTTACTCTGATTTTACTCAGCGCTCCAGCTAACGACACGTGTTCAACGAAGCGAATTGGAGCGACGACGCATCAGCGTCAACGGCACGGCACTGATTGTCATTGAAGTTCGCGGGAAAGCGATACCGCGAGCTGGAGGAAGGAGCGAAACGGCCTCCTCGTCATGGAGAGGAGAAGGAATAACGTAAGACATAAGGCAGGCATATAAGGCGCAAGACGATAGTGGGGCATTCTCGTACGTTGGAAGCTGCGGTATTCAGAAGAAACGAACGCGAGCCTAGGTGACTGGTTTCACGACGACTCATTACGAGGAAGACGATTGCACCGAACATAAGAGTGGCTTCGAGGAAAGCTTTGAGCTATGGGCTCTAAGAAAGAGGAAATGTACAGAGTGACCCAAAATCAATCTGGTGTCGATTTGTCCTTAGCGGAAATCTCGAGGCTTCAGTAATGTTAGAGTTATAAGTGATTGCAAAGAAAGAGCTTTTCATGAATTAAACTTCGCTAAACAGATAACAAAATTATATTCTTGAATTGATTTCAGATGGAGTTTTTCGATAGAATATTATTTAATATAATTTTGATTGTAATTTTAAAATTTTAATTTTACTTCAATTTTAATGCATTAAAAATCCAAATTAATTGAAGTATCATTAAAGGAACATCCAATGATTATGAAACATCATATATGGGATGTAATAAATCTAATTTATTTCTTTTTTAGAAATTTAAAAATATGTGAATTGATAAATTATTTACTATGATATTACTAATCAGAATTAAACAAAAGAATTAAAGGAAACTTCAGCCAAATTAATTTCAGTTATCTAGAAATGAGTTTAAATCGATATATAGCGTATTCTTTTAATTATTTTGCATTGGAATTTATAAAACTTCATTTTTCAAATTAATTTAAAGTCGGCTTCATTATTACTTCCCCATAAATTTTAGTTATTACAATAATTCATGACGAATATATTGCAAAAAAATTCACGATGATGTCACACCCGGTAAGTAGCTGCCGCGTCCTTGACAGGCGCCTTGATTGTCACGGCACATTTAATTTATTTAATCCGAAATGCCGAAGGTTTCCCTCCATTTACTGATGAGACCAAACGCGCAACATTAAAAAAATTCTTACAAATATAAATATACTTCATGTGTGTAGAAAAAGGAACAACAAATCCAGGAGATAACAACGCTAAACGCAAACTTAAAACTATATTAATAACAAATATATTTGTGTATGTGTGCGTGCGTATATATGTACGCGTATAAAAAAAATTTATATATTTTATTTATAATTTATATCTGATAATAAATATAAAGAAGAAAATATATAAAAGGAAAAAAAAATTGATTGGTGCGAATAGAAGAGGGAAACAAATATTTACTGAAGACTGCTGCCATCCTGAAAGTTAAAATATGCATTTTTTTTTTATTGTCATGTTTACACGACAAGTCAGTTACGACGTACACAGATCGAGAAGAACTGCGAAATTTTTCATTACAGATTCACCTTGTTTTTCTATCTAAATTATAGCTGATTTTTCATACACCCTTGATAGGCATCTGAAAGCTTTATCTTTTCCGAATATATTTCCTTCCCCATTCATAGAAAAATTCTAAGGATTGGAAAGGAAATTTCTTCAAAGGGAATGTGTAGCTTAGAAATATCTATATAACATTCCTAATTAATTTGTTTGTTGTTTCGTCCAGTTTAGCTCGTTGTTTAATCGGCGAGTCTAAATAATCAAAGAAATGCGCATTTACCGAGAGTAACGAGGTTACTGGTCGCTTTCTCACGATTGTACACCTGGTACAGGTTCTCGTCCTCGGATACGTACGCGCATCGCGTCGTCTCCATCGCGAGAGAGTCGAAAAGGCACACGCGACACACCCACTATTTCAGGAACGTTGAACCCCGCGAGAGCGGCGAGCGCGAGTTTCAGGCCGAGTTCGGCGAGTTTCGATCAGCAAAAATGCGGAGAAAGTTTGTCCACAACCGAGAAAACAAATCCGCCGACGGGAGAGGATTCTCGATCCTCCCGGCGCGATTTGCGTTTTTTTTCTAAGTAACTTTCCCAAGAACAAAATCGACTATAAAAAACTATAAACTGTAAAAAAAGAATTAAAAATATTATTAGACAATTTTTTCCGCAAGAGTGTTAATTCTGTCAAACGCGATCTCAATTTTAAAATTATTTTAATTCGAAAGATACGTATCGAGAAATTTGCAAGCCAAGAAACGATAAATTAGTTCACCGAAGCAAAATATGAGAAAGACGAAGCGAACTGCGACATCGTTAAAGACTGGCGCCGATAAGGAAGACAAAGTTTATCAAGCATTTCAATCTCTCTGCAAATTTATCGCGATATTCAGTCTGTCGCGCCTATTATGTACACATTTATTTCTGGAATTATTATCGTCATTATTATCTCTTCGTCTCATATGTATCGCGGAATGCAAAACATCGGAAATCAAACGCTGCTACTAACAATAAGCCCTAATCATATCGAATCGGAAATGAACTTCTATATCATATCATTCGCGTGTAATTTCTTTCGTATTCACCTCGAACAATTTGCACTTTTTTATCCGTCAACTACCCGAATGACTTTACTCTGATTTTACTCAGCGCTCCAGCTAACGACACGTGTTCAACGAAGCGAATTGGAGCGACGACGCATCAGCGTCAACGGCACGGCACTGATTGTCATTGAAGTTCGCGGGAAAGCGATACCGCGAGCTGGAGGAAGGAGCGAAACGGCCTCCTCGTCATGGAGAGGAGAAGGAATAACGTAAGACATAAGGCAGGCATATAAGGCGCAAGACGATAGTGGGGCATTCTCGTACGTTGGAAGCTGCGGTATTCAGAAGAAACGAACGCGAGCCTAGGTGACTGGTTTCACGACGACTCATTACGAGGAAGACGATTGCACCGAACATAAGAGTGGCTTCGAGGAAAGCTTTGAGCTATGGGCTCTAAGAAAGAGGAAATGTACAGAGTGACCCAAAATCAATGGTGTCGATTTGTTCTTAGCGGAAATCTCGAGGCTTCAGTAATGTTAGAGTTATAAGTGATTGCAAAGAAAGAGCTTTTCATGAATTAAACTTCGCTAAACAGATAACAAAATTATATTCTTGAATTGATTTCAGATGGAGTTTTTCGATAGAATATTATTTAATATAATTTTGATTGTAATTTTAAAATTTTAATTTTACTTCAATTTTAATGCATTAAAAATCCAAATTAATTGAAGTATCATTAAAGGAACATCCAATGATTATGAAACATCATATATGGGATGTAATAAATCTAATTTATTTCTTTTTTAGAAATTTAAAAATATGTGAATTGATAAATTATTTACTATGATATTACTAATCAGAATTAAACAAAAGAATTAAAGAAAACTTCAGCCAAATTAATTTCAGTTATCTAGAAATGAGTTTAAATCGATATATAGCGTATTCTTTTAATTATTTTGCATTGGAATTTATAAAACTTCATTTTTCAAATTAATTTAAAGTCGGCTTCATTATTACTTCCCCATAAATTTTAGTTATTACAATAATTCATGACGAATATATTGCATGTTGGTTTAAAATCTACTTTCGCTACAATTTCGAAAAAATACGAAAGATAAGGAACCTTTCATATTGAGTGACTAAATAAACTAAAAGTACTTAAAGTGCTTTAAGTACTTTAATAATCTGGGATAGCAAACAATCCCACAGTATATTCAGTTGATCTAAACACATTCTAGATGGCAGGAGAAGGCTGAATGATGAAGTATATTTCTCGCAAATTCTGATGTAAAACATCCAGCTCTTAATATCAAAAGAGATTTAACATGAGAAAAACATATTCTTTTAAAACTATCAGTTTTGTGCGATTATGAACATATCTTGAATATTTTACAATAAAAAATGTCAGTAAATGTTTGGATCATTTCGCACAAACAAACTCATATATACTAGTAGTAGCGTAGCTCGAAAAAAATCTCGATATCGCATGCACATTCGCATTTCACTCGAAATTCATGGCGTTGTCAAAACAGGATTTACGTTATTTAAAAAAATAAAACCCATCGGCATGTTTAGATTCATCATACGCATATTGCAAGCGCGTGAGCGCCTCTAATGCAATCTTTTTTTGCTCGGCATACGCCGCGATAGCAGGTTGAGTAATCGTCTGAATGGTACTTTAACATTGGCATGAAGCCTGGCTGAGCTTATCGAGGTCTATTTTGCACGGCTGATTCATACCGCGAGTCCGACATATCGTGCGTAAAACGCGCGTGCCTTGCGTAAACCGCAAAGAGGATAAAGTTATGACGTTGACTATTCTATCACGATCGTTTCTCGTTATTGCCGCAATATAAATTCCTGCCGATCTGAATTACTCACGAGGATTCGCCTAATCTCGCGTTGCGTTAATTCTAAACTAGGACGAGTGTAAGATGAAGAAGAATTATATCGATGAATATTATAAGAGATATCGTCGAATTCTCACAAAAAATCCCCAAAATTGATTTTTTTTCTAAAGCTTTGTTTCGGAAAAACATTGTGTTTATTAAAT
>NW_021849297.1:5155628-5191026 GCF_003651465.1 Formica exsecta | reverse complement strand
TATAAATATAATTTTCATAAATCATAAAATAACTTTTGTTTTTATATTTAATAGAAAATAAAGGTATACATTAAAAAGATAGATATAATTTATATAAGTAATGAATAATTACTAAAACAAATTAATAAATATATTTTTTATAAAAACATTATTGCAAACATTGTCAAAATTAGGGTTAATGAGAAAATTCTTGAACAATACTTACTAACGTATTGCTCCCACCGTGCGTGACGTTGAATCGTCGCCAAATGAATCGGTGAAATCGGCGAGACAGGCCTCATCACGTCTGTCATTTTTACGCGTTTTCAAGAACCTCACACGGCAATTTCTCTACGCGAGAAACAACGATAAATAGGGTAAAGCTAATAGGATATTCTAATGTACAGAATGACCAACAAATCATATTACTCCAAAACTGAATTCATGAACATCAAGCTTAATCTATTCACAAAAAATTATAAAGATTGTAGTCTGAACGTTTTCAAATCTTTCGATTTAATATCTTGTTTTAATTGATTCATCAAATTATATATTACCAAAAAAATTATCAGGTACTTTTTATATAGTTTGTTTCTTGCAGTAATAATTTTTGGCAATCCTGTACAATCGTATAATATATAATCGCGTTCTAAATTATATACACAGAATCGCGAAAAGAGTTGGGTTTGTAATTCCCCTATAGTTTTTAAACTGCATGAGATATAACTGTATATGTTTATCAGTCCCAATTTGATTTTTTAAAATATTATTTTGTTAACGAGGAAAAATTTTGGCAACGAGAGAGAAGCGGAAATAACGGTTGACAATGTAAACAAGCGAAAAAAATTCTTATTACGATCAAAAATATCCGCTGCTCGTTATCGATAACAATAATCGCCGCCTCCGTCCGGATTCTTGGTAAATCACACGCCAACTGAATCCGCCACGCGATGTGTTGTGTTCTAAACTTTGCTAGTACCGTGGGATAAAAATAAATCACAAATTAGAACAGAACTAGCGCGACTTCGTTCTGGACCGACCGACTCTACACCTTTAATCCTACTCCAGAAAGCGGCTGCGTTTCATTTTCAAAGAATGTGTGTAACATCGCGCGACGTTTCCTCGGCATTTTCTTTCTCAATTTCTTTCAACAGGGCAGATATTTCTTTGATGAGACGATCTTTAAACAATTTAAGACAACACATATCTAGATTTAAAAAATATCTCAATGTCAAAATTAATTTTACGAGGGCTGTTCAATAAATAAGTCTATAAATAACAAAATAATAATGCCATTATTCCCTTAATTAAGAATAAGTGCATTTTAAGTGGACGAACATTGTCACGGTCAAAAGATTCGCGAGACCGAGGACGAACAGAAGTTGATAAACGCAACTTCAGTATCTCGTTATCAACGACGCGTCGAGATCCGTAACTACGTAACACTACTGGATACGCGAAATGACACAAGCACGTGGCGCGGCGAGATGATTCGGCGAGAGATGATTCGCGGAGATGATCAATCAGCTGCGGATGTCTGGCGGGACTAGACGGGACTGGCACCACGTGCTGTTGTAGCCTGCCGTGGCTTACGAAATATCTGTATTACGTGAAATTACCCTCCCCCTCTGATTCTCTCCCTCTCGTTTCACCCGCGACGCGCGCGCGCGCTCTTCGCGAGATATGTTGGAAGATTAGATCGAGCAAATATAACGAGAACGGATATTCCTCATCCGATTGATAAATCACGCTTCGAATTAAAACACAATTCACGCGCGAAATAAACTTGGCAAAGTATCGCCACGAATGAGACAACAATATCTTATATTTCAACTAACGATAAGAGAGATGTAATTCTTTTCTCGATAATTCTATTACTTTCACAAAATATCGCGGTAATCGCGAAAAAGTCGCAGACACCAACGGATACGGCTCTTTCGCGACCTTCTTTCGCGGACACGATTTTTTCGTCCGGTTACACGATCAATCGATCGACTGGTATCTAAATTGCGGCCGATCCATTATCACGCCTTCCTACATATTCCGCATCGCGAGTGTAGCAGGTATGGAAACACAGGCAAGACTGACCTCATATGGAGGTGCGGGTCTCTTTGGAACGATGAGAAAGACAGGAGATACCTACGCACCTATGCTCACCTTGAATTAATATAACCGACCGATCATCGATCGCCAAGGTATGCACTGTCGTATATGTAATAATCATTAATATATATCACGAGAGCTAATCGTATGCAGATGTAACCGGTAATCAGAAATTGATGTGTGTGAGAGAGAGAGAGAGAGAGAGAGAGAGAGAGAGAGAGAAGCGTAGATATCGTATTCCAACGAATGTCTAATTACATCATGTCCAAAGTAATCGGTTATAAAGTAATCAGATCTGCATATCTTCATTCGTATATCTAGATAATTGACATGTTCTTGTAATATATGTAAAAGGAGAAACTTAATTTATACTGTGTGTATTGCATCTGCATATCTCACTATCAGTTATTCAAAATACTTCAAAGTCAATTTAATTGTAATGGTGTTCTTAAACCTCTTCATAGTCACAGAATTTTCTAAATTTCTTGAGATAAAAATTGTATTGCCATAATTAATAGTTAAATATAAAAAAATAAAGCCTCTTACGCAGATAAGTTACTTAAATTTGCTGAATAAAATTAAGAAATAAATCTTTTTTCGATCTTTTTTCTTCTCTTTTCTTTTCTTTCAAACTTGGCTTTTTCTCTTTTTGTTTGTAATAGAGGGTTATCCCATATATTGTAATAAATAAAAAAATTATTGTAAAATAATATTAAAAATTTTTGTCAACGCTTAGCAGATTTCTTATCAATCTACCGATGATTAATATTGTCATAATAAAGAAACGTTTTATGTATAATTAATAAAATTAAAAAAGAATCATGAATTAATCAGAAATAACACATATGTACAATTTGTTAATTTTTTAAACTCTCAATTTTTTCCTCAAGAAAAATAAAAAAAGATTTGCATTATTTATTATTATTCTTGCAACACACGTGAGTCAAAAATGTCGGACTTACATCCAGGAGGCGAGCCCTTCTTCATGGTGATCCTGAAGGGCTGATAAATATCGCCCGGCTCTACCTTGCCATACATCGTCCGGTCCATCGCCATCTTTCTTTATCCACTCACATATACACACAGACGCACGTTCTTTGGCTGTGTACGTCCGCGAGGACGAATCGGGTACGCGTGCGTACGCGTACACGTGTTCACTCACGTGGCGCTCGTCGAGTAAACGATGACATAAGCTCCTTCCCCCTACTTTCAGGAAAGTAATTACGGTACTCGACGTTGCGTGACGCGAATTGATGCTAATTTGACGGATTAACGCGATAGGAGACGTCACTTCCGAAACTACGCAAGTCCGATGTACTGTAAAAATAGCTAATTATCGCGTTTCGTAAAATGTTAATAGCGAAAAGTTTTCCGTTTTATTGGATTTCGGACTATAAAATTGGAAAATTTGTGTAAAATATGTAAAAATAATATTTACATAAAGGAATTTAAATTGTTTTCTTCTTCACGCGCTAACGGTTATTAGTAATCAATTATAGAGATAATATCTCGCGAGAATAAAAACCTATTTTCCTATTAATCTTTATGACTACGGAGTAATGAACTCTAAAATATCTAGAAGTAAGAGCACAAGGAAGAAGAAGAAGAAGTGAAGCATCTCGAAGTACTGTGTTGAGCGAAATGATTTACTCGACGGTTCAACGAAAGAGATTGACCCTTTATTGTGTTAGTAAGGTACAAGTGGACCGCGGACTATTTCAGATTACTAATTTTAACACCGTATAAATTTCATTTAAAACATCTCGCAAAGTTCTCTTCTCTCTAAATCAATAAATCAAAAGATGATATATATCAGAATAATATAATTTAATCAAAATGTAATTATTATTGAAAATACAAATGTTGAGAATTTTTTTGCAGGAATTAATCGTCAATTTTATCCCATTCCTTCGACATAATTAAGAGGCAATTATTTGATATGTTTCTTTCGAAACTTATAACCTTCAGAAATGCATTTCCGGTGCAACGGAACGATGTTCAAAGTTACATCGAGAAAATATTATAGTAAAAATTACAATAAAATTTTTATAATCTCTCTCTCTCTCTCTCTCTCTCTCATGGAATATACTAACATATATAAAATAAATCACCATAATTTTATTCAATAATTATTATATATGTTATTATATATACGTTATATTTTATAAAGAAGTATTGTGTAATTATTCAAATATTTTGATGCGTAAACAAATGCATAATTTACCGCTTTTATAGTAATAAATATCTTAATGTCGTTATATTTAAGCTTTATAATAAATGTTGTGAAAGAAAATGTATTTTTTATATAATTCGTACTGTAAAATTTTCTTCGTATACTTAAAAAAATTATTCCTTTGTATAGATAATAAATTTTAGGGAAAAAAAACATATAATTATATTATATGCCTCCACTATATTTTGTACTACTCTCTCTTACCCTTTCTCTCTCTCTCTCTTTAATTATATTATAATGTTACTGTGCAACTATAGAATTTAACGACACAATGATGTATCTCCGTAACGGATTGTCCCCTTAAGGCGACATCGGCACGATTTCTTTTCTCGGAAAATGCGAATTTCGGAGTAACGAAGCGACCGACGATGAAAACACGCGAAAACACGGAAAACTTGATCGCGACTGCACAATCACGCGCACACGGCGACGTCTTTGGCGACAGAGCCGGCGAATAAGAGTAAATCGAACCGGCGCACGCGGGTGTATTTCCGGCGCTCACCCGCGCTCAGTGTCACAAGGGGCTCTCTTTCGGTCTCTTTCGTCCTGGCCGCTGTCTCCGCTTTCATAGAAAGGGAGGCGTCACGAGGTAGAAAGAGAAAAGAAGAAAGAGAGACAGGTAAATAGATGGAGAAAGAGAAAGTATTGCGATGAAGAAAGAGAATTGCAAGAAGAGAGATAGAAGTATAGACAAAAACGGAGGAGCCGGTAAAAGAGAGAAAGAGACATTGTGAAAAGAGGAGGTAAATATATAGAGAGAAAGAGAGAAAGAGAGAAAATGTCGTGATGAGGAAAATAGAGAAAGGAGAGATAGAACAAGAAAGAGGGTCGCGACAAAGAGAGTCGAAGAAGAATCAGAGAAACAGATAAAGAGAGAGAGAAAGAGAAACAAGACAACGCTACAAGAGAAAAGAAAAAGAGAGAGGAAATGTTGCAGAAAATATATCGAAGATTATAGCGATAAACATTATTCATTACAAAATAATATGAAATGATTAATATTATATATTAATGAATATATTGAATTAATATGTATATTGATACTATTTTTTTTTTTTTTAATTTGGACGTGTTTCTTGAGTGAGTCTTGATGCAATAAAAATATGTATCACATATTTATCGATCCATTGTATGCTACCATCGCTATCGTTATCAAGGTTACCGTGTTATCAACACGAATATCCACTAATGGCTGAAGATTAGCGCGTTCTACAAATTACGCAACATTCATCTCCTACATGAGTTACATATCTCACACAAGTTCTATTATTCCTAATTAAGGGAAACCCACTTATTTTCTTAAAATATAGTATATATCGAAAGATTGAATAAACAAATCATAACAATTTGATATACAACAATAAGATTACGAAAGGTAAATTCTAACGTTCACTCGGTGAACACTAATTAGAGCTTAATACATCGACAATGATGTTTAGGATTCACCAATTATAACGCCTCCGCGACAAAATATATCTGCCATTCACCGGCGTTTGTGTTAATCACCAATTAATATAAAACCACGGCCGCGAACAGACGCGTCGATTAGAAATGCAAAACGATATCAGTGCCAAAGATATTTTATTCATACTTTACCTTTAAAAAAATAGTGTTATGTCAATACACTTGCTTGGAATTACTCTATAATTAAATTTTCTTTTTTAATTTATATATTATATTTATATAATTCTCTAATATAATTATCTAATATAATTTTATATGCTACACATGTTTCTTCTGGATTTATTTTCGAGATTTTATCTTTTTGGCACTGACGTCTCGCGTTTCCAATCTACGAGTAACGAAACGTCCCTTGTCACGTCACGAATGCATCGAGCGGCGGTACCTTAACGAGTGCGTGACAAACTAATGTGCAGTTGGTATAACACTGATGCAACGAGACCTTCTCGCCATATAAGAGTCCGAGATAATAATTACGCTTGTGCCCCTCTCTAACGGCTTTTCCTCCCCATTCACGCCGCGAATATTCAGCATATTTTATCCGCGGATTTGTAATGTCCGACAGTGTCGAGGAAATGAGTCGAAAGAACTGCCAGCGAGATATAAAAGAGCTTTCAAATTGACATTGCATCGATGATTAATGAACGAATGTCATTGTGTATATAAAAGAAAAAGTGCTACTGCATAATGTAATTCAAAATAACTATTTTTCTTGCATGATATATACATGTAAGAGTACTTATACACTTTCAGGTTTTCTGTGTCAATGAGTAAAAATAAGAAAAAGGTATTGTATGAATATTAGATCTACAAATGCTTCATTAAAAAATCATAACAGGAATATCGATAATTATATTTCTTGATTTTTATATCTAAAGAGGCAAAAGAAAAAGATTATAATATAGAAGCTTATGATAGAAATAGAAAAATAAATATGGTTATAATAACAAATAAAAAGAATTAATATCGATTTGTCGAGATTAAGCACGAAATTAATGTGAAATTTGTAGAGTAAAAAAATTCAATTTTCAAAAGATATTAATTTTGTTGTATCGACAAGAGTGCACATTACAATGTATAAGTAATGCTGCTCAACCTCAGTGGCTTTAAGTGATAAACACAGCTAAACAAAAAAATATACAAATTAGATAGAAATGTATTATAAATTTATTCTATTTTACGGTTCTATTATATAATTGTATATAACGCATTTTTATGGGCATGTTTACATATCTTTTTCTTATTTCTACTCATAAAACACAATGTTGACACAGTTTGATCGTTAAAATCTAAGACACTCTATATATACATGATATCATCTGCATTTAATGTGATGACGAAAAGTAATAAATATTTTACTGTTCGCACGATGAATAAAATGTCGTATAAATATAGGTTAAAATTAAAAAAAAAAATCCTAAATAAAAACAATATAAAGTTAAATCGGTCATTATAAAATTACTAATTGTCATTATTGAATAATATTCTTTTTATCATACAAATATGTTTATTAAGAGATTAACTAAAGACATTAAATTCAAGAAGATAAAAAAATGACTTGCTGCTTTTTTTTTACATATAACGCTTCCCATAAACATCCGAGAACTAATCCAAACACAAATTCCTTCAACTATAGATGATGAATTTAGAATTAATATCTTTCTTTACTAAAAATTCGATAAAAATATCATCATAAGTTCATATAACTTTAAACTGAGTCCTGAAATTATGTAAATTTTCGCGAGAAAAGTGCAGATAAAATTAATTAGACAACAAAGTATACAGTCATTGCTATGGTGTCGACATAGAAATCTCAATGTTCAATATTGAATTTATTTAAGAAGTAATTAATTTATGAATTTAATAATCACTTATTAAAAGCAGCTCTATAGCCTCATTATCGATAACAATTTTGTTGTAATATTTGTTTCTGAATAAGATATAACTAAATATATCCCAATGAATTTACAATGAAAACTCAAAAATCGATGTACAAAAATGCGTATATATAAACAAAAATTTCAAAGCAGCAATATTTTTAATGAACGCTTAGCAATATCTCAATAATCCAACAAAATTCCAACATTTTTACGTTTGGCAGACGCAAATAAATACCTATCTCAGACTGTCAATATTTTCAAGAAAAAAATGTGCTGGTATGAATACGCCAATAAATATGAAAATGTTTACATACAGCAGATGTTAACAAATCTCAAAGTGTCCATATCTTCGATTCCTGCGCGCATTTGACAAGTTCAAACGAAAACATGTCTCCAAGTGTCGAAAGTTGTTGGGTCCCGCCAATACTTGTCAGTATTGATAATTTGTATATATAATGTCGTGATATCGATACGGCGTCCCCGTGCTTGACAGGCGTCAAACGTCTTAGAGGTTAGCTGGGCGCTTTTCAGAGCTGATTACGAAGCGTTTACTCACCCAAATCGTCCATGATGTGCTAGCTGGACACGGGAAGACCTCCGTCGCACGAAATTCTGGAATACGTATGCGGTCTGACCTGTCGATCACACGCGAATCACACGTCGTGCGGATCACGAAAAAGCGCAACGCGCGCTAGACGAACCGCGATTCACTTCATGTGGCGAACATCAAACATGGAGGCTACGGTCCTCGACCGGATCAGTAGCCGCCCTATTGCGTTACGGTGCCCTTAAACGCACTCGAGCGCTGTAAAAAAAAGAAAAATTTTGGTCAAAATATAAACGAGTTATTAATATGTATGAGAGTTATGTGAAAACAGATTTGAATTTAAGACGTCACTGAAAAAATGGATAAATTTTAAATTTAACATTTTACATATTTTTTCTTATAATTGTATAAACAAAAAACATCATGTAACGACATCGTAAAATCTTGAAATAAATAATAAAAAATGAAATTTATGGAACAATATAAAAATTGAAATAAATTTGATGACAATAATAATATATCTATTTGAAAATATGTGTTAAAAAGTCATCTTATATGAATCTTATAATAAAAAAAAAATCTTTAAAATTAAATAAACTCTTAAAATATATAATGATGATTCAAATTACTTATATGTTTAACAAAATATTTATAATTATTTTAACAAAAGTTAGTATGTGTTCATCAAAGTATACCAGATATTATAATTAAGAAATACTTTTTGATTCTCTTTATGTATGTAATATGGTAGTCAATAAAGTTAAGAATCATTGCAAATATGTGCGGAAAAATCCTAAATCTAAATAATAAGACTGATCGAATCTAAAATTGCCTATGAATCGTTCAACCTAGATTGTCTAGGTAGAAAATTATACATATGTATCATATAATACATGCTAGACATTTAATATTGCGAAAACGTTTATATGTATTATATAATACAGTAGTAGATACAGTATTAAATATCTTGATACTATAAAAAATCTTTCAAACAACATTTAATAAAATATATGAATATATAAATAATTTATGAAACATTTGTTTAGATATTTAGTACTGCACAGAAAATAATAATGATTTAATAAATATAATTTATTTAATCTCTCAATGTTTTGTAAGTTTTCACAGGATAATTACATTTTCAGCTATTGGTTGCATATGTCCAACATACTTTTCGTGTCATTTCTTGAGTATCGACGGGACAATAATTACTTATGTTTGATCTTAGTAGGGAATTGGATATTTTGGTTTCTGAGAATTGGATGATTAAATGAGCCAAGATTGAATGCCAAAATCAGCCAGGATTAACATGCGCCTCCTTATTATGTATCCACACACCAATGAGCACATTGTGTGCCAAAAATTTTATAGATGTCAAACTGTCAAATACTAATTTTAAGTCACATGACTCAAATATATATTCTTCAAACATATTTTTATGTATCATAATTTTGTTAAATTATATATATATATAATTTAACAAAAATATATAGTAATTTGGATATAATCTACTATATACATATGCTATATACACATTTGATAATATAATTGATTAGAACGTAAAAGAGGAAAAATCTCCATATGATTGCGACAGAACTTTTTTCTTTTTTGTAGCAGGTTCCGCATTCGCGTCTCGTTTGTCCAATCTAAAAATCAGGTTAAGTATTAAAAATAAACAAAGCATTGCATAAATCAAAACAAAAAATAATAATTTTGCAAAAAGTCGATAGCTTACTTTTCCTGTCCCAATTTCACATATTTCCCTATACCGGATCGGTAAATCTTCGGCGTGTCGTTCCTGTTCCTCTTGTCCTTCGTTTTGCTCTCACTCGCTTCACGAGCTAATCGTTCCACTTCAACAGCTCGTTCTGCAACGAGTTGCTCATCAGCTTCTTGGAAGGGATCCACGAAGACTTGAATACGCTGTATAACTATATCTTCTATCGGTCGATCTTTATTGTCCACCTCCACTTTCTCGATTGTGTTCAATATATCCAGACCTCCGACTATCTTCCCGAAGATTGTGTGCTTGCGATCGAGATGCCTACCCGACCGGAACGTAATGAAACTAAAACGATAATGAAAATATTAAGGAAAATCAGGCATGATATAATCGTGTAACACAAGTTGCTTTATTTTAATCTTACAATTGGGATCCATTGGTATTTGGACCTGAGTTTGCCATAGATAAAATGCCTCTGCCTTGATGTACCAAGTTTGGCTTGAATTCATCCTCAAACGGCTTGCCCCAAATGGATTTGCCACCATTACCCGTGTTAGTCGGATCACCTCCTTGAATCTGCAATGAAGGAAAGCGAAATATTTCGATTATTATAAAATAAATTAAAGCAAAAAAAAAATAAAGAAAGAAAGAAAAGTGCACAAAATGTAGTCTTTAAAACAAATTGTTCACAATTTAAATACTTGTCTTAAAACCTAAATGTGTATTCACCATAAAATTTCTTATTGATCTATGGAACTTTGTGCCATCGTAATAACCATTCTGACAGTGTTTCATGAAGTTTTCGCAAGTTTTTGGAACCAAATCACAGTAAAGCTCCAGATTCAAAGTTCCAAAATTTGTAAGTAATCTTACATATCCTAAGTAAAAAAAATAAGTAAATAAAAAAGTTAATCTTTTAAAAAAAATTAACAATTGTTTTTTTATTGCAAGTTTAAATAACAATGTAATAGTAATATAACTATGATAACATACCCTTCTTCTTGACTCTCTCATATCGCACTAAATCTTCTGCGATTACAGCTGCTTGATGGGTAGTCTCTGCTGGCATTATTGTTGAAGTAAAACCTGCAGCTACTGCACCAGTAGAGTAATGTGCCTATTTATAAATAAATAATTAAATAATAGAAATAATTAAATAACTGTCAATAATTGAAACAGAATACTTTTATATTTGTGAATATACGAACAGCGTTAAATTTATCAGCCTTCTTAGATGTTTCATCTTTTTCATTACTTTTTGTTGGTTTATAATCTCTCTCTAATTCTATCAAAATTTCTTTGGTTTCCATAGAGACAGTTTTTAATTTTGCATTTGGATTATTTCGCTCTCTCACAGTTTCTGAAAAAATGTCGTTTATATATAGCATAGAAAAAAATATTAATAAAAACTAAAATAGAAATAATTTTGTCTAAACTAAGTAAAAGCTTACCTTCGTCCTCTACCCTTATGTTATTCTTAATATGATGGAATGTAGACAAATTGAATTTCATCGCATCGTTCGGATCTTGAATTGTGATAATATCTTGACGTATAAATGGCTGATCATTTATCAAATCTTTCCAGTTATTAGCTTTTATGTTTAATTGTTCAACAGCCTTAAAAATAATTCTTGTATTGCATTTCTTACATATATTACACAAAAGACCATTATAATTGATAGTTCATAATAGTATAAATAAATATATGTAGTATAAATAAACATATAATAAAATGGGATGGATAGTTTAATAAAGAATATTAAAACATTTATATATACTTACTTCATAAGAAAATACATTTCCTGTGTTCTTAATGGCAACAATGTGCGAATGTTTTGTGAACAATTTAAAAAGAACAGGGCACTGATATTCATCCTCCATATTTTTATGAAAATTTAATTTAATTAGACTTTTTGCATCCAATGGTTTCCCAGTTACAGGATTGTGCTTATATTGTTTTATATAAGCCAGAATAGCCTCTAATTCAAATACGTTGCCATGTGGGTCGCAGTAAGGATGTTCGAAGGGCTGCAGAGACAAACAGCAATGATCATACGGTAAACGCCTGAACGTTTTCTCTTCACTCGTTTCCAGAGTCGTCCCTGATTTTCTTCCACCATACAGTGTTGTCCACTCGGTATATGTTAAATACCTGAAAAAAGTTCCAAAAAATTCTTAGATAATTACAAATTTAGAGTAAGATATTTTCATAAGTGCATATAATTATATTTGGAAGAAACAATGCATGATAACACTATATAACTCACATCTTATCTTTCTGATGCTGACGTTTCCCCATTTTGAAGTAGTAACTATTTTAAGTCAAAACCGAACAATATTGAACAATACAAAATTATCAAGAAACTGTAAACTTCTTCTTCTTTCTATCTATGTGGCTGATTAGGCTTCGCAAGCGAATATACCTATAGGCCAGAAGAAACTGTAAACTGTAAACGTATAAACGTTTCACGAAAACTGAATTCGAAGATTTCGATTCGAAGTACTGTTGTCTATATTTTGTCCATTGATTAATTTTCACAATTGATATACCATTGAATGGAGATCCTCCGAGTCTAATTTCGACTTTTCACTGATTGGTCATTTCAGTATTAGACCAAATATGGCGGAATTTGCCACCATATTTTAAATAAATATAAATTTGAAAACCAATTAAAAAAGAAAAGAGAAAAAGAATGTTATTATATATATCTTTTTAAATAATTAAAACAACTAGAATTTAAAACAACAGAATATATTTCTATTTTTTTTTTTAAATAATTTGTCACTGAAAATTATGTCAAGCTCATATTTTATTGAAACTATTTGTGACTTTATTAATTTTTATTTATGAAGATATTAATCAGAGATATCGATTTAAAATGAATTTTACCTTGATTGCAAGTATAACATCAACATCAATACTATGGACTTTTAAACCAATAACCTCTATACAACAAATAATCAATCGACTCTATATGTGTTAATGATGTTAATTTTTAAAATGATAAATTTTAATAGCAAAGAATCAAAATGTGAATGTTAAATATAACATAATAAATTAAGTGCATTTTATTTGTATTTTTATCTTGCGTAAATTATTTTAAACTGGTACATATATGGAAAATATAAGAAAAGTTATTTACAAAATAAGATCTTTTGTAACAAGAACTTATTCAATTTTATAAATTTCCTTATATATATAACATTTTCTGTTCATAAATAGTGATTATTTTACTATATTTTGTTATTGCCTCATGTATGTCTCGAGTCAATAGCTCGCATAATTGCCTCGTATTTACAATCATCTCCACTAAGAATTATAATTTGATCTTTTTTGAAGACTTTTTCTAAATTAATTCTCAATTTCTCATAATTTTGATTGCTTTCTCTCAATCTTTTTAAACGTTCCTTCAAAATTCTTCTATATCTATCACTTTTTACTATTATTCTATTGAACATTTCTTCGCGTCTTTTCATGGTATTTTGAAGTCTTTTACACGTTTGTTCACTCTTTCTCAATAAATCTCTTAATTCCTCACATTGTTTTTTCCAATTTATTTCTTCTTCCAGGTTTGTAGACATAGATGCATTTAGATAAGCTTGCGATATTGGAAGCAAATTTATATTACTTTTTTTATCACCCACCAAATTATCACTGTCAATATCATTTTCACCTTTATCATGATTGTCGAACAAAATATTTTTATCCCGTTGATAAGAAGGGAAAATTGTGGGTACAGCATTACATTTTAATTTCCGTTTACCATCACATCGGACTTTTTCCCACATATCCTTAGAAAAATGTATCTGCATATAGAAGTAATAATTTATTAAACACATTTTATACAAAGATCTATAAAATACGAAATTGGTTCACATACTTCGCATATGCGACTATTTGTTTTAGGTTCCCAATTTGCTATACCAATATTGGTAATCCATAACGCTTTCCGTTCGCGATCTGTAGGAAAACTTCTCATTGAAAATCCTTTAGCGGTTGAATTACTACAACCAGGCACGCAGCAACCCGGCATTTTCTTAGAAAATATTGAAATATTCTCTAATGAATTCCGTGTGTAATAGTGCCAAACACTATCACCGGTTTAAAATTCAGCAATAGTTCTCTATACCAAGATTGAAGAGTATGCGAGATATGATTTAAGTTGCCATTGGCCGCGTTCAGCAGAGAAAGCGCTCAGTTATCGTCTTGTCAACACTTGACGTTGATTCGTTGGTTCTAAAAGTAAGAACCAATCACATTCGATTGCTACTAAGCGGTTTTCTTTGCTGAACGCGGCCAATGCCAAGTTCTCTAAAAAAAAAAACGAAGACTGTTCGCTTTGAAGTGCGTTCGAAAATTCTACTCCTGGAGTGAAGTATCATTGAATTGACCAATCAAAAGACAAAAAATCTTTGCTCCTTTTGTCTCGTGGTCAATTAAACGCTACTTTACCCCACAGGTAGAATTTTCGAACGTACTCTTATTGTCTCGCCGTGCGCTCCCAGTTCAAGATTAGGTTAGAGGTTCTCGTGATATTTGTTTAAATAGCATATTGTAAAAAAAATGTCGAAATCAGTCGGAAGGAGAATGGTTAAGAAGCTAACCGAGAAGATCGATCATTCGTCAAAATTACGCGTGAATATACCCGCGGGCTTGGCGTCATCCGCACCGCCCCTCGGATCTCAACTTGGACAAGTTAGGATATTATCATTCTGTATATCCTCTATGAAAACAAATCTGCTAGAATGAAGAACATAAAAAACAAAAACGTCCACTGATAAGAATTAAAAAGAAAACATTTTTTACATGTTTCTGAATAGAATAAAAATTTATTAAGAAACCTTTGATATGTACTAATGATATGTTGCGGAGAATGTGAATCAATAGAATATATTTTTGGGATTGATTTCCCATTTTTTTTGCGAATATTTATGACTTTCACAATTATTTGTATATATGAATTATCTCGATTTTCAGCATGTGATAATAATTGTACTTTGTTCTTAATCCTAGAGGAATATTAATATTGCAAATTTTTGCAAAGACTTCAACCAGAGGACAGCCAACATCAAGGAAGGCATCCCTTTGCCATGTCGTGTGAAAGTGCATTCAGATAGAACGTACGATTTAGTGATTCACAAGCCACCTGCAACATTTTACTTGAAACAAGCAGCTGGGATACAAAAAGGAAGAATGAAGGGTATATATGTAAATATTGGGTGTTTTCCAGCAAGATACACAGATGACACAGTGTAACACACAATACACATGATTGGCTGTCAAATGAAGAAATTTAAAATTCTGTATTTGATAGCCAATCGTGTGATACTGTGTGTTACACCGTGTCATCTGTGTACCTTGCTGGAAAACACCTATTATCTTTTAACAAATTATCACTCTGTTGGCTTTAAATTTATCGTTTCATTTTTGAGAAATAGAATGACAAGTATTCTAATTCCTTGAATACTTTAATAAAGAAAGACGCAAAGGTATTTTAATATTGAACATTGAAATAAATAATATGTAATATATATTAAATTTGTCAATATATCTTACAATCAAAAGTAAAACAATAATAATAAAAGTAAAATCATGAATAAATTTTTTTTTTCATAGGCGAAGTGGCTGGTAAGATAACTCTGAAACATTTATATGAAATCGCTAAAATCAAATCAGAAGATCCAACCATGGCATTGCTCTCTTTGGAGCAAGTCTGCACTATGATGGTCGGTATCGCGCGTACGTGCGGCATCGAGGTTGTGCGTGAGATAGATCCGGAGGAATATAAGGAGTTCCTGAAGACGAGAGAAGAGACTATCGCGAAACATCGCGAAGAACTACGATTAGCTAAAGAAAGCAAGATGCTCAGAACAAATTGATTCATAGTCATTGTAGCATATTTAAATTTCTGTTAACTATAATATTTTACTGTACATATAAATATATATATATATATTAAAATTTACATACAATTGTATCAATAAGATATTTCTTACATATGCTTTCCATTTATCAAAAAAATTACCATCTAAAAAAAATTGTCATCTTAAAAAAAATTTAGAATGTTTTAATTAGAAATTAATCTAAAAAATAAGGTGCTTCTCGCATTTTACAGACTAGTTATATAAAAATTTATTAACGAGAAATCATGTTTTATCGGAAAATTCAGATTTTTATACGACAAACGCATATTTATTAAAAAAAAAAAAAAAAAGGAAGAAAGAAAAAGAAAATTTATATATGTAAATCTTAATGTCTAATTTATGAGGTAGACTGAGAGATCATAAACAAATCAAAAGAGAACAAACAAAATATATGTACTTTACAAATTATTATATGCAAAATATCAAATCACATTTATACATATTGTTACCTACAAGTAAAAAAAATATATATATATATCTGTAAAACTATTTTTGAAAGGGACACTGCTCTCCTAGTTAAATATTAAGAAATATATTCGGCCTAGTGGGAGCTTCCATTAAAACGAATAGAAATCCTTTGTCCACAAAGAATCGACCGACTTGTTCAGGTCGAAGTGTATCAGGCCCAGGTAGACATAATAAATTGACAATTTGAAGAGCACCCAGCGCTCTGCACAGGATACCCAGCACTTATTCCACGCGTTTGAACAGTGCCTAAGTTTCTCGCCGTATACGGAGCGTACGCAGCACTTGGACATCTCTATCATAGCTGACATTCTGGATTGGGTGCATAGCGAGTACTCGATGCCGCGCATCAAGTCGTTGGTCTTGAGGATCAGTAGCATCTGTCGATTGACACGGTCCAGTACGGTGCTGATCTGCGGTAACATGTTCGGGATATGTTGTTGAAACTCCTCTTTCTCATGGATGTTATACCGGGTCTTACGCACGCCCGATATAATCGTATCCCACGTTCTACCCGACACCATGCATGACAGCAAACCATAATAATCGACGACGCCGAGTCGCGCGCACTGCTCCTTCATGGCGACCCGATCCCCGTCGAGAATCGCCAACCACAGTTTCGAGTAGTCCCATCGAAACTGATCGGACAGATTGGCGTATAAGCCATGATCCAATAGCACAATTTCCGCCTGGGAGTCACGATTGCGTACCAGAATGTTGCCTGGATGCGGATCCGAATGCACGAAGCCCTCGATGAAGATCATATGACTGTACAGACGACCGAGCTTGCTAGTGACCTCGTATGGATTTAACTGATGGGCACGCATGTATTCGAGATCGTTCACCTGTCCGCCATCCAGGAACTCCATCGTGAGGACGCGTGACGACGATACATCCCAATATATCTTCGGCACTCTCAACCAGCGATAATCACCGAAGAGCTTCTGTACTTTCTCGGCGTTTTTACCCTCGCGGGTGAAATCCAGCTCCTGTGGAATGTTCCTCTTCGTTTCGTCGACCAGCCAATCAAACTTGAAATCCGGAAACACTAGCGACGTGATCTTCACCAGGGCCGACATAGTCTTGATATCGACATAGGAGTTACTCTTGACGGCGCGATGCTGCACCTTAACGGCCACCACATCACCATCCCTGAGGACAGCTTTGTGCACTTGCGCGAGGCTGGCAGTGCCTAGAGGTTCCGGATCGATGCTCTGAAATATCTGGTATGGATCTTTCTTAAAGTCCTCTTTGATCACAGTGAGGATATCCTTGAACGAAGACTGGGGTGCCGAACTGTGCAATACTCGCAAAGTGTGCACATACTCCTGGGGCAGCAAGTAATCCAACGCGCCCACATGCTGACCTACTTTAATGTAGACTCCTTTGTTGGCACAGCAGAGCTCCAGTAACCTCTGCGCTCCATACTTGTGAACGTCCGATTTCAGCTGCAGGTACTCTGACGATGTTTTGTCCAATTTACTATTATACAATTCTTTCTTATAATAATGACCTATATCGAGTACTGCAAGCGCAGCCCGGCTCAGTCGTACAATTCCAATGGCTCCAATGTCATACTCGTTTGCTCTGAGAGATGCCAGGGTGCCTAACCCAATTGTTCCAATAGCAGCGGCTTTGAGCAGCCTTCTGGATGTAAATATTGCCATTTGACTAACATCTGCGACAGAAATTTTTATCAAATTTTCAATGTTTTCAGAAGCATCATAATAATTTTAATTGAAAAGAGAGAGAAATGCAATATAAACTGCCTATAATATATTCTCTTTTGAGACATGTTAAAAGTTACATAATTAGTAATATATATACGCAAAATTATATAATATACTCACCTGATAAAAAGTATTAACGATGAAAAGTCCGCGTAAATTCGCGCAATACAAGAACGAGTCGTAATTTCGAGTTGGTGATCGAATAAGAATGCAATCGACAAATCTTCGGAAAGCGATTCAGCTAACCTCATCGTAGCTTACATATGTTCTAAACGAGTCTCATTAATGATTCTGTATTTACTTTGTACGCAATTCCGGTTGATGTTCCGAGCGTTTGATACTTTCACGATCTATCATTTTTGATTGCGTCTTATCTTGCGGCCTCAAGCCGAACCACGTGGACAAAACGTGTCAGTAGGATGCTAGATAATCGCAGATAATCTCTACATAGATAACCTATAACAGAAAACTTGCAAGATTCTTTTGGTATGATATAATATACATACAAGGTATAGAATGAATCACGTTTTAAAGTATCTACTCTGTATATTGAAATTATCATTCCTCAAGTACACAACTTTTAAACTATGCTTTGCATCAGAAATTTTTATACATAAAATTAATTGTACATTTGTATTAAAGTTATAAAATTATTAAAAAATGTGAATCAAAGTGGAATATGTGACATGAATTTCATATTTTATAATTTTTGATGCAATTTAATAAAAGATTATATTCATATAGAATGAAATATATTATTACAAATACATTTGAAAAATTCATTTTTTGCCACATTTTTATATAGGTTTTACTAATAATATAACTTAAAAAGTATATATTACAAAGTACATTTTTTTCATATGTAGTACAATGTAAAAAGTAGCAATAGCTTTGAAGACTTATCTGTTTTCATATAATTGTGTGAAAAAAATATCAGTTTAATATCCCTATCTTCATAATAATTACAATTTATAATACATATGTTGAATATAAATAATAAACATTATGTAAAGTATCTTTTACATTACTCTGGGGTGGTTAATATCACAATGATATGTACATTGTACTCGCCGAGTTAACATTTAACGATCGTCCCTCCTGCGGCCTGTTCCATCATCATTTTCTAAAACAAAAAGGATCGCACAATGATTAATATCAATACGAGAAATAATATTTTCCTCGTTTTCTAAAAACGTATTTCAGAACAATGCTTCTCGTTACCTTGATTTGCGGTATAGCGTTCGTCAATTGCAAGCCCAGGCTTCTAGCTAGAACAACGGGAGCTGCGGTGCCCCGATAAAGCCGATGAAGCGCATCGATAACGAGCATCGTTGGCACATTGTGACGTTGTCTCAGCGTCTCGTACTGCCTCAAATACTGTATATTATTGAGATGACAGCCATTCACGGCGGCCTCGGCAAGGATCTGCGTCAACACCGTCACGTCGCCGAAACCTAGATTCACGCCTTGACCGGCCAAGGGATGGATTCGATGTGCCGCATCCCTTAAACACAGAAATATTAATGTTAAATTGTTAAATAGAAAATAAATTAAATAAAGAAGTATTAAACTCTTGCTACGATGAGGAAATCTTTACAAAGAAATTTTAGTACAATCTCGATTTGAAAAGATAAGTTTTGAGAAATTTGTTGTCATAATTTTCGTTGAGATTTGATTTGCGTCTTCATACATTTTTGATCCATTTGACTGCATTTCTCCGATTGATTGTCACTCTTAAGATTCGAAATTTTCTTACCCGACTAACACTGTGCCCTGTTGAACATAAGATGCAGCGTGTCCGAAACCTAAGGGAAAGGCCGCCCGCGATCCTTCGACGATGGCTGCTACGGAGGGTTGCAATTGCCTGGACACGCCAGTCTGCAGGGACAAGTTCGCGAGCAGTTGGCGGAGCGCATGCATTCCGCTCTCGACAATGCCGTTCTTTGGATAGACCCGCCACAATGCCTCGTTTATATTGTCGACGAACTCTTCCTCCGAGACTTTCAGCAGTTCTTTCGCTCTCTCGGTCGTCACGGACCATACAAGCGAACTGAGAGAATCTGTCAACTGTCCGAGAATTATAGGATCGTTATCGTGGTTAAATCAAGTATTGATTTTTCTCATTATTTATAAAACTGTGGAAAATAATATACTTAAATTAATGTGATATTTTTTATTATTTATTTGAATATGTTTGCATGCATGTGTGAATGATGTTTTGTAGAGACGTTCTAAATTTTTTGGATTTTTATATTACATTATTGTTTCAAGAAAATCAAAGTTGATAACAGTAATTATCGCGAAGAGAATGGTAATTTTCTTCGATTTTCCCATTTCTCTATCTCTCGAGAGAGCGAACTTACTGTTGTTGTTATGATTATATAATTTAACACATCACCATATGATACTTATACTTCAACTCTTTGATAATTCATTTCGCCCGTTTTCAGTGAATCGCCAGCACGATTTATGGCATGGTTTCTAAAAGCTAGAACCTACCACTAACACGCACATCCTTGATTAGTATCCTATTCGCGGAAATTCTATTAAGTAAGGGAAAAAGTTACCGGAAGCAACGCGATAGGTCCAGTTGGGAGAAACCTCTGCCAAGCGACGACATTCTCCGTGGGCTGAAATCGATTAATAAATATTATAATTTCCCAAAATTCAAACGTTGCCTTAGATATCAAACAAGCAATCTTTGAGGAGAATATTACCTCGGACAGTTTGAGAGTCGCAACGATGCCTAATTGATTATACTGCCAGTTTGGATAGGTCACACCCATCGTTTTTCGCACTATCGAATTAGCGCCATCGGCACCTACCTGAAACAAATGTCAGCTTTATTTATTTTAATTCATTAATGATCTCAATGGTATAAATTACATTTTAAAATGATAAACGACGTTATAAGGAAGTTTATTGGGCTAATGCAAAGATGTTGCGTGTTGCGAAAGACGAATGTTTGAAGATTTATAAGTGTACGAAAATAGAAATCAAATCTGGTCCAGATTTTCAACAGAAATGCCGGAGATGATTCGTCGAATAGTTAACGTAAATATTGCTCTGTTTATATACACAAACCTACGGATATTGCTAAAGATTACATTCTGATATAATGTTTCAATAGCAAAATATACATTCCAGGTAACAAAAGTAGTCGTTTTGATGTCAAATTACATCAAAATGTAGTCGTTTTGACATCAAATTATATCAAAATGACTACTTTTACTATCTAGAATATATCTAAAAAAAATGTATTTATATAAAAATTATTAAAACTTATATATACAATAATATTATATCAACATTTTATTATTAATATCATTAAAAAATAATGTAAAAACATTATTTATCTTCTTCAGATCCGTTTATAATTTTTTTATGAAAAAAGTCATATAATCGTTACACGGAAAATAGGTTTCTCAAATGTATAAAATGTTAATAATTATTATATTATTATTAAAATATACTAATAATATAAAATCGTCATTCTTGTATTCTCTCTCTCTCTCTCTCCAGATTGTCTCTTTTTTAATTTTCTTCGCAAATTAAAGTGAATATAAGCCAGTCATCTTAACTGTTCAATTATCACAAGTAAATTATTAAAATATATTTTTTCATGCCTTCTCTCTCTCTCTCTCTCTCTCTCTCTAATTAATTAAAAATCTTTATAAAAAAAAAGATCTACGCTGGGATAAGATTGTTTCGAATAATGTCATTAATTGTCAAATCCATCGAATAGATTCCGCTGTATATATTTATGGATGGAATGACCATGGAAGTGGAATGATAAAACGATCGTTCCCAGCAAGGGTTCCGCAGGAAGAGAATTTGCGGTCGGGGATTTTGAAAGAACGCGAGGAGAGAGAGAGAGAAACACGAGAGATTAATGGAAGCTAAATATATAACATGTGTTTTATAAACACATGTGCGTATATACTGTGGGATATACAAAGAGCCAGAACAGTCAGCTAAGTGTTCAGTATTAGCGAGCAAGAGCGCGCAGCAGGAAGTCATCAATTCGACATCAAGGAAATTGATCAAACCACAGATCTAACAAGATGTTTATGAATTATCACGTATTGTCAAAATCTGGCTAAAAAAATCATACTGTGAATCCGTTTATTAACGCGAAATCAATATTATTGATATGTAGAGGATGACGTCAAGCTGATTTAGTGAAGAAATTTTCTACGACTCGCTATGTAATTGTAATGCCAATTTATTAGTCTTTTTTTTTTTAAAGTGCGAGTTCAAAGAAAAATGTGACTATGTCGATTCTCAGTAAGAAGAACTTCTTCGAGAAATTCACCGGTAGTCGTTTGACGCGAGAGGCGCCGAGAATGGAGACTGCCAATAACAAGACGCCATCGACCGTAATCAACAACGAGGTCAGTGAAAGAAACATCGATCATCGATGATCTTTCGATTCTTCGGTGCCTTGATGTATATTGCGTTTAGGAAAAACATGAGGATATTTGGTTGAACGAGATAGAAAATGGCAGCATCTCCTCCGAGGACAGCTCGGAATCTGTCACGTGTTATATACGAGCTGCATCGATGACGCAGGAACAACCCTGGAGCAAGGAGGAGATTAAAATGGCTTTATCGAATCTTCCGGGAGGCGAGACCGCTCTATCTCTGATTTCCGTTCTTCATGGCGATGCTCTACAAAAGGTTTTGGAAGAATTTCAATGCTTGACTCTCAACGGAAATGCAGACCTCAAGCATCGCAAGATCTCGTTATCCACGTTTGCGAATGGGTATGGAATGATAATTGCATCTGTAATTTAGCGTATTATATTAAGATAAAATAAATAAATAAAATAAAGATAATAGATAAAAATAGAATTTGCTTATTATAGTTTTTATATATGTTTATATATAGTTTTTGTATGTTTTTTGTTAATATATTAAAAACCATGTCTATTTTATACAGTATTTAATAAAAAAAGATACTTTAAATAAAATAATGAAATTTTTAATTTTAAAATTTAATATTTTCGTACTTTATAATTTAGAATTTTATATGTTTGTAATGAAGTAATGTATAATTTAATTTAGAACTTTGTGTGCAGATTTATGCGAAAAGCTCTGTTGGCTAACGAAAACGGAGCAGCGGCCGGCGCGACTCCGGGACAGCTACTTGCAAGATGGCCAGACACATGTCTGCTGATTTCTAGTTGGCTGGGTCACGTAGAAATCGCGAAAGCTTTATTGGACAAAGGCGCACCAGCTTCCGCAAGCGACAATGATGGAAGGTTTATTATTTGTGATAGATAGACATTGTGCTATTCAAAAATTAACTAAACTTTTTGATGACCCTAACTTACCTATCATAGCTAGCTGTCATTTACCAGACGCCTTGATTAGAATTGGCTAAAGTTATCCGAACCTGTAGTTACAATTAATCCTTGATAGAAATTATATATTTTTGCACACGACTATCCTCAGAACGTCGTTACATCTGGCAGCGTGCGCCGCATCTACGAAAATTGTGGAGGAGCTACTGAAACACGGCGCTGATCCATGTAAGTGGGATCTCGGGAAAAAATGCACCCCGTTGCATTGTGCTGCCGCAGCTGGTTGCGTTGCTACCGTCAGGTGCCTGATTAAGTCTGGCGCGGATGTAGATGCCGGATTGTCCGGCAGAAGTCCGCTTCATTACGCCGTGCTGAATAATGCCGGGGATTGCGTCGAGGCTCTATTGCAAGCAGGTGCTTGTCCTAATAATCCACAGGTGCTTTTACACCACAACTACAATTTAAGCACAAATTTAGTGGGGAAGTAATATTACAAATCAGACATCATTGAAGTAAAATTCAAACGGCAAACTGCAATGTATTATGCGGGGAAACTGTGCAGAAACAATTACTTTTCCACCAAAGTAATGTGTCTCTTCGGGATTCAAGCTAAAATATCTTTAGTGAATTAATTCGTTGGCAGGTTTACACAGAAACACCTTTGCACGTGGCGGTTGGTCTTGGCAATGTCCGTTGCACCAAGTTGTTGTTGAGTCACGGCGCGGATGTGAGAGTGCAAATGGGAATCGCGAGATCGACGCCTCTACACTTAGCGGCTGAGGAGGGCAGCGCGGAATGCACCAGGTTACTGCTAAACGCCGGCGCGAGCTGGGAAGCGAGAAATTCGCGCGGTCAGGCGGCGATACACTTGGCGGCGCTCGCCCAATCTGTAGAGACGATGGATGTGTTGATTAGTGTCGGCGCGACGGTAAACGCAGAAGACAATGAAGGGCGCACCCCTCTACATGCTGCGGTTGCGAAAGCCCTGAGAGGCTGCGAATTGATCAAGACTTTAATACAAGTTTGTTTTACAAATTCGTTTTACAAATCAATTAAAAACTTTTTTTATTTACTCAACAGAATAAAATTCCTTTTTAATTAAAATAATAAAAAAAATTTATCGCATCACATTTTAAATAAATTTTTTCTAATAAATTACATTAAGTTATTCCATTTATGTAATAAAAACTTTTAAATCATGATTTTTAGTGTAATGATAGAATTAATAAATTCTTTTTTTGTTCAAAAGGCAGGTGCGTCAGTCAACAAAGCGGACAAGTTCGGTTACACGCCGCTTCATATCGCGGCCTTGAACGAGAGCTCGTCTACGGTAGTAGTGTTATTGTCGAAAGGCGCTGACGTGACGGCGCGTACCAAAGGCGGCATCACCGCCCTTAACTTCATCATACGCCGCACCCCGGATGTGTTATCGCGATTTGTGGCGCGTCTCGATCAAGCAATCTCGCTGCACGATCACGAGCTGGGCGACGTGGATTGTGAGCTGCGATTGGATTTTCGGCCGTTGGTGCCGGGCGGTCGCAGCGAGACGAACCTGATGCTCTGCCTGGTGGAGGTCGGTCAGGGCCATATGCTAAAGCACCCGCTATGCGAGAGCTTTCTCTATCTCAAGTGGCTGCGTATCCGTAAGTTCTTCCTACTCAGTTTCATGTTCCACTCGATCTTCGTCGCTTTCTTCACCGGCTTCGTCGGCGCAACGTATTTATGGCACATGGAGCGGCTGAGCAGTGTCCTCCTCTGGCCAGTCCTAGGTTTCACTTGCATGCTCGCGAGTAAAGAGATCTTCCAGATCGCCCATGGTATTTGCTGTTACGCTAAACGCTGGGAAAACTGGCTGCAGTGGAGCGTGATAGTGGCATCTGGCATTATCCTGATTCCGCCAGCGCGTGACTGGCAGCATCACGTTGCCGCTTTGGGTATCCTGCTGGCCTGGATTGAGCTGATGATTGTGGTCGGTCGTTTTCCCATGTTCGGCATTTACGTACAGATGTTTACCCAAGTATCCATCAATTTCTTCAAGTTTCTCGCGGCCTACGTTTGCCTGATAGTCGGTTTCTCTCTCGGCTTCAATGTGCTGCACAAAAAGTACAAGTCCTTCGCTAATCCGCTGATCAGTCTGCTCAAGACTGTGATTATGATGTCCGGTGAGCTGGAATTCGAGGACGTTTTCTTCGATGAGAAGGCGCCGCTCGTGTATCCTGGCACAGCACATCTCATGCTCCTTAGCTTCGTTATCCTGGTAACAGTGATTCTGACGAATCTGATGGTTGGCTTGGCTGTGTCAGATATCCAGGAATTACGCAGATGCGCCGGTCTCGATCGATTGGTACGTCGCGCCGAGTTGGTGGCTCACCTCGAGAACATGCTGTTCTCGAAGCTGCTCGACTGCGCTCCCGCGTGCAAAATAATACAAGCGTGCAGGAGGAGCGCACTATTGCTGCATCCACCGTATCACTGCGCCTTGCATATTCGGCCGAATGATCCGCGCGAAAGACGTTTACCGCGGGAACTCATCCGGGCGGTGTATCGCCTGGTCGGCGAGCGGAAAACGCGACGAGCGACCTTCCGTGGCGGCGTGCCACCGCAAAACATTGTCGCGAATGAACCGAATCACGAGAGCCTCAGCAGAATGTACAGTAACGAGAGTAATCAGCAGCTGAACGAGCTCGCGGCCGAGCTGAAGAGATGTTCGTATAACATCAGTACCAGGTTGGATAGCCTGACGAACAAGATGGAGAGTATCGCTCGGGATTTAAACCTGACGGTGCATTTACGTTAACATTGCCTAATATTCTGTTTGGAGCATTTAAATTGTTCGAACAAAGCGACAAACCGAAACACTCGGATAATCTGCCAGAGCAAAGTTCAAAATTAAAGATAGAAATGTAAAAATATGATAAATCGCAATTCAAGTAACTAGCAATTAAAAAATAAATGTAAATGCCTTGAGATGTACACTTTAACGACCTAATCCATGGCGATAAAATAAAAAAAATATATGAATCTAATGAATCGCATATTTCCAAGACGATTTATATAGATACATATATTTATCATGAATTATATAAAATTCAATTATTTTTTTATTTTGTACTTACTAGTAATCTGGCTGCGTACTGCTTTCCTGATTGTAGCTGTACAGAGGCGAATTCGGCCGATGTCTTCGGGAGTTTTACATCGGTGATTTTAGATTCGTGAATCACAGTTACATTCTCTTTCTGAGAAAGCTGCTTGTTGACTGCGTGTAACAGCAAATCGTTTTCAACTATGTATGCCAAATCCTCCGACAAATGGTCCTCGTTGAATGTTATCATAGCGTCGGAACACGCATCCCATACCTACTAAAAAAATTATACTTAAACTTGATAGAATTTCTAATTTTTTGTAATATGTAGAATAGAACAATAAAATAATTTAAAAAATGATAAAAATGGCTTTAAATATACAACTAAATATACAATCAAAAAAATAAGCAAAAAGAAAAAAAAAAGCTGGATAAGAGAGTCAAAGTAATAATTATGACGCAAAATCTTCTGAATATTATTTATGTCAAAACTAAATATATAGTAAACATTTCGATCTTTCCAATCATTTTCAAATAAGACATATAAAAAGATCATATAGTAATATTGTCATCAATACTTTAAAACTAATGGTAGAAATAGAGGATTACACAAATAATCAAATTTGCACTAATAATCAAAATGTCAAAAAAAGAATCAGATTAGACTCTCGCATTGTGTAGCATAAACAAAAATAATAAAAATTACTGAAAAGACATCCTATGACCCAACTATTTTTTAATTACAACAAAATTGTAACAAAATTATAACAAATTTATTATACATACTTGCTATCTGCTATACTTGTCAAGACATCCATCATTACAAAAATAAAAAGTGTCAATTTTTATAATGCTAACTCTTGTTTCATATTAATCTAGCACAATAACATTATATTATTAATACAAACTTAATAATTTAATAATTCAGGCTGCGAAAAGGAATAAAAAGCATAAAGAACTACCTGCATTTTCCGTACTGTACAATAACGAACTGCCTCTATGTGTTGCCATGCTCCTAAACTAGACAACAAGGTACGAGTCTGTTGATTCAAAGCGACAACTCGATTGGAATATTGCTCCTGCGGTGTGTATTCTTGTTTAGCACTACTCTCCAATAGCAAGACTTTCTTGCCTTCCAATCTTCGATTATTTCCTGAAACGAATGAATATATTTTTACTTCTTTTTCACGCAGAAAGCTTGACAAAAACTCTTGGGAAAGTAGACTCCCTGTTTTTAAACAAATGCCTAGATACAATTGTAATTCTGTTATATAAACGTTAACAACAAAATTTTTTAATTACAGAATACTCGTTCTCTTTTCTCATTTTGATGACAATATAATAACAATAACAACAGTTAACCTATGGCACATGCTAATGTCGCGCCGATCATGCCACCTCCGGTGATGATAACGTCATATTTTTCTTCATTTTCTACGGCGGTCGAATATTTTTTCCTCGATACCGCGGTCGCACTGGGAACGACATGCTTGCACTTTTGTGACAGCGACGTGAAAACGAGGCGGTACGAAAACACCGCTTCCTTGAGAGCCGCCATTTCGTATGTTTCGTATTTCGTATCGCTTTGTCTCGATTATCGCGCGGATCGAATTCCTCGCAATTCCTGCTCGTGGTATACGCGCAAATGCATTTTTACTCGCAATTTAAAATACTAAAGCATTACAAGCGCGCGATACGCGCATTTATTTTGTGTGTGTGTATATATAATTACTTATATATTATTAATTATAGTTCTCCGTTTTTTCAAAATCAATTTAATTAAAATTATACACACTTTATGCACATATACATAAAAATACTTCAATAGTAACTTATTATCGCTGTTCGTAGTATGTACTAAAATGACAAAACATCACAGTTAATAAAACATTAAAAAATCCGTATATATATATATATATATATACGGATTTTTTAATGTTTTATTAACTGTGATGTTTTGTCATTTTAGTACATACTACGTATATATATATAATTTATCCGCTTTTTGATCCACAATTATGGACCTAGCACGGACATGCACCAACACCAACCGGCCGTTTTGCCATAGCATCATAAAGTCAATATGGTCATGTAGTTCCGCCAACTCTAAAATGAATTTAGATAACGCTACTGTACCAGCACCAGATAAAAAAAAAGTATCTTACGAAAAACGACAGCATGACCGTTCTCAAACTTCTCTCTGGTTAAACACGAATCTTGGTATTTATTCGTAAAATACTACCTCAAATCACAATTTTCATTCTCGTCTAACAGTATTTTTGTACGATTATAAAAATTAAATAGATTGATTATCTGCAATCAAATCGTGACAGTTCAGCAAACTCCAAATTATTCGAAAAGTCGACAAGCGCATAACCTCCTTGAAATGTCATCGACAACATGTATCGTTTTTGATAACTAAATCACAAAAAGTGTCAGGAACAATTGTAAGGCTTATATTTAATTCGATATACATTTAACTTTCGTCTTTGGTATTTGGTAAGTCAAAAAAGCATATAATTGTTAATTTTCTCTTTTCATTATTGCATCAAATAAGAAATATATAATCACAATAAACAGTTTCATTTTTCAGTCAATGGACTACGAGAAACAAAAGGATGAAGTTACTGCATTGGAAAGTATCTACAATAAAGAGGAATTTTCATATCACGAGGAAAACGACCGATTTGACTGCACTTTTAAAATATTTGTAAACCTTCCAGCAAAATATCATTTGACATACAGGGATTTGAGACATGAAACGGATTCTAAGCAAGAAGTACAGATATCATATTTGCCACCCTTAACATTACACGTTACATTGCCAGAGGATTATCCATCTGTATCTGCTCCTATATTTACATTATGTTCCTCTTGGTTACGCCCAGTAGTATTGTCTAAGTTATGCAAAAAGCTCGATTTGTTATGGGAGAACAGCAAACAGGAAATTTTGTTTATATGGATGGAGTTCCTTCAAGATGAAACACTCAAATTCTTGAAAATAAAAGATCATCTGGATATGGATTATATATATACATCTTACAAGAAAACATCGGAAAAATTACAAAATTTGCAAGCAAATAAGGAAATAGATGAACAATGTAACAAACAGTGTAACAGTGAAGTCAGTAAAGAAAGTAGAGAGAGTATATCGAAGAAGACCAATGTCATTGATAAGAGAGCCATTTTAGATTGTCCAATTGGTAAAAATCCTATTCAAGTATTGATCGATTACAATGAAAAGTGGAAACAAATTGAATTCAAAAAGAATTTTTATACATGTAACATCTGTTTCACCGACAAGTTGGGAGAGCATTGTACCCAATTTTTGCCTTGTACTCACACTTTTTGTAAAGATTGCATCAAAGGTTACTTTGAAGTAAAGATTAAGGAAGGAAGTGTACAGAATATCTGTTGTCCTGAAGAAAAATGTAAATTCGAAGCTACACCAAATCAGGTAACTATTTCGCACTATATTTTTGTTGCTTAATATTGAAATTCTGTGTAAAACATTTGCTGAACCTATTGCAGATAAAAGATTTAGTAAGTTCAGAATTGTTCTCAAAGTACGATTCCCTATTATTAAGTACTACATTAGACACAATGATGGATATAATTTATTGTCCAAGACGACACTGTCAGTATCCAGTCACTCGCGATCCCGATGATCACATGGCAAAATGTCCGGTTTGTCAATATGCATTTTGTGTTCGTTGCAAGATGGTTTATCATGGAGTAGAACTTTGTAAGATTAGTTCAGGTACGTGCTTAGATATATTATATATCTTAGTTAAAACGATTGTTTTCTTTAATATGTAAAACATTCATATTATTCATTTTTTTTGCATCTTTTAGTTCTAAAGAATTTTTGCATGTTAGAGAATATATTATATTAATTTTGTATAATAATTTTAATTCATTATTAATAGCCGAGAAACAACGATTATTTAATGAGTATCAATCAGCGAGCAATGAAAAGAAGGCAGAATTGGAAAAGCGTTATGGCAAGAGGCAACTACAAACTATGATAGAGAATGCTATGTCTGAAAATTGGATTAATGACAATAGTCACAATTGTCCTCACTGCAAGACAGCGATCGAGGTATTAAACTCGATTCTTGGAAAAATTTCTTGTTACAATCAATATTGTACGATATATATCGTGATATATAATTGTTACAGAAATCGGATGGCTGTAATAAGATGACATGTTCGCATTGCGGTACATATTTCTGTTGGTTGTGCGGCACGCGACTCAATCCCGAGACGCCTTACTTACATTTTCGAAATCCGGAATCTAAATGTTTCAATATGTTGTATCGCGGTGTAATACCCGATGAACCGGATGATGATGACGATTTCGATTTTCACGCCGAATATTTGGATTATTATTCCGAAGATGAAGAATATATCTACGATGAAGATTTCGTCTTGGAGTTGGACGATTGAATCAATTTAATTAAATCGTGTAAATATTATCTATAAATTTACGAAACATTATATCTCAGACATTCATGAGATATTTTTTAGTTTTGCTGTTATCATAGTTAAATAATTGAATGTTTGCATAAAATGAATTGTAGCAAATTTTAATTCAATCAAATTGCAGAAATTGTTTTTATGGGCGTATGTGAATCTAGTTATCTCAAGATTGCCATTGTAAACTGAATATTGCAAAATACAAATTATTTTTTAAAAACATCATGAATATTTTTGTGTCTTTTAAACCAAGAAAGAGCTTCATCTCATACAAAGATATAATAGAAATATATAATCAAAATTGATTTTTTTATGTTTATGTATTCAATTAAAAAAAAAAAGGACGTTAGACTTATATTTCGTGTAATTGTTGCATAAAAAAAACAGTCTTAATATAAGTGCACATTTACAAATACGTAGATTAATATTTTTGCAATAATTTAATAATTTACTTAAATTCTCATTTGACAAAAGTATAGGTGTATCAATCAGTCGTAAGCTTGCTTTGTAAATGATTACTCTATTTCAAAATGTATGGAGACATTTTAGACAAAGCTGTAACACAAGCAGGCAAATGGTATTGGCGTCGTTTAGTATTCCTCGGCGCCTTCTTCACCCTCGCCTTCTGCGGAGTCCATTCCGACCTCTTCGTAATCCTTCTCCAATGCAGCGAGATCTTCGCGCGCCTCAGAGAATTCTCCTTCTTCCATACCTTCACCGACGTACCAGTGGACGAATGCACGCTTGGCATACATCAGATCGAACTTATGATCAAGACGAGCCCAAGCCTCCGCGATAGCGGTGGTATTTGACAGCATGCAGACGGCACGCTGGACCTTTGCAAGGTCGCCACCCGGAACGACGGTCGGCGGCTGATAATTGATGCCGACCTTGAAACCAGTGGGACACCAGTCGACGAACTGAATAGTACGCTTCGTCTTGATAGTGGCAATCGCCGCGTTGACATCTTTCGGCACGACGTCACCGCGATAAAGCATACAGCAGGCCATATATTTACCGTGACGAGGATCACACTTGACCATTTGATTAGCTGGCTCGAAGCACGCATTTGTGATCTCCGAAACAGAGAGCTGCTCGTGATAGGCTTTCTCGGCCGAGATGACAGGTGCGTATGTGACCAGAGGGAAATGGATTCTCGGATAGGGTACCAGATTGGTTTGGAATTCCGTTAAGTCGACATTCAAGGCACCATCAAATCGCAGAGATGCCGTGATGGAGGACACGATCTGGCCAATCAAGCGATTGAGATTTGTATAAGTCGGCCTCTCAATATCCAGATTACGGCGACAGATATCGTAGATCGCCTCGTTGTCAACCATAAATGCGCAATCGGAATGTTCAAGGGTGGTGTGCGTTGTCAGAATAGAGTTGTATGGCTCGACCACAGCTGTGGAGACTTGTGGTGCAGGATAAATAGCGAACTCAAGCTTCGACTTCTTTCCATAGTCGACGGACAAACGTTCCATCAACAGGGATGTGAAACCAGAGCCAGTGCCACCACCGAACGAGTGAAAAATGAGGAAACCTTGCAAGCCAGTACATTGATCTGCGAGCTTACGGATGCGGTCAAGAACGAGGTCGACTATCTCCTTGCCGATTGTATAATGACCGCGAGCGTAGTTGTTTGCAGCATCCTCCTTGCCAGTAATTAATTGCTCCGGATGGAACAATTGACGATAAGTTCCAGTACGAACCTCATCTGTGCACAAAGATTAAAAAATTATAGTATAATTTTTGCAGTTTATCAAATACGAGAGAAAGTTTAAAAGTTACATAGATGAAATACGTACCAACTACAGTAGGCTCCAGATCGATGAAGACAGCTCTGGGTACATGTTTGCCAGCACCAGTCTCACTGAAGAAGGTGTTGAAACTATCGTCTCCACCTCCAATAGTCTTGTCAGAGGGCATTTGGCCATCAGGTTGGATGCCATGTTCCAGGCAATACAGCTCCCAGCAGGCATTGCCAATTTGTACACCAGCTTGGCCAACGTGGATTGAGATACATTCACGCTAAAATAAATCATATATATATTAGTGTAGTGTAAGTTCTTCAAATTTCCAAATATATAAAAGAATCGTAATAAGCGAGACTTAGGCCACGTTTGTCTCGACGCTTTCAGTACTTACAGCGTCAAGACGAACGCAGCCTGAAATAAATCAATACAATGAACTTTCCAAAATGGCTCATTGAGGTCAATGTCCTGGTAATATTCATATTAGAATACTCGAATAATTAGTCTTATATAGCTCAGATATTTATATAATAATAGTAAACGTAGAAATGTGTAAAAATAAATTACTCGTAATGACAATACGAATTGTCTTCGGACAAAGAGATGACGCGATCTAAATTTAGCGAAAGCCGTAACCGGCCGGCGTTTAACCGTTAACAAAATGGCCGACCTCCCAACAAGGATGGGCGATGTCACGATAAAGATTTACGATTCTCATGAGCGAAAGCGTTATAATTATCGACGACTTACCATTTTGTATTATAATTTATTTCTTGTCTTCTCGTAGAAAAAAAATCAAGTAGCCGCCACGGGAAATCGATAGTTGGCGAAAGCAAGTAATGGAGCTTTTGCTAACAACTATATAACGTCGACGTCCGAGCAACTATCGAGTATTGGGCGAACAACGCCTACTGCGCTCTATTTATACCTGCTGGAATCGACCGTTCCAGAGTACGCTGATTGGTGCGCGATGATCTCACACCGCGCTACGATTGGCGCTAGACCGCAGCACTCGTCATCCCCGATAATCGTTTCTACGCGCCGACAATGTAGTGCCGAACCGTTGACATAATTTTATTATTTTGTCCTATAATACGATCGTTTCGAGTCCCACAATCGTCATTTACACGATTGTCGAAACGCACGGGAATAAATGTTCCTGCACGCTTATCCGATAAGATACGGATTTCTACGAAATTTCTCAAAGAAATCCCGTTTTACATTGCATGTATGTGTGTATATGTATATGTGTGATGTTGCTAGGCAGGAGTGAATGTATGTATGTACATGACATTTCGTGTAAATTGCACCATATTTGGGCCGCATCTTTCTCGAGGCATGACTGAATCGTTTTCTCAGACGTCTCTTTTTTTGGTAGAATGGAAACTCGCCGGGGAAACGCCCACGAGTCTAATTAAAAAGATGATTCAATTATCTCATTTAGCAAATTAATTTGTTATTATCCTGGATAAATTCTTTATCCGCTGTGGAGAGTACATTGAACGTTTCACGATCTGATTAATCTTTACTCGAATTCATTCTGCAAGTACATATAGTCATTTCAGTCAATAAGTACAGTTATATTGCATGCAACGATGACTCATAAGCTCCCTTGAATTAGCGACAGTATAGAAAATATAAAAATATATCAAAGTATAATATAAATAAAAATATATATCAAATTATCTTAGTTGATGTATTATCATGAAAATTTTAAATTCGATAAAATATATATAATTTATAAGCAAGAATACATAACAAAGAGAAATTACGTAAATTATGTATATATATATATTATCGTTAAATATCGATTTATTTAATAATGAATTCTTTTACAATGTTTAAACATCGGGAAAATGCATATATATACTTGCCTTTTTTCGAAAATAAAGATATATGAGATAAATAATCTCTTTTTTCCTAGTTCCTCTATAATATTTGTTTTATACGACAAGATATGTTTAATTTATTTTCTTGTTCTCTTGTGCCATCTTCTAATTAGATAATTGAGAACATATGTATATGTAATACAAAAAAATTAGGAAAATTGTTTCGTAAAACAAGGGCTTTTATTGTTTATTATGCGTTAATATATTTCGCGTTACAAATACAGCTGTTCGATTTCTCTCTCAAATTGTTTCCGGCTCATATATAACTCATTTTGCAATGCAAGTTTTATGTTCGATAAATAGGATATATTATACGGAAGTATTTTTTATGTTAAATATATTTTATGTTAATTAATAGCTTAACCTCCAATCTTCTCCATATAATAATGGTCTGAGAAATTAGCTTTATCTTTTTTTCGTCTTTTAGAAATATTAGCTCATGTTTGAAGCCAATTAGTAAATATATATTATCCATGATTAATGAAGGGAAGAAATATTAACGATTAAAAAATAAGAGAAGATTAAATGCTCGTCCAGATTGATCATCTTATGTGCCTTAAAATATATTATATTAAAGATTCATCAGAGATTTTATGGATTGAAAATTAAATTTACATGCGAATATATTGTTCACCTTTCCCAATGTAATGTTGATGATGTTACTTTTTTATAATTGACAAAGAAAGAATGAAAAATTCATGTTCGTGTATATAGAAATACATATTGACATACATATATGTTTGTACTTTTATTGGACGTGATTATTCAGCTGTCAGCTGTGTTTTGATTGAGCATATCAGAGCGTATAGTACATTATTGTAAGAGACTCAATTACATTA
>NW_021849297.1:5086815-5155617 GCF_003651465.1 Formica exsecta | reverse complement strand
TATATATATTGTTATATTTGGAAAATGATGTTTGCGCAAAGCATCGAATCTAATCAACGAATCTAGCTCGAATCTAGCTAGAATCTATTCGCTGAAATATTGCTCACTTTTGAATACATATGTGAAATAACGTCAAATACAACCATTCGTGCCTAATATATTTTAAAGAATGTGTCAACATATACACAGTTTCGTTCGCGATACAGATCGAAGTATATATAAGTGTTAGGTTAATTTCATATTTGATATACCGATAGCAGAGGTGATTAAAATTATTCCTGATAATAACCATACATTTGACGTGACAACGATCAATTTTAAGTTTTATAAAAGCAAAGTTATTCTGATAGAAAACAAACAGTGCAAACGAAATAAAGAATTTAATCGATGCAAAATGCAAGCAGAAGTAAACGATATACTGGAAAAGTCGTTGCAAAAAGCTAGGGAACATGACAGAACTGGAAATGTTGGAAGAGCTTATGCGTATTACACTATTGTTGCGGAGCTATGTCCTGCAAAGAGATCAGAAATTGAAGAAACATTCACAGATGTACTATGTAAGACGCAGTGTTTAACATTCTTCTTATATAATTATAATAATAATGATAAATATATAAATATATATTTAATTTTCAGGTGAATGGGGGATACAATTAGCGGAAGATAACAGATTTTCAGATGTTGTACGCTGTTATAAACATTCCTTGGATATTTATCCAAATAATCCTCGTATGCTGAATAATTTTGCAGCACACTTGTTACGGTAATTTCAATTTTATGGTGTATTAATGCTAATTGTTCTCTCTATTGTTTTTATAATAAATTGTTAAAATTACTTTTTTGACTAATCTCTAAAAAATACATTATATTATTAATATAATTAGTAACATTACATTGATTTAACATTGTTTATATATATTGTTAAAGAAATAACAATCCTATAAGGGCGACAGAATATTTAAAAAGAGCTTTGAAAGTTGATCCTAACTTTCTACCAGCAGAACGAAATTTACAAAATGCATATAGTATGGCAGTGGACAGGTGGCACTTTACGATGCTTAATGACAAGTGGAGAAATAATGCTTTTGAGAGAGCTATATGTAAGAGAATCAATCAAGGATATGATACAGTGTTGGATGTAGGAACTGGTACAGGTCTTTTGAGTTTATATGCAAAAACTGCAGGAGCTACAAAGGTGTATGCATGCGAATGTTCTGAAATAATGACATTAATTGCAAAAGAAGTATTCGAATCTAACAACGCAACCGATATAAAATTAATACCAAAACTATCATTTGATCTTAAAATACCTTTGGACATTTCAGAAAGGTTTGTGTATGCAACAATATATATCATATATCATTTTGATATTTTGTGTTGATTTAATTATTGTAGTAAATATGTGTGCATTGATTAATATTAAAAATATATAATTCTAGAGTAAAATTAATAGTGACTGAAACATTTGATGCTGGCTTATTTGGAGAGCTTGTAGTACCATCTATGATTAACGTACACATGAACATTTTAGATATGAATGGTATGGTAATACCTATGGGTGCCACCGTTTACACAGCAGCTATTGAGTGTGAACACATTAGATACAGATCATCGGTAGTTTTTGATAGAATAAAAGATAGTACTTTAAATTTTAACAAAGTTTCTATATTATCAGACGATGAATATTATGATACAGAAAATCTGGAAAAAGTTCAAATTAATTATGTCACAGAGCCACAAATTCTCTTTAATGTAAATTTTAACAATTTGTTACAATTGCAAGAATTCTACAAAGATGGAATAAAACAAATGTTACAAGTGAAATGTAGATATGATGGTATCATAGATGGTCTAGTTGCTTGGTTTAAGTTACATCTGGATGAGGAAATCACATTGGATTCCTCGGATGGAAAGTCTTGTTGGCAACTTGCTGTTTTTCCGGCAATACCTGTTGTATGCCACGAAGGCGATATCTTGACGATAAAAGCAGAAACATCGAAGAGTAAACTAAAATGTTCTTATAGCACAGGCAATGCGCAATCCAGCGAGGATTGTAAATTTTTATATCGTTTGGCAAAAGAAGTCATTGTCTTTTTAAATGACTTTAATTATGTCAAATTGCTCACAGAGGTTGCTAGATATCAAGAGAATAAAAAGATAAAATATATTTTGGATACTTCGCCTTTTCCAATTTACGGGTTAACGTTATTAAAAGAATGTAAAGATAGTGAAATTTTATATTACAAAACTGACAACGAAATTCTTCGTTTTCTGATTGAACAAATAGCCCGAGATAGCGGGCTTCGAGGAAAAGTGCATATGATATCAAATTATGATGAAATTCCATGCTCCTTAGACTCTGTATTTGTTCATAATTTTGACATTAAAGGCGAATTGAAAGACGATCAGGATAGTTGTTATGGAATTTTCAGGTACTATACTTATATTGTATATAAAATTTATACATAATTTTTTTATACATGCTTTTTATTTAATTATATTTATATTGTATATAAGTATTACTATACTTATATTGTGTATAACATTTATATATAATTTTTTAATACAGTTTTTTTTTATTTAATTGTATGTACTAAAGATCTATTATATCATTTATCTCCTTTGTTATAGGCACTTGCTTAAACCAAATGGTGTATTATTGCCAGAAAAAATTTTTCTTATGGGACAATTAGTGTACTCAGAAGATTTACCAAACATGGTTTATGTGCAAGATGTGAACCTTCAGAAATCATCCAATACTTCTATTTGTATTGATGATGATTTGAAAGTATGATAATATTTTAATATAATTTTAAATTATATGTTTGTGTATGTGTATAACATAACATGCGTTCAATACAAGAGAATATCAGAAAGAGAGAGATTATTAAAAACAAGATTACAGAATTTATTTGTAAAATTGCAATAAAATAAATATATTTTTCTTTTCAGAGTTCAGATAATGAAGACAATCCACATTCGCGGAATAATACAGCCAATAAAGTAAATAAAAGTACAAACTATATAGTCGCAGAACACATTAATAAATATAAGGTAAATCATTTAAAATTTTATTCTAGATTAAAACTTACTTACAAAGTTACTTAATTTTTATTAATTATGTTTATTCTATTGCAGATCAATCAAATATTTGATTTGAATTCGAGTTTATATTCATGTGAGATCATGTCTGAGGCACAAACACTGATAGAAATGAATGGAACGGAGACTACTGAGGCAGTCGTGAATTTTGGGCAAATGAATAGCACAAAAAGGAAAACTTTACCAAATGCCTTAATATGCTGGTACAAGGTTCAGCTCAGTTCACAACATATACATGATACAAAGAAGAATGACTCTTTTATGAATCATACCGCAATCGTTTTTGAAGATGAACTAAGAAACATTATTTTGAAAGATAAAGAAATAAAAATTAAAGTCCACCAGATGAAAGGTTTAGTAAAAATTACAGTATTAAATTTGTAAAAAATATACAAAAAAGAATAAACTATTTTATAATTTTGTACAATTTCTTACAAAATACGATTTTTATAAAATAATTTTTGTTTTTAATACATTTTAAACCATCTTTTTTACACTTTTTTTGCAAAATATATTAATATACGTGTATATTGTGATAAAACTTACAATATATATTCATATATTGTAATCTACATTAAAAGAAACTATTAAAATAATATAGCTGTATGATGTACTGTACAAAATAAAACTATTTTTGTCAAGTTGAAATAGAAAAAGAAATGTTTAAGAAGTATGTAAATACATGATTCCTCATAAGAATCCTTATAAGAAAGGCTGACCACTTTGTTAGGAAGAGTCATACATATTCATCATATATATCTCATGAACTGTCCTATAAATCTTCTTGACAATTCATAGTCAACAAAGCTTAAACACTATCAGATAATTAGATAAGTTTAACAAATTTGTTCCCTCAAACAATGATGAAGATGACTCTTTACTTTATAAAGAGCCAAGAGAGAAATCTTTAGAAGAATTTAACATTAAATATATATAAAAATGTAATGACACCTTTGGATATATATTATATATTAGATTATACATTGATCCATTTCAGGCTACTTTCATGTTTAGATTTTTAATATTCTAAACCAAAACTTTTAGAAAACATTATCGATTATCTTTTCCTGTTTCAGCCTATTAAAAATTAGCAGGCGTTTAAATGCATAATCAATGCATTAATGCTGCAATTTATAATTTACTAGAATTGCGACTAGTTAATATTTTACATACAAATGGCGCAACATTTTTAGGATCATTATTGTGACAATCATGATTTCCCTCTATATTAATTACTTTAAGTATGGTTTTAGAATTCAGTGTTTTCTCTATTGATGTAATCACATCTTCATATTTACTTATAAAGCCCTTTGATGGAACAAAGACATATATTGGAATTGAAAGCCTACAATTAAATTCGTGTGCTTGGTCCATACTTATAAACATAAAAGGATTTTTTTTTAATCTTATATCTCTGTTATATTTATATTTTCCATTTACTTCTGTAACTGCACGCTCAAACAATGCATCAGCTGCTTCTGTATTCAGAGCTGCAAACCTCAAAGTTTTAAAAGCATATAGTACTTCTTCTCTAGTATAAAATATTGGTTCTATATTATTACTTGCTTTTATTGAAAGTGCAGATGCATTCTCCAAATATGGTACAAATTTATTAAATTCATTATTACCTCTGATCAATCCATCAAAACTAATTATTTTCTTGATTCTATGAGGGTGGAAGACACTAAAAATTAAACCTATTTGTGCACCCAAGCTATGCCCTATGTAAATACATGTTTTCCATTGTAACGCTTCTAGGATGAAATGTATTGCATGCGCATAATCCATACAGTCTAGCATTACCCAAGATGGAAAGTGTGACGACCATCCGTGGCCGGGTAAATCTACACATACATAGTAAAAAAAACCTATTGGTAAATACTTCATTAATCTATTATACGATCCTGCATTATCTAGATGACCATGCACCAGTAAGACACGTTCTCCTGTGGAAGGGCCATATGTTCTGGCAGCAACATAACCCCAAGGTACGGTAAGTTTTATTTCCTTACATTCTATTTCTGCCATTTTTGCTGATTACTTTCACAATATATAACTTGTTGAACAATGTGCAGCAACTTCATTCACTGAAATTAGACATTTAAAAAAGATTATGTTACCACTGCTAATATATAATTTTTTTTTTCAGATATATAGAAATATTTCGTTATTTAAAATATAATATTCACATGTTAATTTTTGATGTATTTTTATTTTTGTTTTAATCAGTTATAAGAATTAAATTTAAATTATTGTATTATATATCAAGCAAAATATTAGCCAAATTTTCCAAAAGATAATTTTTTTTTATAAAACACTTTTTTTGTGACTTAGAATATCAATTTTAGATGATAAAATCACACACCACACAATGTAAGATTTGAATTTATGTAATACATATTTTCACAAGTAATATATGCAACATATGTATTATATGTGTTGTTGATAGATTAATATTTTTCTTAATAATCTGTATGATATTGCATAAAAATAGTGCGTTATATAAATATAATAATAGCATCCATTTTATTTTGTTTCAATATTGATTGACAATATATCAATTTTTTATTTTTGTAGTAAATATAATTTCAAAAAACATTACGAAGATTTTTATTTATGCTTAATATCTTAGAATACTTTGCCATACATGTCGTTTGAATTATATGTTAAAATTTTCTTATTTGTACAGGTATTTCTAGGAAATTATTTCCTTACTATATATAATTTTGTGTAAGAATATTTTTTTCAAAAAGTAATTTCTAAAAGACTAAAAAAATTTTAATTAGTAAGATAGAGGACAATCTTTCCAAAAATACAATATATATAAATAAAATTGGATCTGTTCCTCATTTTAAGTCACTCTTTCTTACATTTAAAAGATAACTAATATTCATTCTTCTGAATGAAGAAAATCAATAAACGAGAAAATATGATTGAAATAGAACATATATACCTTCTCTATATTTACAATCCAATTTGTATCTTATATCACAAAAGTATAAAAGAATTCTTCTATAAGGTATGAATTTCAATTGTCAAATACGACATACCTGAACTGTCGATTTCGACTGACATAAGATCTGTCCTTTATATATCTCCTTCCATGTGGAGAGAAAAAGACAAATTTTGAACTAATGCAGCCAGTTCAGCTATAAAAAATAGACTCTGTGCAGAAAAAATGTATGTCATATTTGCAATTCAAAATTCCCTCTCTTCGGTACATTTCATATTCATTAGCATTTACATTTAGTTTTTACATTTATCGATCATCTCCTACTTTAGCACTCCTATTTTGTTGTTCGAAAAAGTTATCTTTAAAAAACTGAAGGTCATACTGTAAATATATTGGTCAACGTGCATGATTATCAGTTTTTCTAATAGAAATTTTAAATGTTTCTTTTTTCTGATGTGAGGTGCAATTCTAATGCTAAGATCCATAAAAGAAAGAGAAAAGGAAGAAACAGGAAAGTCTAACAATGTTTTTAAAATAGTATTATTTGTTAACCTAATACTTGTTGGCCTTATGAACGAATGACTTCTGTAAATTAGTGATGTAAATTTATTCCATAGATAAAAAGCAAATATCATGAAATCAAGCCAAATACTGTAGATAATAATACGTCCAACTTCGATTAAAAACAGGCAATACAGCGCACTAGCGCTACCACGCGGCCTGAGTTGTTAGTATTTTTTTAGTAGAGGAGAACGCTTGTCTCGTAGTTAAGTGGTTCGTGATTATATTAATGAAAGCTGATCGTTTGCATCGTGTGGAATCTGGAAATGTTAACGAAAGTACATCAAATGTTAAAACAAAATTAATATCAAATTGTAATATTAAGGAAAATATGTGTATATGTAACGATTGTTATAAAATATTTTTAGACAAATATTTTAACGTTTTATTAAAAGCCTATGTTAATAAAATTAATGATAGTAAGAAGAAAAGGTTAATTATGACAAAAAATGTTAAATTAAAGAAAATATCTCACAATTATATACGTATTTTTATTTATCATTTACATTGTTACCCAGCCAGTAACACTCTATCAAGCAAGAGTTTATCACCTCAGATTAATAGATGGCGCTGTTTCAGTGGTTGCCTTGCAAGACAAAGGATTTTTCAAGAGTTGGACGTATTATTATCTACAGTATTTGATCAAGCAGACAAACAAATCATATTAGAATAGGTTTCAAATAGCGTTTTCGAATGAACGGGTTAATCCAACCCGGATCAATTAATCACTATATTTTACTATGAATTCAAGTCTTTTATTGGCAGAGACGATGCAATGACGTCATTAATCGCTCTCAAAGCATTTAAACCTGCTACATTCGGCTGTGTTCCGATTTCCCACCCGAGTGCACCTGATATTATAGTATATGTCACGTATACTATAATATCGGGTGCACTCTGGTGGGGAATCGGAACACAGCATTCGAAAACGCTAAAAACTTATCCTAGTATAATTTTCTCTCCGAGAAAAATTTTACTTGATGATCGGTCTGGAACCAATCAGAAACGCTCAAAAATTGATTAAATTGCAATTATATAGTAATATTTCAATTTTGTCCCTCTCTCTTATACGCGCGTATAAATTATTAATAATTTGTAAACAAATAAAAAAGATCAATCATTGATCGTTTCGCGAGCACCACGCAGGCACGAATGAGAAAGAGAAGCAATGAGCGCGTTCAACAGAGAAAACCGCTCAGTAGCAACCGAACGTGATTGGCTCTTTCTTTTAGAACCAACAAATCAACGTCGAGTGTTAACAAGACGATAATTGAGCGCTTTCTCTGCTGAACGCGACTAATGCCAATATTTTCTCTCCTTTTTTATCTGATCTCGCTATCAAAGCATATGGCGGTATGGAAGCTGGATGACTCAGCTCTATGCGATCTAGTCTTATTCTATATCTATGGTTAAATGTGTAGTTGTCAAATTCACTTCCGTTGCGGCCTTCATCGGGTTCGGACGTGTTTTGGCGCGTTGCGTTTGTCCTTTGTTTGGACCTTATTTTTTGGACTTCCTCCTCTTCCAGAGGACTTTTGCTTTTATTTTTCAAACCCATAAGAAACAATGGTGTATGGGCGACTAATGCCCAACCAGCCATAAAGAAAGAAGAAGAAGTTGTCAAATTCAATTGCTTTGTATTATTATCGTTTTATCAGATAACGAATAATCACATAATATAAAGTGCATATAAGCAAATAAAAGCGAAATTTTCGAAAGTTAACTTCATTCACATAGGATATTCCAGGATCATGAAGATTTTCTTTAACAAATAGATTTTAAAATATTTATTTTTAGGGAGTATTAAGTCAAACACATCAGAATTATTTAATATTTTAGAATTACAGAATTAAATTATATAAATATATGTAACAGAATTTTATATTTCAGTTGAGTTTTATCTTAACATTTACATTTCAGTCAATTCTGCCCTATTTCATTTCACCTAAACTAATTAATTGTATTGAACTCACAGTTAATACAAATTTGCAGATCAAATTCATAGCTATATTGGGTTGTAGTTAAAATGAAAATAATAGCAGAGATATTCTGTATGTGTATGCATGTGTATAATTGAATATTTATTAAGAAAAAGCTAGAAATATATATGGTTAATAAAAATCAATATGTAAATACTAATTATAAAAACATTATCATGAATGCAAGTGAAAAAATCTCTATGGGATTTGTACAATATTAATACAATATTGGATTTGTATGATTTTTAATGAGAATAATGTTTATCCAATTACAACACATCCCATTTTTAAATCTATTTCAACATTTTTACATATAAAATCTGCAATTAAAAATAAATGTAACTATATATAGATCCCCTTAATTCTGAAATAGCTTTTGTATGTGTATGTTGTATGTGTATATCTCTTTCTATAAATTAGAATTCTTTTCTTGCATTGTTTATTACACATTTGTCATATGAGTTTATCAATGTGTTTAAAGTGGGAAAACAAATGAAAAATTGCATGACATTTTTATACTGCACATATATCATTAGAATAAAAGATCCCAGAATAGAGCAATAGCTCAGTCTCGTAAGATTTAAGATAGAGGGGAATCTACACTGTGGAACAAGACTTCATCCTTATCGGTACATATTATATCAGATATCAGAGTATATAATCCGAGTTACTTAATACTGAACACTATTTTAAGAGATACAAGTGGAACCATAATATCTAAACGCTTTAGCCGACGGGAATTTTTTCTTTATCTACGACGAATATCGTCTATGTCGACTAGTCGCATTTTTGCCTCTATTAGAACTGGTGCTCGCGCCATTGTGAGTGGCTGGTGTGTGGCTGTTAGATATGGCATTTGTGACAACTTTGTCGTTTTCATCGACACTCCTGTTGCTCCTTGTGGCTGTATCAGCACAGCTTTTTGTAAATTCAAATTTCGTATTCGACGATATCGTTGTGTCACGTATGCACTTTCTTATCTCATGCCCAATGGCAGCTCCCAATGGTGGAGGTACCGCGTTACCAACCTGTCGATGCTTATCGAGTATCGTACCATAGAAACGAAATGAATCTGGAAATCCTTGGGATCTCGCGCACTCTCTAACGCTCACAACTCGATTTTGCGCTGGATGCAAAACGCGACCCTGGAAATCAATATTATAATATTTGAGAGATCCACCTGACTTTGTTGAATTAAAATTATAATGGAGAAATTACGCAAAATGCAGAAGTGTGTGTTGTCAATTTGTGTACATTTTAATAAGCTTATAGAAATCGTGCAGTAATGTTAATTGCCTCAAATTACTATTTTAAAATATATTGCGCAAAATCGCGTTATATAATAGTATATTTTTTTTATTGATAGTGTTATAATTTTTTTTATTATTGTATATATTCTGATTAAATTATATATCATTTTCATTTATTTGTATTATTTTCATCGGCCTACCTGTTTACCCATCGGTTCTGGATTGGTGATAGTTGTACTGAAAAATCCATCCCATTCAAGTCTTCCATATAAACCCGACCAATGATTATGTCGGTTCCCGGTATGCGGCAAACACCATGGAATTAAAGTATTAAATTGTCTATCGGTAGGATCACATACTCGACCACTACTGCAACTGCATACTCCGCGCAATGCACCTGTTGAACTTTTTCCAGCTCTCTTATCATGATGCATGTATTCCCTAGAAAAAAAAAGATTAAAATATTAATTTAAATATAATAATATAATTATACGCTGTAATTAATTGACCAAATTTTAATTATGATGAATTTTTACTATGATTAAAGAAATTCACCAACATAATTTATATCATAAATTTAGAATTTAGCAAAAAAAAAAAGATATGATAGACTTTATACATACAATTTCTTGGAGAAGGTACCATCGCTCAATCGCACTGCGATATTTGGTAAATCACGCCAATCAGAACCAGTTGCAGTTGGAATATGAGACATTCGTGCCTCCACAAGCGAAGTCATTTCTTTACATATATGATCTCGCAATATCGGCTGGTATTGCTTACCTCTCATCTGAAATGAATGAAATCAAGTGAATTCTAACAATCGTTTTCAAAAATGTATCAAAATGCTTTTTCTTAAGATAGTTACCTTTCTCTGGAAATGTGATAACGGTTCACTACCATAAGACATCTCCTCTTTGCTCCAACCGTTTTTAATATCCGGTAAATCACACATAGCATCCTTTACAGTGATCGTTCTAAACGGGGCGGAGTCCGTCCAAACACAATTAGAGAGATACTAAAAAACACATATCATCATTTCATTATCAGAAGAAAATATTATATAATACAAAAATAATTTCGATATATATTTATCATACATCTGTTGCAATGTGCAATTATTTATATATTTTGGCTTGATTGCACTAATTTATTATGTGTGTGTGTGAACTAATTACAGAAACGATATCATATAGCAAAATAAATACCATTACAGATATATCGTAAATAGAAAACAGATATAAATATGAAGAAATACCTTCTTGTTATCTACTACTACATGTACTGAGCAACATCGTTTATTAAACACGTGCATTGGTTCTGGATATTTTGGAAGTATCTCTCCAGGGGCAGCGGCTAAAATTATCATCCTAAAAAAAATTGATGAATTAGAGTGAATGAAAAAAAAAATCTCACGTTACCAAGTAATATTGTAAATAAAGAAAAAGGAACAAACCTTCTTCTCGTTTGCGGTATCCCGTAATTACCAGCTTGAAGAATACCGAATGTACATTGATAACCCATACGAACGAGGCACCTTAAAGTCAATTTTAGCACCATATATCTTTTAAAAAACACAAAATTTCGCACATTTTCCATCACAAAAAATTTCGGTCGATAATAGTCACAATAAGATAAACACGAAACGACGAGAGAACTTTTAAATAATGAGTACTGTCGCAAGTTAAAGCGATTCATGCCACTGAAACCCTGACAGGGTGGTCCACCGCACAAGATTTCAACTTCTCCTTTCTGAGGAAGTTTTTGACCATTGTCATCTGTAGAATCGCACTAAAAAAAAAAAGTAATGTTTTATTAATTTTTCAGAAAGAATAATCACAATATAATCTCTATTTCTCTCTTTTTTTTTTATATAAGCTTTTTTATAATTTACAAAAAAATAAAAAAATATAATATTTTTTATGTTACATTATGCAAGAATTAGACTGTAATGTAAAACAAAACTTACATTCATCACTTTTTGCAACAGTGTGTTGCAATCATCTGAGAATACTATAGTCTTTGGATTATTTAAACGATATGCATATGCCGCGGGTTCTTCTTTTTCAATTGCCCATAAATTTTCGGCTATTCCTGCTTGATGCAATCCTTCGGATAATCCTATTAAATGTGCAAAGATAGTTATAATTTGAATTATAATATTTAAATATATATGTATAGAGCTTCTAATGAGAATGTATATATATGGTTAAATAAAATATATTTACCTCCACAACCAGCAAAAAGGTCTAATGTCCTTAACTTTCTTGTCACAACAGGATGATGTACAGGTTTGTCAATAACTGGCTTATTTTCAGTCTCCCCTACCTTCTTTGCTTTTGATTTACCCTTCCCTTTTCCTTTTCCAGGTTTACCTATGTTAATAATATTATAGGGTGGCTCATCAAAGGTTTTTTCTTTAACATTATATGCTTCAGTAAAATAAAATCTGTTTGGACCACCCATAAACCATTCTTCAACAGATTCACTCAGATTTTCAGAATATGCTAGATAACATTTACCAGCAACTTCAGAGAACTTTACGCTGCATACTATAATAACAGACAAAGCACGAAGATTCATTATTTTGAAAAAATATAAAACTTATGAAATATAGATGTGTAGAATTAATTTTATATTTCTAATAGTATAATATCATATTATAAAATTTCAATACACCAACTATTAGTCGATAATATTAGAAATATGGAATTTAAATTGACAAAGAATTGACAAAAAGATCTTCTTAAATGATCATAACTTACTCTCGTCACTCCAATAAACCATGTTGAGATCTACTTGCTCCATTAATGTTACATCTCGATGAGTATTCTCCGGTCTGTACATTTTGTTTACTTTAATATAAATGTCTGAAGGCGATACTATTAAATCAGTTGTACTGGCATAAATTGCATTTATATAACCAATGTGGAAAGGTTCGGGTGTATCAACATTTGAGAATTTTGCTTTTTCCGAGACTTTTCTATAAAACTCTGGATACATATCTTCATCTACAATTTCCCTCTTTGGTTTCTCAGCTTCTTGAAACATCTGTTTATACTTAAATTTAAAAGCACTTGGGTACAAAAACACTGCACTGCCAACTCTATATTCTTCATCTTTATATCTCACTACTCCATAAATCACTTCCTTAATGCTCTTTTCTTCTATACGCTCAAAAACCTAAGTAGACAAAAACGAGACTTCTTAAACAATTTTTGTAATTTAAATTTTCGGGACATTTAGAATACAACTTTTTATTAAACATTTTTTACCTTAGGTGTATTATATTGTTCTAATGCCCTTAGCCTTGCGCAAGCAGGACAAAATCGATGACTATTTTCTTTTCGCAGGCATTCCGGATCCGGTAACGGACTCTCAAATCGAGCAGTTTCAGGAGTATATTTCATCTGATAAAAAAATGTTTTACCATCTATATCTTTTATTTCATCATCTATATCCATATTACCTGTAATATAAAATTGCATATAATTATGTATAAATACAGAAATAAAATACTGGAAAAATTAAATTAATAAATAATTTCGATTATCTGACATTCTTACCTAATTCAGACCAATTATCAGGCATTTTCTTGTGAACAACGCTTGCTTTCGAACTAACAGATGTAAATGGTACATCGTCGCAATCATCACTTAGAAATAATTCTATAGGATCTGAAGTTTCACCAAGTATGGTATCAGTACCTCTACGAAGCCAATTTGCATGAAATTGTTTTACTCCATTTTTATTTTCCCACATAAACATGATTTTATAAATATGTAAAGGAATTGCCGGATTTCTTGGTTCTACCAAAACATAATCGTTTATTTGAATTCTTTCATTTCCAACTATGACTGATTTATAATATGTCTTTTGCCCATCAACAATTTTATCTTCTTCTTCCCATACTATGTCTTTTTTAAGTTCTTTAAAATCCTTTTTTGGTTTCTCTTCCACTTTTTGATCTTCTACTAGACTTTCATATTGCTCTTCATTTTCTGGATCAGAATCATCTGCTTCCTACATATATAGAAATGTACTTAATTAAATGTTATGATGAAAAAATATAAAAGAAATATAAAAAAATTAATTGAATCCATTTTTAAATATATATTATACCACTTTAGTAACAAGTGACTAATATAACATACAAACTTAAATTTTGATTCATACCTGGATTGCCATATTTGGACATCTTCTCTTGATACATGCTTGCTTACTTCTTCCACTGCCTCCAAATTTTGTCATATCTTTACAAGAAGTACAAATACCACAGTCAGGTTGTTGACAGTTTTCGCAAACACCACATCGTTGTCTTTTAGGTCCCTAGCATAAAGAAAAAAATATTTCTTAACTTTATTTTATAATTAATAATCATAAAAATGATATACATGCTATATACATACTATCGATATTTTATCCTCATGTTTAGCAAGTTGATCAGCAAAAATATTTTCAAATGTGTTGCTAACTAATTTTGTTGTTGTAGCCTTTGTCCATGCAGGCTTCTTAACTTTTTGCTCGCGCCTCGTCCGACGAATTGCTGCTTTTTTACCTAATGTAACACCAGCGAGATTTGCGAGAGATCGCATACAAGGAGTCGTAATGAGAAGACTATCTTCAGCATTGGCAGAATCATCGAATGATGAAACTTGATCGCAAATAAATTGTGCGTGACGCAACAATGCGTCTTCTGTGAACTTTGTCATACCTTTAGGAGGTACCACAGTCTGCAATAATGCAAGAATGATACAATATCTGTATTGAAAAAATGAATTAAAATGTTAAAATATGAGATAATAAACTTACTTGAAGTTTGTTTAGTAAGTCTTCATAGGTTGGGCTAATTTCATCTAGCAAAAATTCTATAACTAATTTGCTCATATATATCTTCTCTTTAACAGCGTCCATGTACGGTGCGTAAGCTTCAGATGGTTCCATCAAAATATATTCCGCAAATGCAGTATTAAAACCTATCAATGCCAATTCTCCTCCATCAAATCCAGAAACATACCATTCATTTATTGGCCCCATATCTTTTGTCGGTACACCTCCTTCGGGAGAAGGATCTTCTTCATAAATAGCTTTCATGTATCCAGAAAAATACAACATTACATTTTTCTCTATGAGTCCAGTGTCAAAGGCACACAAATGCCCATTCTTATCATAAACACTAAAAAGAATAATCTTTCCATCAGTCATATAATATAAAAAGATGTTTTATATATATACGTACTTATTATATATATAAAATGAATGAAAATACATAAAACTTACCTAAAATAAGTTAATTTATTTTGTGGTCTCTCATCGCTTTCATGTATAAAAGATTCATCTCCTGTAAATAAACACAGCTTAGGATCCGTTAAAGCTATTTGTTCTTCCATTGCACCATTTGGATGTCCCTGATACAATTTTGTTTCATCATCCAACTTCTGTTTACAATAATCGCATCGTTCAATTATATTAAGGGTTCTCTTAACTTGAGATTTTAATTGAGATATTTCTTCGTTGTTGTCCATTTTCATTTTTTTCTCGACGTTTTCTTCTTGATCTTGGTTTATTTGTGGATTGTGATTTTCCTTATTAAATTCTACTGTACCATTTTTATCAGTTTCTTTTATTTCATGTTGCCGATCAGGCACTTTTGTCTCATGGTTTGCTTCATTGTTTAGCTTTTTCCTTTTCGTTGATTGTATGACAAGTAAATCCAATACAGATGGAGTTGCTTTAGTCGTCGAATTACTTGCTGCAATTGGTTCTTCTATATCAACAAATTTTCTGCTACGAGACATTCTCCTACTGCTGGAACCTGGTTCGCCTTCTGGCACAGTAGGTGGCATGATTCTAAGTTCATGAAAAATATTTATATTATTATCATCCCTCCCCTATTATCAATCTCTAAATAATTTAGAAAATATTATAGACCATGATTTCAGTTAATAAATGATTTGTTGTGCATAAATTATATATATAAGTAGTAATTATATTTTAAAAAATATGAGATATGAATATGTATTATTTGCAAATATTTATTCAGAATAGATGTACATATAAAAATATAGATCTGAATATTGCAAATAAAACTCGATTAAATAATGTTTCTTCTTCCTTTTTTTTAAGTTAATATATTATTATTATATGCCTATTAGTGTGTTATACATACTATATATTGGCAAACAGCAATATCAATATATATACTTTGTAATATTAGAAACACATTATTTATTTGCTTTCTGCGTTACATATAAAAATAAAAATATTTACAGAGCTGCAACTATTCCTCGCATATGGCATCAATTTACTCGCTATATTATTACACTCGGTAGCGACGAAAAAAAGAAATGCGAAACAAGTGATGAATTGCGTGGCCAGCTGTCAGCTTGTATATCAACGGTTGAGAAAAGTCTTAAGGGCGCTTACCTCGTGGATGACGTTGCGATCGATGAAACGCCGTCCAGTTTTACAGATTACGAGAGAACGTGGGTTATGTTGCGCGTGATATTTATCGATCTAGAACGAGATTTCATTGAGCGTCAGTTCGGCGGCAAAGCGTGTGTGTACTATGAACCGCGTGTCTCGCTTCATGCACGCATGCACGCACGCATATATATACACAGATCATTAATAGAGGCAAATAACGCCGTCGATATTACAAGCCTCGTGCAATAAAGAGTGAGATGGACGCGCGATGAACGATGAAAATTTCTCACTTTTCACAGAATTGCGCGTATATACGCATTCGTTTCTTACCGTGTTACGTACTTCTATAACCGTGCATTACACGCCGTGGCGCTCTATTCTGTTCCATTCCCGCCAATGTTCCCAGATAGAAAGGGATTATTCTCCTACCACATCTCCCACTACACGCGACTGTTGATAGGTTAATACGCGGACCGGGTTTTTCGCGCATGCGCGGCAAGCGCGGTATCAATAAAGTACCTAGCATACGCAAAAAGCGGTACCGCGTGCGCTAAAACTTTTCTAAAAATTTTTTATTTCTTTAACTTTATATTTTTATACTAGCTTGTTTTGCTACGTTAGATAATCCATATTATTTAAATAGAAATTATAATTATTATTATTTATAACAATATATTTACATAATCTTATCTAACAATAAGACTTTTATTTGCTTAACCTCTTCTGATTGTCTGCGACCCCGCCAAAATTCTTGCGACCAATTATCCACTGGGCGCGTTCAAGAAACACAACTGTTGAGCATCGTCTTGTCAATACTCGACGTTGATTTGTTGGTTCTAGAAGTAAGAACCAATCACGTTCGATTGCTACTCAACGGTTGTGTCTCCTGAACGCACCCAATATAAGCCGCTGTTTCAAGTTTCATTGGTATGTATATATCGCCGCACATGCGCGAAAAACCCGGCCGCGTACTAACATTATATATATGGGTCTGTTCTTTATAGCTGAATTGGCTGCACTAGTTCAGAGTTTATCCTTTCGCGCGCATTCAGAAACGTGCACACCTCACAAACTTGCATACAATCGATTATGTGCGTAACTGTTTTTTTTTGTAACACATACCACTCATAAATTTTACAATGCATATATAAATTTTCTATTTTTATTTTACTATTTGTGTGTCTCGGTGATATTTGAAATATATTAAATATATTATATATAGCCCAACAAAGAATTTTTCACGCGGCTATTAACAATTTATAAATTTCAAATAAGTAATTAAATTCTTAAAAAATGACTTAATAAATGTGACTGTATTATTATTTGTGTTATTGTATGTGTGTATGTGTGTGTGATATTATAATCTCGTGAAATAATCATTCAATTTAATTTAATATTGATATTGACGCGGTCACACCAACGAGATACTGTTATCAATCAATTCAATTTGACTTGATATATTCACATAAAACAATATAAACAATAAACAATGAAGTTACATTGTAAAATTGAAATTCACGATAGAACATTGTCGTTGCATAGAAAATCGCAACGTTCTATATTAGCATATGCTAAAGATTCAGTTAAAGATAACAATGTATGTTTCTATTTGTGGACACGGCTGAACAAGCAAGGGACTAAGTATAAGGTAATATGTGACACAGAGATTCCTTATTTAATCATAAATCGTCTATTAGATTTCTTTCAAAATTATACGAGATAGATTAGCAGGAATATTTTATAATTGTTTGCACAATCTTAGAACTGTGCAGTTCTCTTTATTCTTGAAGACATATATGATAGATAAAACAATATCTTTTTACAACTTTTTCAGATTACTAACAACATAAGAAAAGTATTCAAGAAATTTATTACCGATGGTAAAGCTACAATAAGTTTGATAGAACCCTGTCATGATCTAATCATTCAGAGTGATGCTATTCAGTTGAAAAGCTTTCTTAATATACTGAAACATATAACAGACGGGCATTGCAAAGATATAAATAAATATGTTCTTAAATCTAATACAACTTTTAGTTCAAGTGAATTCTATTCATTGCAAAAAGTTGTGGTGAAGAAAAAATCTGAATATCCAATTTTACAAGGATTCCCACGAATGACAGAACAACTTGTTTTGAGTGGATTGGATAGAAAATCCTTTGATCGACAAATTCTGACATTGCAGAGTTTAAGATTTTTAGATTTATCAAACAATAAAATTTCTTTCTTACCAAAGGAGTTGGGTACTTTGCCTCATCTTCAAGCTCTAAATCTGTCATGTAATAACCTTGGAAAATCAGTTCGATCTAAATGGGCATGGCTAGAGCAAACTGCACTTAGAAACAATTTAGATTTTCTAAATATTAGTAATAATTTAGTAAGTTGTATTATTATAGTATCATAAGATTAATTGATAAAACCAATTTTATATTTATGAAAGATTTACTTTTCATTACTATTATTAATAATTTATTATTTATAGTTAACTGAATTACCAGTACAAATTGGATGGCTAAAAGCTTTAAGAGAGTTGAAAATTCGTGACAATATGTTAAAACAATTACCACAAAATATTGGAACTTTGAATAAATTGCAATTGTTGGATGTGGCAAAAAACAATTTAATGTTCTTACCAGGAACAATCCAACATTTGCGATTATGCTCTTTAGATATTTCAGATAATTTATTTTCAATGATTGTAGATCATAATATCGTATTTGATAAGAGCACTTTCATAGGACTGCCAAGTCTTATTGAATCTTCAGCTAGAAATGTGTTAAAATCCAGGTTTTCATTATTTTTACTTTTTTCTATTTGTAATATATGTATATAATTGGACGCTCGAAATATATAATACTTGAATAATAATTTTTATATTTTTTCAGGATAACTTATGATGCAAGTTTAATACCATATACATTAGTCCAATATTTAGACGAAGCAAAATATTGCTTTTCCTGTAAAAATGCCTGTTTTGATCGTTATTCAAGAATTTTTACGCACTTTTATTCATCTAAATTTAGTATTCATATAAAAAATACATTAAATCAACCTTTCAAATTTGAATGTTACTTTTGTTCAATGACATGTCATAACTATCTTAAGATATATTGAATAGAAATACTCTCTTTCTCTCTCTTTCTACAATAGAATTTTAGGTGACAATTTCTAATACATATAACTTTATAATTCTATAAATTGTATATTATAATTGTCGATTTGTAAACTCATTTGTATGTATATAGTCAAATTTATATTCAAATATAATATTATTGATGGTTTGATACTAATATTGCTATTTATTACAAAACTGGATATGATTAAAAATAATGTTATATAATAATTTAAGGCAGCTAACTTTTACATATCTTTTTGTATAAAGTAAAATGTCGGTTATTTTTTGCAGTAATGTTAGCATAGTCTAAAGTTTGTTTTTTGATAAAAATATAGAATTATTTTAATATATATCAAAAATAATCATCTTTTACAACTTCTGAAATCATTAAAAGTATAGAACAAGTGTTTAAGAAACTTATTACTGATGGCAAAGCTATAATGTGATAGAACTTGTCACAATATAGCGTCAATATGAACCCAACAAATGTGCTTTTATCAAATTCTTTGCTTTCAATTTCTATATTTTTAAAATTTAAATCTTAAAAAATAAATTTATATTTGTAATAATATTATAATAACATGTATAAATGTATTATAATACATTCATATAATACATTTCATATAAAAATTTCTTTGCTTATAAAATATCTGTAAGTATTAATATGATAATTGAATATAAAGCGGTAACAGCTTCTGTTTATATTACTGATCGATTTTATTAACACTATATTTTTTATATATTTATATAGATTTATTTAGAAAAATTACAGTAACCATCTCTTGTTAACAATAAGTATATACAGTATCATCTCATACCATGTATAACAACATAATGACTTGTGAGAAAGTTGCTATATTATATCCTTTTCTGGAAGTATGTATGAACATTTTCTTTAGAAACTATATGGCTTTAATATTTATTGTCATAAAAGGAAACGTTAGAGTTTTTTACCAAGTCCCATCTTTATAATCTTGTTATATCTCAAAAAGGCACTAGAATATCATTAAAACTATAAAACGTGTGTAATATATGTATAATAAAGTTTGCAGTTCTTATAACATAATCTATGAATAGTGTGTAAAACATTTATTCGGTATCTTATAATCCAATGTAACGTGTTCCTTGAAGATCTTGATAATATAATAATTATATAATACTTATATTATCAAAATAATATTACATTCTCAAAGTACTTCTATTTTTATTGATATATATTGTTTTAGTTTGATAAATATATCTTTGAGACTATCTATATTACAGCTTCACAATCTTGCATGCTTATATCCTAATGGTATGAGTCTGTATAAATATACACATTCTAACTTATTATCAGTCCCAATCATTCATTGAATTGTTGAATGAAAAGAAGATGACAGTATTGCCTTTATATTACATATGTTTTAATATAAACGCGATATAATTATTATAATGTATTGTTTCCCTTTTTTACAAAATTAAAATAATCATCACTAGTTTCCTCAAGAAAATATTCTTTTGGTGTTTCTGTTTTCTTCTTACCAATACGTGATACAGTAAAATCTATATCTTTGAATTTTTTTTTATTTATTCCCATCTGTAAAGGATGAACAGAGATATCAGGATCTTCATAAAGAGGAACCGATTCCACATGACCATCATCATTATATTCACCATTGTCCATTATACATCCATCGGTCATTTCGCGCTGATGTAAAATGAGAAATTTTTTTTTACATTTATGTTATAATATATAACAATGTTACATAACAGAGAGAGATATTTATTTATATACTTACTAAAGCTTCCAATTCATCTTTTTTTGTAGAAGTTTTGCTTGGAATAATTATGTCTTCTAACGAAATTTGTTTTTTCCTTAGGAGACTCATAATTGCAGCATTTCTAGACAATTTATGTTTCTGTTTAATATATATATCGTTTAAATCCTCAGATTGATTTCCAGAACATGCTGTTACATTATTATGATCAGAAGTCTTCTGACATATTTCTTTCTCAGAATTAATTATATCCTCAAGACATTTCTCGTAATATTTTTCCCAATGTTCATTTGAAAGATCACGACCACCATTTACCTGTACAATATTAACTGCTTATATTATATAATTTTTATATATGCTTAAAAGGTACATAGTTGCTTAAAATATATGAAATACACACATTTCTTTTTAACTATATATTTTTTGGCATTCTAAAAGTCAACTTTTTTTTACCTTAAAATCCTATTTGAATGCTATTATTTCCATTCAAAATATTAAATATTTCTTGGCTAATAATTTAATTGTTTTTAAAAAAATAAAAATATTAACTTACCTCTTTAATAGCAGCAGAAATAGCATGTTTATCAAAAGTAGGTTTAACTTTATTATTCATAAAATTATCAATAACTTCGCTATCATTATCAGAGTCTTCCAATAACTAGAATTAAATGAATATGTAAAAATAGATATTTTTTATATAAAAATGTGAATGTAAAATAAAATTAAGTATTCTCTTATATATCTAGCTTTACATATTAATATATGTACAAACGTGTATGTTTTTTGGTTTCTTCACTTTTCTATCATTCATCATTCGATCTTTTGCAGCTTGACTTAGTCCTGGCAGTCGAAAGAACGTAGCATTATTATCTACATAATCAAGTGATGTTGCCTTTTTAATATTCTCACGTATATTCATTTTAATCTAAAATATATAGATTTAAATGCATACACACACAATGCCTTTATAAGACTGAATTTAATGACAAACCATTAATATTTTTGAAAAAAAAAAAAAAAAAAACAAACATTTGTGCTCTTTTTACATTAACTTCTTTTAAGAGGTTAAAAAAAAAATTAATTTTTTTATTAAAAGCAAGAAAAATAGCATACATATAGTCATTTTATTAGAGAGAGAGAGAGAGGAAGAAAGTCTAAATTTTCAATTTTTTTCTATCGGCCATCTTTGTCCTTTTACAAAAAATTAAAATTTTATAAATATTTTTCACACAAATTATGTATGAAAAAGTAAAAAAAAAGATCTGCGCATATTCTTTACATAAACTATTATTGTTTATAGTGTAAATGGGTACTATAACCCTAATTCGTTCACAAAATTATTTCTTTTTTCAACATTATTATAATTAAAAAGAAAAGTTGATTTTCATGTTTTATATTTATTTCTGTTCAAAATATCCTTGTGAATATATATATATATATAAGGAGAGGACTAAGTTGTGTGTGTGTTTACCTTCCTGGCTTATCTTTTTTACATTAAAAACAAACTTGGCCAATTACATTCTCATATTGCTTTCGATTTCCGAATTTTCTTTCACTTCTTTCGTATACTTTCAATATTTTCTGATATTTTCACAAATTAACGAATCACAATCAGATATAAACTAATACCGCACTCTTACGTCAAAGTGTTTATCAAATGCGCAAAATCAGCACATATGTAACACGTTGATGAAATCACACACACACACACACACGCAGTTGAAATTTAATGCTATAGAAATTTTTAGACTGTTATCTTTGTTTTCCACGCGGATCTCTTTTTATGTTATACTTTTTATCTCTTCATAAATAAGATATAATTTATTTTGAATTTGCAATTACAATGTCACAATGTGATACATGCAAAATATAGACTCTTTTCTCGTCAATTTAGACGAAATAAGCTGTTATTTATCTGTGTTATATGTTTGTGTTTTTGCGCAAACAATAAAACAAAATATAAATTTGGTGCTCTCGTTAAGAAAACAATGATCTGTTAAATAGATATATGACAGATTTTCTATAGTCAAATTAAAAATGACGGTGTTTGTTTTTGTAAGCTTACGAGAGATTCGTCCTTTTCGACCAAATAAGTGTACACAAAAATAATAGATCGAGTAAGCATAATATATTGACTGAATATCATAAGACTACAAAATCAGAAAAACTGAAATTTTTTTTTTTTTTTTACAAAGAAGGAGGCAGAGAAAACGCTGCATTTTATCTTTTATGAAGGTTTCACACTGGGTTCAATGACCGATGTCCAATATCCAATAGGAGAGTTTGTTTTCTAGAAACAAAGGTGTTCCTATAGAATCCACATTTTCCATTGGATATCAAACTGTCGTATATCGGACATGTGAATTCTCTTTTACGTTTCAGGCAAAAAAAGATCTACTAGTGACCATGATGTAAGAATATATTTATATATTTTTATATTTTTATTATATTTTTTATATTTTTATATATTTTCTTACATCATGCTAGTGACATTACGAGATCAATTCTGGATTGAGGGTAGTTCCAGTTTCACAGTTGCTTTCACTGTTTTATATCATATGATGGGCGGAATCGGCGATTCGATCCGTTCGCGCGAGTCTCGGAGTCTCGGAGCAACAGGGCTTGCGGCTGCAAAAAAATTTAAAAATTTTTCAAATTATATAACATTAAAATATCATCTGTTTTCGATATAACATTATGCGATATAGACATCCTTTTAAGAATATTTCGTTCAGCACGTGAGATAGGCGTATCTTTGGGATTAAAACTCGTTTCGAATGTGTCGGTGAAAGATTCGGCGATCCTTTGTGTTCCTCGTGAGGAGATTTTGCTTGCGGAAGAATCGAATATTGTATAAATAGACTTGCTGCTCGTGATGGCGATCAATTATGCGGATTTCATCGCGTCGAAACGACAGATCTTGCTTTTTCTATTTACGTTGAGCCAAGTTAGTAACGGTCACAATGAGGATGTACATACTCTCCAGTATACTAGCGAGAATTTCTCTACAGAGATTGAAACAATGGATCACTTTGTTATGTTTTACGCACCATGGTAAATATACAAATGCATATTACATACACATATATTGTTATTTATATGTTACATATATTGTTATTTATAAATATACACATATATTGTTATTTATAAATTAAAAGAGAAAGAAAGAAATAATTTCTCTATTTGGAGTACTATATTAATTATGATTGATAAGAAATTCTTTCTCTCTTAAAGGTGTGGACACTGCCAAAGACTTGGTCCTATATGGGAGCAATTAGCAGAAATATTAAATGAAGAGGATAATACTCTAAGAATTGCCAAAGTTGATTGTACAACTGAGATCATTCTGTGTAGTGAACAAGATGTTACTGGCTATCCCACGTAATTTAATTTATCTTATTTTACCATCTGTGTTAATGAAATCTCCATTAAAAAAGTTCTATTCAAATGAAGGAATTTTAGCTTTTTATATATATTATACAACCATGGTTTATAATTTTAATATTTCAATGTCTGATAATGTTCCTATGTGTCTTACTCTATATATAATAAATCATTAAATAATCCTGAAATTATATTATAATCATTATATTATTATACATTGGTAATTTATAAATACAGGCTGAAGTTTTATAAAACTGGAGAAACCAAAGGCATCAAATTTAGAGGAACTCGAGATTTACCTTCTTTGTTTGCCTTTATTAATGAACAACAAGCTAGTTCCTTTACGGTGTGTACTTTTATGCGTGACTTACATTGAATTTTATGTTACTCTTTATATCAAATTGCTAATATTATAGCAAATATTTTCCAGTTTGAAGATGTTGCACCATCTCCCCCAGAAGCAGTGAACGGATTGTTAGAATTAACAGAAAAAACATTTGAAAAACATGTTTCTTTTGGACATCATTTTGTCAAGTTTTATGCACCTTGGTGTGGACACTGCCAAAAATTAGCACCAACATGGGACAAATTAGCTAACAGTCTTTGTAATGATGATATTGTTAGTATCTCTAAGATAGACTGCACCCAGCATCGTAGTATTTGTGGCCAATTTGACATTAAAGGATATCCCACATTGCTGTGGATTGAAGATGGAAAAAAGGTATTACTGATTGAATTATCCTTTTTTTTCTTCTACTGAAAAAAAGGAGAATTATTAACATAAAAGTGTTTTGATGTTGAATTTTTTGATACAAAAAGAAAACAAAATATAAATTTCCAGATAGATAAATACACAGGTGAGCGCACTCACGAAGAACTGAAGGCCTACATATCGATGATGTTGAGTAAGAGTGCTGACGAATCGAGTCAACAGAGGGAAGACAATGATAGTGCCCTGCATGCTACATTGAGCTTGACAGCTGATAGTTTTCAGCATGGTATTGAGAAAGGTTTTTCCTTCGTAAAGTTCTTTGCACCCTGGTGCGGACATTGCAAACGCTTGGCACCCACATGGGAGGAGTTGGGTAAGAAGTTTTTCACTAACAATAACGTAAATATCGCTAAGGTCGATTGCACGCTCGATGGAAGCAAACAATTGTGCAACGAACAAGAAGTGGAAGGTTTTCCGGCATTATTCTTGTATCGAGACGGACGTAAAGTCTTCGAGTACAATGGCTCGCGTAATCTCGACGATCTGTATGATTTCGTAATATATCATCTTCAAAAACCGCACGACGAATTGTAATCCTACTGTAGTTAAAGTACTGCAATATAAGTCACACTACAGTATTTCCAATCAAGTAATTAAATTAATGATACGTATATATATGTGACATTGTATCTATCATTCATCATCAGACAAGAACAGGAGAATAGCAATCTTTTTCATTTTTATATCTTGTATGACAAAGAAAAAAAAACAATTAAAATATAACTGTAATCTCCAAAAGTTATGTACTTTCGAAATATATATTTATAAATGTATTTATTTATATAGTCCTTCCATACTTACCAATTATTTTCTTTCACATTTAAACTCATTTTTAAAAAGATAGATTGAAAATCTATGCTCATATCAAATTTATTTATATATAAATAAGAGAAAAATAAGAATTGTAATGATGACTTTGTTTTTTTTTTTCTGTATATATATTTGTCTTATGTTTTACTTTTACTTGTGTTTAAAGTCTCGTGTATTTAAATGAATTGTAAAATATGTTTTAATTCTCAAATATAGCGCAAAAAAAACCGCGTTGATTGAATCAGCTAAAAATAAGAATAAGAAAAACGATCGATTTTTTCGTATAACTTCTAATGCAGCGTAAAAATAACATAGATATAAATAGAATTCTTGCTCTTTTATTACAAATATGTAAAGATTTTGACGAATAATTATTAATGTCGAAATATACATATATATATGTTACATTTTCGTCATATATTGTAAGAATAGCGATAACCCTGTGTTTTTGTTTTAATTATCTTCTCTTAGCAATCGTTTAGCATATAATAAGTTACATTGCGAGTTGTTCTTGCGTAAGAGCACGTCATAATCAGTGATAAACACTCTCATTAATGCACCACCATGCAATAAATTGATCCGCTTCTATTGTCTGATTTGCATTGTTATAACAATTCACAAATTGTTCTCATTGGAACAATATTTGTTTTCGAACCGTAAAGATGTTTACAGACTCGTGGCGAAATAGTGTTGCAACTGAGAGTTGTGGGAGACACAAACAGTTCGTCGGGCCCGGCTTTTGAACCTCGTGCGACCGTTTTGCGATAAGATTACATTCATTTTCCTTTTTTTTTTTTCTTTTACGTAGACCCTAACAAGGTTTACAGTAAGACACGCTGAAGTTCTCATTGTCGATGATGCAATATTGATAATTTTTGTAAGTAGTGAAGTTTATGTCACGCATATCGCTAACGTGATCGAAGATTTTCCTGATCACCGGTGGAAAACTCGGCACATTGGCAGCGGCCGCGATCTCGTCGTAGTAAGCCCATTGCCTGTCTTTGAGTTTATTGATATGTCTCAGCTAACAATGAAGAAAGTAATTATTGTAATGTAATGTCATCTTTTTTAGATAAATTTATGCGCTAGTATATCACATGTATGTATATTATATTATGTTTCTTTTTTAAAAAAGAACAACTTTTCGCTATTCTACCACCACATTTCTTAAGATGCAACTTTTTTTCTATCGCGGAGACATTGGAGAAATTAATCGCGAATCTTACCTGAATGCCTTGCTCCAATAGTGACTTCTTCTCGATCTCGTATTCCTCGCGCATTCTTTGCGGCGATGGCAATTGAATACGGCCTTCGAGAACTGCGAGAATGTATTGTGCTTGAATGTGGAACATTGGGAATGGTACCACGATCGCTGGTAAACCCATGAAGAACAGACTCGTGTAATCCATGTGCACCAGATGTTTGTAGATGGGTTCCACGTGGTTATCATCCGTACGTATCTCAACTTTAGTTGACATAAAGGGATACGTGAATTTGTAACCTGACAAAAATAAATTATTATAAATAATGAAAGTCGAGTTTCATTAAATATTCCGAATATATTGAGTCGTTACCAGTGCAATATATGAAACTGTCCACTTCCGCCGAGGAGCCATCGCGGAAGATGAAGACGTTTCCTTGGATGGATTCGATATTGGGTCTTTGCTCGACGTTGCTCGACATCTTCGAGTTAAAATGTTCCGTCCAATTATGACTTAAATACACCTAAATTAATAACAGAAAGGTTACGTTAAATTATGGGTATTATTCTGTATATGTCATTGCTATATCTATACAACAAGATTTTATAACTTTTAATAACATTATAAATCGATTACCCAATATTATTCCCAAATATTAGAAATAAAAAAAAGAGTTTTTCTTTTACATCTGGCGAAAATAATTAATGATAGGGAGAGTACGTACTTTGTCAGCGTATTGTGAGACTTCCATTGCGATATCAATACCGGACCAGGACGCGCCGAGTATGCAGACCTTTTTGCCAGCATATATCTCCGGCATTCTGTATTGATGACTGTGAATGCATTCACCGTGGAAGCTTTCGATACCTGGAGTATGCGGAACATGACCGATAGTGTAATGACCGTTGCACAACACAACGGCATCAAAAGTTTTAGTGGTCTCTACTTTGGATTCCAAATCCTTGTATGTCACCGTCCACAGCGTCTGGCCGTTTTTCAAAATCTCCGGCTCCACGTTTTTCACCAGGGTATTCAACTGAAAAAGAAAAATCAAAAATCAAAAATAATAAGCTATAGTGCGAAACTTTGCTCTTCAAACTGACGAAGAAATGTTTTTATTATGCTTCTTCTTACTTTCATATGTCATATATTTAAATAGAACAAATAGATAAGAGATAAATTATTTCGATTTTTTGAGTTTCACAGTTTATATAATTCAAGAACTCACTTTAATGTAAGGATAGAGATTGAACTGTTTTGCATAGTCCAAAAGATATTCCCTTATTAGACTATGATGAGCAAAAGATGGACCCCCCTGATTTTTAAAGGGAAAATCAGGTATCTGCATTATTTCCTTCGGTATATTTGTCCTGTAAGAGAAATCAGAACATCGCACTTTCTTAGATGATTCCTCTCATATTGAGGTGATCACGTGCGCAATTTTTATTAATATAAGGTTCAAAAGATACGACGACCCGAGATGCGATAAAGAAAGTTGCAAGTTGTATGTATGTATATGTGTATTCAACTTGAAATAAACTTTAAGCTATTTTAAACTTTATACTTGACAGAGGTAGAATACAAATTAGATAAGATGACTTTCTCTTTGCGCATTTTATATAATTAAATTATATTTTATTTATAAGATAATGAAAAAATATACGTTTGAAACGTTTCAGAACGATATTTGCGCTCATATGTTTAGAAAAATATTTTCGATTTTATTTTGCCTCATCTGGCAAGTTTTTAATTTAATAAAATAAATTTTTCAGTGCTAATAATAAAATAAAGTTAATTATTAGAGAAGCTGAAGTTTAATATATTTTTCAATTTTTAATTGTATCAAATTGTAGCAAATAGGAGGATAAAAAAAGAATTTATTTAGAAAAATTACAGTAACCATCTCTTGTTAACAATAAGTATATACAGTATCATCTCATACCATGTATAACAACATAATGACTTGTGAGAAAGTTGCTATATTATATCCTTTTCTGGAAGTATGTATGAACATTTTCTTTAGAAACTATATGGCTTTAATATTTATTGTCATAAAAGGAAACGTTAGAGTTTTTTACCAAGTCCCATCTTTATAATCTTGTTATATCTCAAAAAGGCACTAGAATATCATTAAAACTATAAAACGTGTGTAATATATGTATAATAAAGTTTGCAGTTCTTATAACATAATCTATGAATAGTGTGTAAAACATTTACTCGGTATCTTATAATCCAATGTAACGTGTTCCTTGAAGATCTTGATAATATAATAATTATATAATACTTATATTATCAAAATAATATTACATTCTCAAAGTACTTCTATTTTTATTGATATATATTGTTTTAGTTTGATAAATATATCTTTGAGACTATCTATATTACAGCTTCACAATCTTGCATGCTTATATCCTAATGGTATGAGTCTGTATAAATATACACATTCTAACTTATTATCAGTCCCAATCATTCATTGAATTGTTGAATGAAAAGAAGATGACAGTATTGCCTTTATATTACATATGTTTTAATATAAACGCGATATAATTATTATAATGTATTGTTTCCCTTTTTTACAAAATTAAAATAATCATCACTAGTTTCCTCAAGAAAATATTCTTTTGGTGTTTCTGTTTTCTTCTTACCAATACGTGATACAGTAAAATCTATATCTTTGAATTTTTTTTTATTTATTCCCATCTGTAAAGGATGAACAGAGATTTCAGGATCTTCATAAAGAGGAACCGATTCCACATGACCATCATCATTATATTCACCATTGTCCATTATACATCCATCGGTCATTTCGCGCTGATGTAAAATGAGAAATTTTTTTTTACATTTATGTTATAATATATAACAATGTTACATAACAGAGAGAGATATTTATTTATATACTTACTAAAGCTTCCAATTCATCTTTTTTTGTAGAAGTTTTGCTTGGAATAATTATGTCTTCTAACGAAATTTGTTTTTTCCTTAGGAGACTCATAATTGCAGCATTTCTAGACAATTTATGTTTCTGTTTAATATATATATCGTTTAAATCCTCAGATTGATTTCCAGAACATGCTGTTACATTATTATGATCAGAAGTCTTCTGACATATTTCTTTCTCAGAATTAATTATATCCTCAAGACATTTCTCGTAATATTTTTCCCAATGTTCATTTGAAAGATCACGACCACCATTTACCTGTACAATATTAACTGCTTATATTATATAATTTTTATATATGCTTAAAAGGTACATAGTTGCTTAAAATATATGAAATACACACATTTCTTTTTAACTATATATTTTTTGGCATTCTAAAAGTCAATTTTTTTTACCTTAAAATCCTATTTGAATGCTATTATTTCCATTCAAAATATTAAATATTTCTTGGCTAATAATTTAATTGTTTTTAAAAAAATAAAAATATTAACTTACCTCTTTAATAGCAGCAGAAATAGCATGTTTATCAAAAGTAGGTTTAACTTTATTATTCATAAAATTATCAATAACTTCGCTATCATTATCAGAGTCTTCCAATAACTAGAATTAAATGAATATGTAAAAATAGATATTTTTTATATAAAAATGTGAATGTAAAATAAAATTAAGTATTCTCTTATATATCTAGCTTTACATATTAATATATGTACAAACGTGTATGTTTTTTGGTTTCTTCACTTTTCTATCATTCATCATTCGATCTTTTGCAGCTTGACTTAGTCCTGGCAGTCGAAAGAACGTAGCATTATTATCTACATAATCAAGTGATGTTGCCTTTTTAATATTCTCACGTATATTCATTTTAATCTAAAATATATAGATTTAAATGCATACACACACAATGCCTTTATAAGACTGAATTTAATGACAAACCATTAATATTTTTGATTAAAAAAAAAAAAAAAACAAACATTTGTGCTCTTTTTACATTAACTTCTTTTAAGAGGTTAAAAAAAAAATTAATTTTTTTATTAAAAGCAAGAAAAATAGCATACATATAGTCATTTTATTAGAGAGAGAGAGAGAGGAAGAAAGTCTAAATTTTCAATTTTTTTCTATCGGCCATCTTTGTCCTTTTACAAAAAATTAAAATTTTATAAATATTTTTCACACAAATTATGTATGAAAAAGTAAAAAAAAAGATCTGCGCATATTCTTTACATAAACTATTATTGTTTATAGTGTAAATGGGTACTATAACCCTAATTCGTTCACAAAATTATTTCTTTTTTCAACATTATTATAATTAAAAAGAAAAGTTGATTTTCATGTTTTATATTTATTTCTGTTCAAAATATCCTTGTGAATATATATATATATATAAGGAGAGGACTAAGTTGTGTGTGTGTTTACCTTCCTGGCTTATCTTTTTTACATTAAAAACAAACTTGGCCAATTACATTCTCATATTGCTTTCGATTTCCGAATTTTCTTTCACTTCTTTCGTATACCAATAATATTTTCTGATATTTTCACAAATTAACGAATCACAATCAGATATAAACTAATACCGCACTCTTACGTCAAAGTGTTTATATGCGCAAAAAAATCAGCACATATGTAACACGTTGATGAAATCACACACACACACACACACGCAGTTGAAATTTAATGCTATAGAAATTTTTAGACTGTTATCTTTGTTTTCCACGCGGATCTCTTTTTATGTTATACTTTTTATCTCTTCATAAATAAGATATAATTTATTTTGAATTTGCAATTACAATGTCACAATGTGATACATGCAAAATATAGACTCTTTTCTCGTCAATTTAGACGAAATAAGCTGTTATTTATCTGTGTTATATGTTTGTGTTTTTGCGCAAACAATAAAACAAAATATAAATTTGGTGCTCTCGTTAAGAAAACAATGATCTGTTAAATAGATATATGACAGATTTTCTATAGTCAAATTAAAAATGACGGTGTTTGTTTTTGTAAGCTTACGAGAGATTCGTCCTTTTCGACCAAATAAGTGTACACAAAAATAATAGATCGAGTAAGCATAATATATCGACTGAATATCATAAGACTACAAAATCAGAAAAACTGAAAATTTTTTTTTTTTTTTACAAAGAAGGAGGCAGAGAAAACGCTGCATTTTATCTTTTATGAAGGTTTCACACTGGGTTCAATGACCGATGTCCAATATCCAATAGGAGAGTTTGTTTTCTAGAAACAAAGGTGTTCCTATAGAATCCACATTTTCCATTGGATATCAAACTGTCGTATATCGGACATGTGAATTCTCTTTTACGTTTCAGGCAAAAAAAGATCTACTAGTGACCATGATGTAAGAATATATTTATATATTTTTATATTTTTATTATATTTTTTATATTTTTATATATTTTCTTACATCATGCTAGTGACATTACGAGATCAATTCTGGATTGAGGGTAGTTCCAGTTTCACAGTTGCTTTCACTGTTTTATATCATATGATGGGCGGAATCGGCGATTCGATCCGTTCGCGCGAGTCTCGGAGTCTCGGAGCAACAGGGCTTGCGGCTGCAAAAAAATTTAAAAATTTTTCAAATTATATAACATTAAAATATCATCTGTTTTCGATATAACATTATGCGATATAGACATCCTTTTAAGAATATTTCGTTCAGCACGTGAGATAGGCGTATCTTTGGGATTAAAACTCGTTTCGAATGTGTCGGTGAAAGATTCGGCGATCCTTTGTGTTCCTCGTGAGGAGATTTTGCTTGCGGAAGAATCGAATATTGTATAAATAGACTTGCTGCTCGTGATGGCGATCAATTATGCGGATTTCATCGCGTCGAAACGACAGATCTTGCTTTTTCTATTTACGTTGAGCCAAGTTAGTAACGGTCACAATGAGGATGTACATACTCTCCAGTATACTAGCGAGAATTTCTCTACAGAGATTGAAACAATGGATCACTTTGTTATGTTTTACGCACCATGGTAAATATACAAATGCATATTACATACACATATATTGTTATTTATATGTTACATATATTGTTATTTATAAATATACACATATATTGTTATTTATAAATTAAAAGAGAAAGAAAGAAATAATTTCTCTATTTGGAGTACTATATTAATTATGATTGATAAGAAATTCTTTCTCTCTTAAAGGTGTGGACACTGCCAAAGACTTGGTCCTATATGGGAGCAATTAGCAGAAATATTAAATGAAGAGGATAATACTCTAAGAATTGCCAAAGTTGATTGTACAACTGAGATCATTCTGTGTAGTGAACAAGATGTTACTGGCTATCCCACGTAATTTAATTTATCTTATTTTACCATCTGTGTTAATGAAATCTCCATTAAAAAAGTTCTATTCAAATGAAGGAATTTTAGCTTTTTATATATATTATACAACCATGGTTTATAATTTTAATATTTCAATGTCTGATAATGTTCCTATGTGTCTTACTCTATATATAATAAATCATTAAATAATCCTGAAATTATATTATAATCATTATATTATTATACATTGGTAATTTATAAATACAGGCTGAAGTTTTATAAAACTGGAGAAACCAAAGGCATCAAATTTAGAGGAACTCGAGATTTACCTTCTTTGTTTGCCTTTATTAATGAACAACAAGCTAGTTCCTTTACGGTGTGTACTTTTATGCGTGACTTACATTGAATTTTATGTTACTCTTTATATCAAATTGCTAATATTATAGCAAATATTTTCCAGTTTGAAGATGTTGCACCATCTCCCCCAGAAGCAGTGAACGGATTGTTAGAATTAACAGAAAAAACATTTGAAAAACATGTTTCTTTTGGACATCATTTTGTCAAGTTTTATGCACCTTGGTGTGGACACTGCCAAAAATTAGCACCAACATGGGACAAATTAGCTAACAGTCTTTGTAATGATGATATTGTTAGTATCTCTAAGATAGACTGCACCCAGCATCGTAGTATTTGTGGCCAATTTGACATTAAAGGATATCCCACATTGCTGTGGATTGAAGATGGAAAAAAGGTATTACTGATTGAATTATCCTTTTTTTTCTTCTACTGAAAAAAAGGAGAATTATTAACATAAAAGTGTTTTGATGTTGAATTTTTTGATACAAAAAGAAAACAAAATATAAATTTCCAGATAGATAAATACACAGGTGAGCGCACTCACGAAGAACTGAAGGCCTACATATCGATGATGTTGAGTAAGAGTGCTGACGAATCGAGTCAACAGAGGGAAGACAATGATAGTGCCCTGCATGCTACATTGAGCTTGACAGCTGATAGTTTTCAGCATGGTATTGAGAAAGGTTTTTCCTTCGTAAAGTTCTTTGCACCCTGGTGCGGACATTGCAAACGCTTGGCACCCACATGGGAGGAGTTGGGTAAGAAGTTTTTCACTAACAATAACGTAAATATCGCTAAGGTCGATTGCACGCTCGATGGAAGCAAACAATTGTGCAACGAACAAGAAGTGGAAGGTTTTCCGGCATTATTCTTGTATCGAGACGGACGTAAAGTCTTCGAGTACAATGGCTCGCGTAATCTCGACGATCTGTATGATTTCGTAATATATCATCTTCAAAAACCGCACGACGAATTGTAATCCTACTGTAGTTAAAGTACTGCAATATAAGTCACACTACAGTATTTCCAATCAAGTAATTAAATTAATGATACGTATATATATGTGACATTGTATCTATCATTCATCATCAGACAAGAACAGGAGAATAGCAATCTTTTTCATTTTTATATCTTGTATGACAAAGAAAAAAAAACAATTAAAATATAACTGTAATCTCCAAAAGTTATGTACTTTCGAAATATATATTTATAAATGTATTTATTTATATAGTCCTTCCATACTTACCAATTATTTTCTTTCACATTTAAACTCATTTTTAAAAAGATAGATTGAAAATCTATGCTCATATCAAATTTATTTATATATAAATAAGAGAAAAATAAGAATTGTAATGATGACTTTGTTTTTTTTTTTCTGTATATATATTTGTCTTATGTTTTACTTTTACTTGTGTTTAAAGTCTCGTGTATTTAAATGAATTGTAAAATATGTTTTAATTCTCAAATATAGCGCAAAAAAAACCGCGTTGATTGAATCAGCTAAAAATAAGAATAAGAAAAACGATCGATTTTTTCGTATAACTTCTAATGCAGCGTAAAAATAACATAGATATAAATAGAATTCTTGCTCTTTTATTACAAATATGTAAAGATTTTGACGAATAATTATTAATGTCGAAATATACATATATATATGTTACATTTTCGTCATATATTGTAAGAATAGCGATAACCCTGTGTTTTTGTTTTAATTATCTTCTCTTAGCAATCGTTTAGCATATAATAAGTTACATTGCGAGTTGTTCTTGCGTAAGAGCACGTCATAATCAGTGATAAACACTCTCATTAATGCACCACCATGCAATAAATTGATCCGCTTCTTTTGTCTGATTTGCATTGTTATAACAATTCACAAATTGTTCTCATTGGAACAATATTTGTTTTCGAACCGTAAAGATGTTTACAGACTCGTGGCGAAATAGTGTTGCAACTGAGAGTTGTGGGAGACACAAACAGTTCGTCGGGCCCGGCTTTTGAACCTCGTGCGACCGTTTTGCGATAAGATTACATTCATTTTCCTTTTTTTTTTTTCTTTTACGTAGACCCTAACAAGGTTTACAGTAAGACACGCTGAAGTTCTCATTGTCGATGATGCAATATTGATAATTTTTGTAAGTAGTGAAGTTTATGTCACGCATATCGCTAACGTGATCGAAGATTTTCCTGATCACCGGTGGAAAACTCGGCACATTGGCAGCGGCCGCGATCTCGTCGTAGTAAGCCCATTGCCTGTCTTTGAGTTTATTGATATGTCTCAGCTAACAATGAAGAAAGTAATTATTGTAATGTAATGTCATCTTTTTTAGATAAATTTATGCGCTAGTATATCACATGTATGTATATTATATTATGTTTCTTTTTTAAAAAAGAACAACTTTTCGCTATTCTACCACCACATTTCTTAAGATGCAACTTTTTTTCTATCGCGGAGACATTGGAGAAATTAATCGCGAATCTTACCTGAATGCCTTGCTCCAATAGTGACTTCTTCTCGATCTCGTATTCCTCGCGCATTCTTTGCGGCGATGGCAATTGAATACGGCCTTCGAGAACTGCGAGAATGTATTGTGCTTGAATGTGGAACATTGGGAATGGTACCACGATCGCTGGTAAACCCATGAAGAACAGACTCGTGTAATCCATGTGCACCAGATGTTTGTAGATGGGTTCCACGTGGTTATCATCCGTACGTATCTCAACTTTAGTTGACATAAAGGGATACGTGAATTTGTAACCTGACAAAAATAAATTATTATAAATAATGAAAGTCGAGTTTCATTAAATATTCCGAATATATTGAGTCGTTACCAGTGCAATATATGAAACTGTCCACTTCCGCCGAGGAGCCATCGCGGAAGATGAAGACGTTTCCTTGGATGGATTCGATATTGGGTCTTTGCTCGACGTTGCTCGACATCTTCGAGTTAAAATGTTCCGTCCAATTATGACTTAAATACACCTAAATTAATAACAGAAAGGTTACGTTAAATTATGGGTATTATTCTGTATATGTCATTGCTATATCTATACAACAAGATTTTATAACTTTTAATAACATTATAAATCGATTACCCAATATTATTCCCAAATATTAGAAATAAAAAAAAGAGTTTTTCTTTTACATCTGGCGAAAATAATTAATGATAGGGAGAGTACGTACTTTGTCAGCGTATTGTGAGACTTCCATTGCGATATCAATACCGGACCAGGACGCGCCGAGTATGCAGACCTTTTTGCCAGCATATATCTCCGGCATTCTGTATTGATGACTGTGAATGCATTCACCGTGGAAGCTTTCGATACCTGGAGTATGCGGAACATGACCGATAGTGTAATGACCGTTGCACAACACAACGGCATCAAAAGTTTTAGTGGTCTCTACTTTGGATTCCAAATCCTTGTATGTCACCGTCCACAGCGTCTGGCCGTTTTTCAAAATCTCCGGCTCCACGTTTTTCACCAGGGTATTCAACTGAAAAAGAAAAATCAAAAATCAAAAATAATAAGCTATAGTGCGAAACTTTGCTCTTCAAACTGACGAAGAAATGTTTTTATTATGCTTCTTCTTACTTTCATATGTCATATATTTAAATAGAACAAATAGATAAGAGATAAATTATTTCGATTTTTTGAGTTTCACAGTTTATATAATTCAAGAACTCACTTTAATGTAAGGATAGAGATTGAACTGTTTTGCATAGTCCAAAAGATATTCCCTTATTAGACTATGATGAGCAAAAGATGGACCCCCCTGATTTTTAAAGGGAAAATCAGGTATCTGCATTATTTCCTTCGGTATATTTGTCCTGTAAGAGAAATCAGAACATCGCACTTTCTTAGATGATTCCTCTCATATTGAGGTGATCACGTGCGCAATTTTTATTAATATAAGGTTCAAAAGATACGACGACCCGAGATGCGATAAAGAAAGTTGCAAGTTGTATGTATGTATATGTGTATTCAACTTGAAATAAACTTTAAGCTATTTTAAACTTTATACTTGACAGAGGTAGAATACAAATTAGATAAGATGACTTTCTCTTTGCGCATTTTATATAATTAAATTATATTTTATTTATAAGATAATGAAAAAATATACGTTTGAAACGTTTCAGAACGATATTTGCGCTCATATGTTTAGAAAAATATTTTCGATTTTATTTTGCCTCATCTGGCAAGTTTTTAATTTAATAAAATAAATTTTTCAGTGCTAATAATAAAATAAAGTTAATTATTAGAGAAGCTGAAGTTTAATATATTTTTCAATTTTTAATTGTATCAAATTGTAGCAAATAGGAGGATAAAAAAAGATATATGAGAAAATAATGCTGTACAAAACATTAACAGATATGTAGAGGATTAAATCAATAAGTGTAACAATTTGATCGATTTCATATGTAAACATTCTTTTATATCTACATAAGTTTTGACCTGCACCACCGACGAGATACTATTAGCTCGTCGATGCCTGCACCTTTGTTGATTGATTCGATATCTAATTTATTGTGTCATCATCGACGCATTCGTCTTCTTTCCGGAATTGATCGTCAAGAAACGATCGTTTCGTTAATATTAATGTATCATATAGTGTATCGTTTATCGATAAAGTTATCGCATTTATATATTAGACTGGGTGTTACGCATGTATATGCGTGTGAGAGTTTACGCGTATGTCGTTTATATATCCTTATTTCCGAAACTTCTTATTGTCCTATTCTATCGAGGATCGGTGAAAGAAAGAGGAACCGGGTAGAATCCGATATCATTTAAATAATGTCATTTTACTTATCGAAATATCGTACATATACTAATTGTAAGATATAGAATCTACATATAAGTCTATAATGTTTAGCTTGAAAGAAGCTCGATGAAAATCGATTTATAGTGTTTCAATTATCTATGCGTATACGAAAATTATACAAATCTTTTTGATAAGTCCGTGCATGCTAATATAATATAATGATCTAATGATGCAACTCTGCCACTAAACAATCACATTTCACGAAGTCGCCAAGTCCTGTCTCCTTAGCGCGTGCTACTGATGCAATTCTGCTCATTTCTTCATAATAATTATATATAATCGTCATATCCCCTCCCCTCAATTATATATTATATTAATTTTTTACATTTTAATTGAATCGTTTGAATGTTAAAAATATATAACTCTAAAAATCTGCCGTTCTTTATTTATGATAATCTAAAACACGTTCAAAAAATTACTAAAATCTAATGTTAAGTTAATGTATGTTTATTTAAAATTTATTTAGTATTTATTTTAATCTAATTTTCTGGAGTTATGTCCTTTCACTCGAATGCACGATAATTTATATTTACATTGTGCATAAAAAAGGTTCAATTAATTTTTTATGATTAAGAAATAACGATGCTAGGAATGTTTCCGAGATGAGATATGTGTTTCTTATTTATTCGATTAATATGTTATCTATAATTTATACGAACCTAAGATTCTTATACATGCTGCTGTGAATCAAAAGTCCGTGCTTATCGAGATGCGTTTCGTCAGTGTACACCCATGTACCACCGATATGGTCAGTTTGTTCGAACAGCATTAGACTGTAAATATCTAATCTGGACACCATATGACGGGCCACCACCAAACCGGCCACTCCACCACCGATAATAGCGATTCTCGTCTTACTACTCGGCATTGTTTTCTTTTACTCTCTTTCAATCTAAAGAAATGATATTATTTGTACTCTAAAACACTCTCGATCGAAAAGGTATAACTGAATAAATAAATCTCAAAGTATACATACAAGGTGTCCCATGACTTGAGGTCCATACATTAAGGGTGTGTTATTGAAGTCATTTAGAGTTGAAATTATTTAATAAACATATGTCCGTAAATGCTTCCTAACAGAATTACAACTATTGAAAGTTGATTTGAAGATTTGAAAAAGGAAAGAAAAAAGACACTTAATTTAACTTGTTTAGTTACACAAATGTATTACAAATTCTGTTCAAAATTATCTCCTGCAGATTTAATACAAAGTCTTGCCCTTCACACATTAACTTTCAATGGTTTTAGTTCTGTTAGGAAGCATTTGCAGACATATGTTTATTAAACAATTTCAACTCTAAATCTTCAATAACACACTCTTGATGTATGGACCTCGAGTCATGGGACACCCTGTATATATACAAAGTAAAAATATACTTTTGTAAGAATACAGACGGTAATATTACATACGCTTTACGTTTTCTTCTTTCAGAAAAGATTTAGTAACGTAATAAAATAACTTTCAAGATATAAATATTGAAATGAGTAAACAAATTTGTCGTATGATAATTTTATCAGCAACTAATTAATAAATAATTATTTAATTAAAAGTTACCCGAGATTATCTTTACGTTTTCTGATTTTTATTCGTCGATGTAAAAATATATAAAAACTATATAAAATATTAAAATATTTTGCTAGCAATATTGTCTTCTCTCTTCGATCTGATCAGAACTTAGGAACGGCACACGATGTAACACTGGAGATAAACACGATTTTTCCTGAACTGGTTCGGCTAAAGGCTGGATTAAGACTGTCGAGATGAAAGCAAGTCCAAGTATTGCACTCTTGTGTTTACCCGGTCTCCCCACGCTAACTAAGCTTACATATGGGAAGTGTTTTTTCTTGGCGAGTTGCGGCGTGCGACGTATCCCCTTCTTCTGATGAAATCGCGGCGAAGTTTATAATCAGCACTGACCTGCGGGGCATCCACGAGAGTCGGCACATGGTTAAACATTCATTAATAAAAGTGTAAGTTTCGCGGCAAATTTTGGGGTCATCGTGACTTAATACGATAAGGAGATATGTACGTATCATATTTGCAAATATAATTTTAGGATTTATGGCGCAACGGGAATTTGAAAGATATAAATCTTGCAACTTTGAGTGTTATTAAATCAAAAAGACACTTAATTTTCACTTAATTTTTAATAGACTAAGAGAAATTATATTATTTATATATATTTAGCACACAAATATAAAGATGAAGTTTTACTATAACTGTTTTGTGTAAGTAAATAAATTTTATTAAAATTTAAAAAAATATGATTTCGTATAGTGCACTGGAAAAATGCATACAAAACTATCTATCATATTTACAAATTGCGGATCTCTTATAATAGTCAGCGTTTGAAGAATATTTGGAAAGTTTGAATATTATCAAATAATTAATTTAAGAGCTCAAAAAAGATCATGTCAATATTGTAATTCTAAACTTTTTCTATTCTATGCTAATTTCATGTTTCATTAATACATTTTATCCGATACGTATCACAGATGTAAGGTAGTATAGATTTTGCGCGACGAATCATGTGTGTGTGTTAAAATTTATTATTAAAATATTAGAACTACTTGCACTCTCTCTTTCTCTCTCTCTCTCTCTCTCTCTCTCTCTCTCTTTCTGATCTTATTCGTATTCAGATAGTAATTTTGTAGCTTGCTCCTATAATCAACGACACGCAATTAAATATAGAAAAAAAACGGAAAAGAAACATGCTGATAAGTGCTACAGTTTTAATGTGACAAGTGAGAAATAACGTGGTAGGTTTCGTCATATCTGTTACAACAGGCGAAATTCGCAGCAAAACGGTTATTTTTCTCCAGCCGTATGTTAATATTACTGTAATTAGTTCCTGATTATTGAGAGATTGCCGGTCGACCACGATTAAAAAGCACCAAACAAGAAATGCGAAAGGGAAAACGCCCGCTCGATTGCCGATCTCCTTCAGTCCGTTCAAAGTAATTCTGACTAAAAAATATCACGATTCAATTAGTTGTCTTACTTGCATTTTGTAAATACTTGTTTTTCCAGTTCTTCTCCAGTTTTTCGAGTAGAAAGGAAGTAGAACGCGATGTTGCATCATGCTAACGGACGCACGTTTCGTATTCACGATTGACATTAAGAAAGATATTACGATTGATATAAATTTATTGATATAAATTATGATATTAGCTTCTCCTTTAAATTTCAAATCCTCTGGTTTCAAGATTTATTCACATAATATATAAAGATGGTAATATAAGTTAATATAAACGTGAGATAAGAATTGTCATATTCTTTAATACTGATTGCGAGAATACCTATTTATACTTTTATGTTGTTAATATATTTTTATTAGCTTAATATCATCTTTCCTTAAAATAATTGCCTTCATTTAATTACGACTTAAATATACTAAGAGTATACATTTTTTTTTTTTTTTTACAAAGAAGGAGGCAGAGAAAACGCTGCATTTTATCTTTTATGAAGGTTTCACACTGGGTTCAATGACCGATGTCCAATATCCAATAGGAGAGTTTGTTTTCTAGAAACAAAGGTGTTCCTATAGAATCCACATTTTCCATTGGATATCAAACTGTCGTATATCGGACATGTGAATTCTCTTTTACGTTTCAGGCAAAAAAAGATCTACTAGTGACCATGATGTAAGAATATATTTATATATTTTTATATTTTTATTATATTTTTTATATTTTTATATATTTTCTTACATCATGCTAGTGACATTACGAGATCAATTCTGGATTGAGGGTAGTTCCAGTTTCACAGTTGCTTTCACTGTTTTATATCATATGATGGGCGGAATCGGCGATTCGATCCGTTCGCGCGAGTCTCGGAGTCTCGGAGCAACAGGGCTTGCGGCTGCAAAAAAATTTAAAAATTTTTCAAATTATATAACATTAAAATATCATCTGTTTTCGATATAACATTATGCGATATAGACATCCTTTTAAGAATATTTCGTTCAGCACGTGAGATAGGCGTATCTTTGGGATTAAAACTCGTTTTGAATGTGTCGGTGAAAGATTCGGCGATCCTTTGTGTTCCTCGTGAGGAGATTTTGCTTGCGGAAGAATCGAATATTGTATAAATAGACTTGCTGCTCGTGATGGCGATCAATTATGCGGATTTCATCGCGTCGAAACGACAGATCTTGCTTTTTCTATTTACGTTGAGCCAAGTTAGTAACGGTCACAATGAGGATGTACATACTCTCCAGTATACTAGCGAGAATTTCTCTACAGAGATTGAAACAATGGATCACTTTGTTATGTTTTACGCACCATGGTAAATATACAAATGCATATTACATACACATATATTGTTATTTATATGTTACATATATTGTTATTTATAAATATACACATATATTGTTATTTATAAATTAAAAGAGAAAGAAAGAAATAATTTCTCTATTTGGAGTACTATATTAATTATGATTGATAAGAAATTCTTTCTCTCTTAAAGGTGTGGACACTGCCAAAGACTTGGTCCTATATGGGAGCAATTAGCAGAAATATTAAATGAAGAGGATAATACTCTAAGAATTGCCAAAGTTGATTGTACAACTGAGATCATTCTGTGTAGTGAACAAGATGTTACTGGCTATCCCACGTAATTTAATTTATCTTATTTTACCATCTGTGTTAATGAAATCTCCATTAAAAAAGTTCTATTCAAATGAAGGAATTTTAGCTTTTTATATATATTATACAACCATGGTTTATAATTTTAATATTTCAATGTCTGATAATGTTCCTATGTGTCTTACTCTATATATAATAAATCATTAAATAATCCTGAAATTATATTATAATCATTATATTATTATACATTGGTAATTTATAAATACAGGCTGAAGTTTTATAAAACTGGAGAAACCAAAGGCATCAAATTTAGAGGAACTCGAGATTTACCTTCTTTGTTTGCCTTTATTAATGAACAACAAGCTAGTTCCTTTACGGTGTGTACTTTTATGCGTGACTTACATTGAATTTTATGTTACTCTTTATATCAAATTGCTAATATTATAGCAAATATTTTCCAGTTTGAAGATGTTGCACCATCTCCCCCAGAAGCAGTGAACGGATTGTTAGAATTAACAGAAAAAACATTTGAAAAACATGTTTCTTTTGGACATCATTTTGTCAAGTTTTATGCACCTTGGTGTGGACACTGCCAAAAATTAGCACCAACATGGGACAAATTAGCTAACAGTCTTTGTAATGATGATATTGTTAGTATCTCTAAGATAGACTGCACCCAGCATCGTAGTATTTGTGGCCAATTTGACATTAAAGGATATCCCACATTGCTGTGGATTGAAGATGGAAAAAAGGTATTACTGATTGAATTATCCTTTTTTTTCTTCTACTGAAAAAAAGGAGAATTATTAACATAAAAGTGTTTTGATGTTGAATTTTTTGATACAAAAAGAAAACAAAATATAAATTTCCAGATAGATAAATACACAGGTGAGCGCACTCACGAAGAACTGAAGGCCTACATATCGATGATGTTGAGTAAGAGTGCTGACGAATCGAGTCAACAGAGGGAAGACAATGATAGTGCCCTGCATGCTACATTGAGCTTGACAGCTGATAGTTTTCAGCATGGTATTGAGAAAGGTTTTTCCTTCGTAAAGTTCTTTGCACCCTGGTGCGGACATTGCAAACGCTTGGCACCCACATGGGAGGAGTTGGGTAAGAAGTTTTTCACTAACAATAACGTAAATATCGCTAAGGTCGATTGCACGCTCGATGGAAGCAAACAATTGTGCAACGAACAAGAAGTGGAAGGTTTTCCGGCATTATTCTTGTATCGAGACGGACGTAAAGTCTTCGAGTACAATGGCTCGCGTAATCTCGACGATCTGTATGATTTCGTAATATATCATCTTCAAAAACCGCACGACGAATTGTAATCCTACTGTAGTTAAAGTACTGCAATATAAGTCACACTACAGTATTTCCAATCAAGTAATTAAATTAATGATACGTATATATATGTGACATTGTATCTATCATTCATCATCAGACAAGAACAGGAGAATAGCAATCTTTTTCATTTTTATATCTTGTATGACAAAGAAAAAAAAACAATTAAAATATAACTGTAATCTCCAAAAGTTATGTACTTTCGAAATATATATTTATAAATGTATTTATTTATATAGTCCTTCCATACTTACCAATTATTTTCTTTCACATTTAAACTCATTTTTAAAAAGATAGATTGAAAATCTATGCTCATATCAAATTTATTTATATATAAATAAGAGAAAAATAAGAATTGTAATGATGACTTTGTTTTTTTTTTTCTGTATATATATTTGTCTTATGTTTTACTTTTACTTGTGTTTAAAGTCTCGTGTATTTAAATGAATTGTAAAATATGTTTTAATTCTCAAATATAGCGCAAAAAAAACCGCGTTGATTGAATCAGCTAAAAATAAGAATAAGAAAAACGATCGATTTTTTCGTATAACTTCTAATGCAGCGTAAAAATAACATAGATATAAATAGAATTCTTGCTCTTTTATTACAAATATGTAAAGATTTTGACGAATAATTATTAATGTCGAAATATACATATATATATGTTACATTTTCGTCATATATTGTAAGAATAGCGATAACCCTGTGTTTTTGTTTTAATTATCTTCTCTTAGCAATCGTTTAGCATATAATAAGTTACATTGCGAGTTGTTCTTGCGTAAGAGCACGTCATAATCAGTGATAAACACTCTCATTAATGCACCACCATGCAATAAATTGATCCGCTTCTTTTGTCTGATTTGCATTGTTATAACAATTCACAAATTGTTCTCATTGGAACAATATTTGTTTTCGAACCGTAAAGATGTTTACAGACTCGTGGCGAAATAGTGTTGCAACTGAGAGTTGTGGGAGACACAAACAGTTCGTCGGGCCCGGCTTTTGAACCTCGTGCGACCGTTTTGCGATAAGATTACATTCATTTTCCTTTTTTTTTTTTCTTTTACGTAGACCCTAACAAGGTTTACAGTAAGACACGCTGAAGTTCTCATTGTCGATGATGCAATATTGATAATTTTTGTAAGTAGTGAAGTTTATGTCACGCATATCGCTAACGTGATCGAAGATTTTCCTGATCACCGGTGGAAAACTCGGCACATTGGCAGCGGCCGCGATCTCGTCGTAGTAAGCCCATTGCCTGTCTTTGAGTTTATTGATATGTCTCAGCTAACAATGAAGAAAGTAATTATTGTAATGTAATGTCATCTTTTTTAGATAAATTTATGCGCTAGTATATCACATGTATGTATATTATATTATGTTTCTTTTTTAAAAAAGAACAACTTTTCGCTATTCTACCACCACATTTCTTAAGATGCAACTTTTTTTCTATCGCGGAGACATTGGAGAAATTAATCGCGAATCTTACCTGAATGCCTTGCTCCAATAGTGACTTCTTCTCGATCTCGTATTCCTCGCGCATTCTTTGCGGCGATGGCAATTGAATACGGCCTTCGAGAACTGCGAGAATGTATTGTGCTTGAATGTGGAACATTGGGAATGGTACCACGATCGCTGGTAAACCCATGAAGAACAGACTCGTGTAATCCATGTGCACCAGATGTTTGTAGATGGGTTCCACGTGGTTATCATCCGTACGTATCTCAACTTTAGTTGACATAAAGGGATACGTGAATTTGTAACCTGACAAAAATAAATTATTATAAATAATGAAAGTCGAGTTTCATTAAATATTCCGAATATATTGAGTCGTTACCAGTGCAATATATGAAACTGTCCACTTCCGCCGAGGAGCCATCGCGGAAGATGAAGACGTTTCCTTGGATGGATTCGATATTGGGTCTTTGCTCGACGTTGCTCGACATCTTCGAGTTAAAATGTTCCGTCCAATTATGACTTAAATACACCTAAATTAATAACAGAAAGGTTACGTTAAATTATGGGTATTATTCTGTATATGTCATTGCTATATCTATACAACAAGATTTTATAACTTTTAATAACATTATAAATCGATTACCCAATATTATTCCCAAATATTAGAAATAAAAAAAAGAGTTTTTCTTTTACATCTGGCGAAAATAATTAATGATAGGGAGAGTACGTACTTTGTCAGCGTATTGTGAGACTTCCATTGCGATATCAATACCGGACCAGGACGCGCCGAGTATGCAGACCTTTTTGCCAGCATATATCTCCGGCATTCTGTATTGATGACTGTGAATGCATTCACCGTGGAAGCTTTCGATACCTGGAGTATGCGGAACATGACCGATAGTGTAATGACCGTTGCACAACACAACGGCATCAAAAGTTTTAGTGGTCTCTACTTTGGATTCCAAATCCTTGTATGTCACCGTCCACAGCGTCTGGCCGTTTTTCAAAATCTCCGGCTCCACGTTTTTCACCAGGGTATTCAACTGAAAAAGAAAAATCAAAAATCAAAAATAATAAGCTATAGTGCGAAACTTTGCTCTTCAAACTGACGAAGAAATGTTTTTATTATGCTTCTTCTTACTTTCATATGTCATATATTTAAATAGAACAAATAGATAAGAGATAAATTATTTCGATTTTTTGAGTTTCACAGTTTATATAATTCAAGAACTCACTTTAATGTAAGGATAGAGATTGAACTGTTTTGCATAGTCCAAAAGATATTCCCTTATTAGACTATGATGAGCAAAAGATGGACCCCCCTGATTTTTAAAGGGAAAATCAGGTATCTGCATTATTTCCTTCGGTATATTTGTCCTGTAAGAGAAATCAGAACATCGCACTTTCTTAGATGATTCCTCTCATATTGAGGTGATCACGTGCGCAATTTTTATTAATATAAGGTTCAAAAGATACGACGACCCGAGATGCGATAAAGAAAGTTGCAAGTTGTATGTATGTATATGTGTATTCAACTTGAAATAAACTTTAAGCTATTTTAAACTTTATACTTGACAGAGGTAGAATACAAATTAGATAAGATGACTTTCTCTTTGCGCATTTTATATAATTAAATTATATTTTATTTATAAGATAATGAAAAAATATACGTTTAAAACGTTTCAGAACGATATGCGCTCATATGTTTAGAAAAATATTTTCGATTTTACTTTGCCTCATCTGGCAAGTTTTTAATTTAATAAAATAAATTTTTCAGTGCTAATAATAAAATAAAGTTAATTATTAGAGAAGCTGAAGTTTAATATATTTTTCAATTTTTAATTGTATCAAATTGTAGCAAATAGGAGGATAAAAAAAGATATATGAGAAAATAATGCTGTACAAAACATTAACAGATATGTAGAGGATTAAATCAATAAGTGTAACAATTTGATCGATTTCATATGTAAACATTCTTTTATATCTACATAAGTTTTGACCTGCACCACCGACGAGATACTATTAGCTCGTCGATGCCTGCACCTTTGTTGATTGATTCGATATCTAATTTATTGTGTCATCATCGACGCATTCGTCTTCTTTCCGGAATTGATCGTCAAGAAACGATCGTTTCGTTAATATTAATGTATCATATAGTGTATCGTTTATCGATAAAGTTATCGCATTTATATATTAGACTGGGTGTTACGCATGTATATGCGTGTGAGAGTTTACGCGTATGTCGTTTATATATCCTTATTTCCGAAACTTCTTATTGTCCTATTCTATCGAGGATCGGTGAAAGAAAGAGGAACCGGGTAGAATCCGATATCATTTAAATAATGTCATTTTACTTATCGAAATATCGTACATATACTAATTGTAAGATATAGAATCTACATATAAGTCTATAATGTTTAGCTTGAAAGAAGCTCGATGAAAATCGATTTATAGCGTTTCAATTATCTATGCGTATACGAAAATTATACAAATCTTTTTGATAAGTCCGTGCATGCTAATATAATATAATGATCTAATGATGCAACTCTGCCACTAAACAATCACATTTCACGAAGTCGCCAAGTCCTGTCTCCTTAGCGCGTGCTACTGATGCAATTCTGCTCATTTCTTCATAATAATTATATATAATCGTCATATCCCCTCCCCTCAATTATATATTATATTAATTTTTTACATTTTAATTGAATCGTTTGAATGTTAAAAATATATAACTCTAAAAATCTGCCGTTCTTTATTTATGATAATCTAAAACACGTTCAAAAAATTACTAAAATCTAATGTTAAGTTAATGTATGTTTATTTAAAATTTATTTAGTATTTATTTTAATCTAATTTTCTGGAGTTATGTCCTTTCACTCGAATGCACGATAATTTATATTTACATTGTGCATAAAAAAGGTTCAATTAATTTTTTATGATTAAGAAATAACGATGCTAGGAATGTTTCCGAGATGAGATATGTGTTTCTTATTTATTCGATTAATATGTTATCTATAATTTATACGAACCTAAGATTCTTATACATGCTGCTGTGAATCAAAAGTCCGTGCTTATCGAGATGCGTTTCGTCAGTGTACACCCATGTACCACCGATATGGTCAGTTTGTTCGAACAGCATTAGACTGTAAATATCTAATCTGGACACCATATGACGGGCCACCACCAAACCGGCCACTCCACCACCGATAATAGCGATTCTCGTCTTACTACTCGGCATTGTTTTCTTTTACTCTCTTTCAATCTAAAGAAATGATATTATTTGTACTCTAAAACACTCTCGATCGAAAAGGTATAACTGAATAAATAAATCTCAAAGTATACATACAAGGTGTCCCATGACTTGAGGTCCATACATTAAGGGTGTGTTATTGAAGTCATTTAGAGTTGAAATTATTTAATAAACATATGTCCGTAAATGCTTCCTAACAGAATTACAACTATTGAAAGTTGATTTGAAGATTTGAAAAAGGAAAGAAAAAAGACACTTAATTTAACTTGTTTAGTTACACAAATGTATTACAAATTCTGTTCAAAATTATCTCCTGCAGATTTAATACAAAGTCTTGCCCTTCACACATTAACTTTCAATGATTTTAGTTCTGTTAGGAAGCATTTGCAGACATATGTTTATTAAACAATTTCAACTCTAAATCTTCAATAACACACTCTTGATGTATGGACCTCGAGTCATGGGACACCCTGTATATATACAAAGTAAAAATATACTTTTGTAAGAATACAGACGGTAATATTACATACGCTTTACGTTTTCTTCTTTCAGAAAAGATTTAGTAACGTAATAAAATAACTTTCAAGATATAAATATTGAAATGAGTAAACAAATTTGTCGTATGATAATTTTATCAGCAACTAATTAATAAATAATTATTTAATTAAAAGTTACCCGAGATTATCTTTACGTTTTCTGATTTTTATTCGTCGATGTAAAAATATATAAAAACTATATAAAATATTAAAATATTTTGCTAGCAATATTGTCTTCTCTCTTCGATCTGATCAGAACTTAGGAACGGCACACGATGTAACACTGGAGATAAACACGATTTTTCCTGAACTGGTTCGGCTAAAGGCTGGATTAAGACTGTCGAGATGAAAGCAAGTCCAAGTATTGCACTCTTGTGTTTACCCGGTCTCCCCACGCTAACTAAGCTTACATATGGGAAGTGTTTTTTCTTGGCGAGTTGCGGCGTGCGACGTATCCCCTTCTTCTGATGAAATCGCGGCGAAGTTTATAATCAGCACTGACCTGCGGGGCATCCACGAGAGTCGGCACATGGTTAAACATTCATTAATAAAAGTGTAAGTTTCGCGGCAAATTTTGGGGTCATCGTGACTTAATACGATAAGGAGATATGTACGTATCATATTTGCAAATATAATTTTAGGATTTATGGCGCAACGGGAATTTGAAAGATATAAATCTTGCAACTTTGAGTGTTATTAAATCAAAAAGACACTTAATTTTCACTTAATTTTTAATAGACTAAGAGAAATTATATTATTTATATATATTTAGCACACAAATATAAAGATGAAGTTTTACTATAACTGTTTTGTGTAAGTAAATAAATTTTATTAAAATTTAAAAAAATATGATTTCGTATAGTGCACTGGAAAAATGCATACAAAACTATCTATCATATTTACAAATTGCGGATCTCTTATAATAGTCAGCGTTTGAAGAATATTTGGAAAGTTTGAATATTATCAAATAATTAATTTAAGAGCTCAAAAAAGATCATGTCAATATTGTAATTCTAAACTTTTTCTATTCTATGCTAATTTCATGTTTCATTAATACATTTTATCCGATACGTATCACAGATGTAAGGTAGTATAGATTTTGCGCGACGAATCATGTGTGTGTGTTAAAATTTATTATTAAAATATTAGAACTACTTGCACTCTCTCTTTCTCTCTCTCTCTCTCTCTCTCTCTCTCTCTCTTTCTGATCTTATTCGTATTCAGATAGTAATTTTGTAGCTTGCTCCTATAATCAACGACACGCAATTAAATATAGAAAAAAAACGGAAAAGAAACATGCTGATAAGTGCTACAGTTTTAATGTGACAAGTGAGAAATAACGTGGTAGGTTTCGTCATATCTGTTACAACAGGCGAAATTCGCAGCAAAACGGTTATTTTTCTCCAGCCGTATGTTAATATTACTGTAATTAGTTCCTGATTATTGAGAGATTGCCGGTCGACCACGATTAAAAAGCACCAAACAAGAAATGCGAAAGGGAAAACGCCCGCTCGATTGTTTTTTTTTTTTTTTTACAAAGAAGGAGGCAGAGAAAACGCTGCATTTTATCTTTTATGAAGGTTTCACACTGGGTTCAATGACCGATGTCCAATATCCAATAGGAGAGTTTGTTTTCTAGAAACAAAGGTGTTCCTATAGAATCCACATTTTCCATTGGATATCAAACTGTCGTATATCGGACATGTGAATTCTCTTTTACGTTTCAGGCAAAAAAAGATCTACTAGTGACCATGATGTAAGAATATATTTATATATTTTTATATTTTTATTATATTTTTTATATTTTTATATATTTTCTTACATCATGCTAGTGACATTACGAGATCAATTCTGGATTGAGGGTAGTTCCAGTTTCACAGTTGCTTTCACTGTTTTATATCATATGATGGGCGGAATCGGCGATTCGATCCGTTCGCGCGAGTCTCGGAGTCTCGGAGCAACAGGGCTTGCGGCTGCAAAAAAATTTAAAAATTTTTCAAATTATATAACATTAAAATATCATCTGTTTTCGATATAACATTATGCGATATAGACATCCTTTTAAGAATATTTCGTTCAGCACGTGAGATAGGCGTATCTTTGGGATTAAAACTCGTTTTGAATGTGTCGGTGAAAGATTCGGCGATCCTTTGTGTTCCTCGTGAGGAGATTTTGCTTGCGGAAGAATCGAATATTGTATAAATAGACTTGCTGCTCGTGATGGCGATCAATTATGCGGATTTCATCGCGTCGAAACGACAGATCTTGCTTTTTCTATTTACGTTGAGCCAAGTTAGTAACGGTCACAATGAGGATGTACATACTCTCCAGTATACTAGCGAGAATTTCTCTACAGAGATTGAAACAATGGATCACTTTGTTATGTTTTACGCACCATGGTAAATATACAAATGCATATTACATACACATATATTGTTATTTATATGTTACATATATTGTTATTTATAAATATACACATATATTGTTATTTATAAATTAAAAGAGAAAGAAAGAAATAATTTCTCTATTTGGAGTACTATATTAATTATGATTGATAAGAAATTCTTTCTCTCTTAAAGGTGTGGACACTGCCAAAGACTTGGTCCTATATGGGAGCAATTAGCAGAAATATTAAATGAAGAGGATAATACTCTAAGAATTGCCAAAGTTGATTGTACAACTGAGATCATTCTGTGTAGTGAACAAGATGTTACTGGCTATCCCACGTAATTTAATTTATCTTATTTTACCATCTGTGTTAATGAAATCTCCATTAAAAAAGTTCTATTCAAATGAAGGAATTTTAGCTTTTTATATATATTATACAACCATGGTTTATAATTTTAATATTTCAATGTCTGATAATGTTCCTATGTGTCTTACTCTATATATAATAAATCATTAAATAATCCTGAAATTATATTATAATCATTATATTATTATACATTGGTAATTTATAAATACAGGCTGAAGTTTTATAAAACTGGAGAAACCAAAGGCATCAAATTTAGAGGAACTCGAGATTTACCTTCTTTGTTTGCCTTTATTAATGAACAACAAGCTAGTTCCTTTACGGTGTGTACTTTTATGCGTGACTTACATTGAATTTTATGTTACTCTTTATATCAAATTGCTAATATTATAGCAAATATTTTCCAGTTTGAAGATGTTGCACCATCTCCCCCAGAAGCAGTGAACGGATTGTTAGAATTAACAGAAAAAACATTTGAAAAACATGTTTCTTTTGGACATCATTTTGTCAAGTTTTATGCACCTTGGTGTGGACACTGCCAAAAATTAGCACCAACATGGGACAAATTAGCTAACAGTCTTTGTAATGATGATATTGTTAGTATCTCTAAGATAGACTGCACCCAGCATCGTAGTATTTGTGGCCAATTTGACATTAAAGGATATCCCACATTGCTGTGGATTGAAGATGGAAAAAAGGTATTACTGATTGAATTATCCTTTTTTTTCTTCTACTGAAAAAAAGGAGAATTATTAACATAAAAGTGTTTTGATGTTGAATTTTTTGATACAAAAAGAAAACAAAATATAAATTTCCAGATAGATAAATACACAGGTGAGCGCACTCACGAAGAACTGAAGGCCTACATATCGATGATGTTGAGTAAGAGTGCTGACGAATCGAGTCAACAGAGGGAAGACAATGATAGTGCCCTGCATGCTACATTGAGCTTGACAGCTGATAGTTTTCAGCATGGTATTGAGAAAGGTTTTTCCTTCGTAAAGTTCTTTGCACCCTGGTGCGGACATTGCAAACGCTTGGCACCCACATGGGAGGAGTTGGGTAAGAAGTTTTTCACTAACAATAACGTAAATATCGCTAAGGTCGATTGCACGCTCGATGGAAGCAAACAATTGTGCAACGAACAAGAAGTGGAAGGTTTTCCGGCATTATTCTTGTATCGAGACGGACGTAAAGTCTTCGAGTACAATGGCTCGCGTAATCTCGACGATCTGTATGATTTCGTAATATATCATCTTCAAAAACCGCACGACGAATTGTAATCCTACTGTAGTTAAAGTACTGCAATATAAGTCACACTACAGTATTTCCAATCAAGTAATTAAATTAATGATACGTATATATATGTGACATTGTATCTATCATTCATCATCAGACAAGAACAGGAGAATAGCAATCTTTTTCATTTTTATATCTTGTATGACAAAGAAAAAAAAACAATTAAAATATAACTGTAATCTCCAAAAGTTATGTACTTTCGAAATATATATTTATAAATGTATTTATTTATATAGTCCTTCCATACTTACCAATTATTTTCTTTCACATTTAAACTCATTTTTAAAAAGATAGATTGAAAATCTATGCTCATATCAAATTTATTTATATATAAATAAGAGAAAAATAAGAATTGTAATGATGACTTTGTTTTTTTTTTTCTGTATATATATTTGTCTTATGTTTTACTTTTACTTGTGTTTAAAGTCTCGTGTATTTAAATGAATTGTAAAATATGTTTTAATTCTCAAATATAGCGCAAAAAAAACCGCGTTGATTGAATCAGCTAAAAATAAGAATAAGAAAAACGATCGATTTTTTCGTATAACTTCTAATGCAGCGTAAAAATAACATAGATATAAATAGAATTCTTGCTCTTTTATTACAAATATGTAAAGATTTTGACGAATAATTATTAATGTCGAAATATACATATATATATGTTACATTTTCGTCATATATTGTAAGAATAGCGATAACCCTGTGTTTTTGTTTTAATTATCTTCTCTTAGCAATCGTTTAGCATATAATAAGTTACATTGCGAGTTGTTCTTGCGTAAGAGCACGTCATAATCAGTGATAAACACTCTCATTAATGCACCACCATGCAATAAATTGATCCGCTTCTTTTGTCTGATTTGCATTGTTATAACAATTCACAAATTGTTCTCATTGGAACAATATTTGTTTTCGAACCGTAAAGATGTTTACAGACTCGTGGCGAAATAGTGTTGCAACTGAGAGTTGTGGGAGACACAAACAGTTCGTCGGGCCCGGCTTTTGAACCTCGTGCGACCGTTTTGCGATAAGATTACATTCATTTTCCTTTTTTTTTTTTCTTTTACGTAGACCCTAACAAGGTTTACAGTAAGACACGCTGAAGTTCTCATTGTCGATGATGCAATATTGATAATTTTTGTAAGTAGTGAAGTTTATGTCACGCATATCGCTAACGTGATCGAAGATTTTCCTGATCACCGGTGGAAAACTCGGCACATTGGCAGCGGCCGCGATCTCGTCGTAGTAAGCCCATTGCCTGTCTTTGAGTTTATTGATATGTCTCAGCTAACAATGAAGAAAGTAATTATTGTAATGTAATGTCATCTTTTTTAGATAAATTTATGCGCTAGTATATCACATGTATGTATATTATATTATGTTTCTTTTTTAAAAAAGAACAACTTTTCGCTATTCTACCACCACATTTCTTAAGATGCAACTTTTTTTCTATCGCGGAGACATTGGAGAAATTAATCGCGAATCTTACCTGAATGCCTTGCTCCAATAGTGACTTCTTCTCGATCTCGTATTCCTCGCGCATTCTTTGCGGCGATGGCAATTGAATACGGCCTTCGAGAACTGCGAGAATGTATTGTGCTTGAATGTGGAACATTGGGAATGGTACCACGATCGCTGGTAAACCCATGAAGAACAGACTCGTGTAATCCATGTGCACCAGATGTTTGTAGATGGGTTCCACGTGGTTATCATCCGTACGTATCTCAACTTTAGTTGACATAAAGGGATACGTGAATTTGTAACCTGACAAAAATAAATTATTATAAATAATGAAAGTCGAGTTTCATTAAATATTCCGAATATATTGAGTCGTTACCAGTGCAATATATGAAACTGTCCACTTCCGCCGAGGAGCCATCGCGGAAGATGAAGACGTTTCCTTGGATGGATTCGATATTGGGTCTTTGCTCGACGTTGCTCGACATCTTCGAGTTAAAATGTTCCGTCCAATTATGACTTAAATACACCTAAATTAATAACAGAAAGGTTACGTTAAATTATGGGTATTATTCTGTATATGTCATTGCTATATCTATACAACAAGATTTTATAACTTTTAATAACATTATAAATCGATTACCCAATATTATTCCCAAATATTAGAAATAAAAAAAAGAGTTTTTCTTTTACATCTGGCGAAAATAATTAATGATAGGGAGAGTACGTACTTTGTCAGCGTATTGTGAGACTTCCATTGCGATATCAATACCGGACCAGGACGCGCCGAGTATGCAGACCTTTTTGCCAGCATATATCTCCGGCATTCTGTATTGATGACTGTGAATGCATTCACCGTGGAAGCTTTCGATACCTGGAGTATGCGGAACATGACCGATAGTGTAATGACCGTTGCACAACACAACGGCATCAAAAGTTTTAGTGGTCTCTACTTTGGATTCCAAATCCTTGTATGTCACCGTCCACAGCGTCTGGCCGTTTTTCAAAATCTCCGGCTCCACGTTTTTCACCAGGGTATTCAACTGAAAAAGAAAAATCAAAAATCAAAAATAATAAGCTATAGTGCGAAACTTTGCTCTTCAAACTGACGAAGAAATGTTTTTATTATGCTTCTTCTTACTTTCATATGTCATATATTTAAATAGAACAAATAGATAAGAGATAAATTATTTCGATTTTTTGAGTTTCACAGTTTATATAATTCAAGAACTCACTTTAATGTAAGGATAGAGATTGAACTGTTTTGCATAGTCCAAAAGATATTCCCTTATTAGACTATGATGAGCAAAAGATGGACCCCCCTGATTTTTAAAGGGAAAATCAGGTATCTGCATTATTTCCTTCGGTATATTTGTCCTGTAAGAGAAATCAGAACATCGCACTTTCTTAGATGATTCCTCTCATATTGAGGTGATCACGTGCGCAATTTTTATTAATATAAGGTTCAAAAGATACGACGACCCGAGATGCGATAAAGAAAGTTGCAAGTTGTATGTATGTATATGTGTATTCAACTTGAAATAAACTTTAAGCTATTTTAAACTTTATACTTGACAGAGGTAGAATACAAATTAGATAAGATGACTTTCTCTTTGCGCATTTTATATAATTAAATTATATTTTATTTATAAGATAATGAAAAAATATACGTTTAAAACGTTTCAGAACGATATGCGCTCATATGTTTAGAAAAATATTTTCGATTTTATTTTGCCTCATCTGGCAAGTTTTTAATTTAATAAAATAAATTTTTCAGTGCTAATAATAAAATAAAGTTAATTATTAGAGAAGCTGAAGTTTAATATATTTTTCAATTTTTAATTGTATCAAATTGTAGCAAATAGGAGGATAAAAAAAGATATATGAGAAAATAATGCTGTACAAAACATTAACAGATATGTAGAGGATTAAATCAATAAGTGTAACAATTTGATCAATTTCATATGTAAACATTCTTTTATATCTACATAAGTTTTGACCTGCACCACCGACGAGATACTATTAGCTCGTCGATGCCTGCACCTTTGTTGATTGATTCGATATCTAATTTATTGTGTCATCATCGACGCATTCGTCTTCTTTCCGGAATTGATCGTCAAGAAACGATCGTTTCGTTAATATTAATGTATCATATAGTGTATCGTTTATCGATAAAGTTATCGCATTTATATATTAGACTGGGTGTTACGCATGTATATGCGTGTGAGAGTTTACGCGTATGTCGTTTATATATCCTTATTTCCGAAACTTCTTATTGTCCTATTCTATCGAGGATCGGTGAAAGAAAGAGGAACCGGGTAGAATCCGATATCATTTAAATAATGTCATTTTACTTATCGAAATATCGTACATATACTAATTGTAAGATATAGAATCTACATATAAGTCTATAATGTTTAGCTTGAAAGAAGCTCGATGAAAATCGATTTATAGTGTTTCAATTATCTATGCGTATACGAAAATTATACAAATCTTTTTGATAAGTCCGTGCATGCTAATATAATATAATGATCTAATGATGCAACTCTGCCACTAAACAATCACATTTCACGAAGTCGCCAAGTCCTGTCTCCTTAGCGCGTGCTACTGATGCAATTCTGCTCATTTCTTCATAATAATTATATATAATCGTCATATCCCCTCCCCTCAATTATATATTATATTAATTTTTTACATTTTAATTGAATCGTTTGAATGTTAAAAATATATAACTCTAAAAATCTGCCGTTCTTTATTTATGATAATCTAAAACACGTTCAAAAAATTACTAAAATCTAATGTTAAGTTAATGTATGTTTATTTAAAATTTATTTAGTATTTATTTTAATCTAATTTTCTGGAGTTATGTCCTTTCACTCGAATGCACGATAATCTATATTTACATTGTGCATAAAAAAGGTTCAATTAATTTTTTATGATTAAGAAATAACGATGCTAGGAATGTTTCCGAGATGAGATATGTGTTTCTTATTTATTCGATTAATATGTTATCTATAATTTATACGAACCTAAGATTCTTATACATGCTGCTGTGAATCAAAAGTCCGTGCTTATCGAGATGCGTTTCGTCAGTGTACACCCATGTACCACCGATATGGTCAGTTTGTTCGAACAGCATTAGACTGTAAATATCTAATCTGGACACCATATGACGGGCCACCACCAAACCGGCCACTCCACCACCGATAATAGCGATTCTCGTCTTACTACTCGGCATTGTTTTCTTTTACTCTCTTTCAATCTAAAGAAATGATATTATTTGTACTCTAAAACACTCTCGATCGAAAAGGTATAACTGAATAAATAAATCTCAAAGTATACATACAAGGTGTCCCATGACTTGAGGTCCATACATTAAGGGTGTGTTATTGAAGTCATTTAGAGTTGAAATTATTTAATAAACATATGTCCGTAAATGCTTCCTAACAGAATTACAACTATTGAAAGTTGATTTGAAGATTTGAAAAAGGAAAGAAAAAAGACACTTAATTTAACTTGTTTAGTTACACAAATGTATTACAAATTCTGTTCAAAATTATCTCCTGCAGATTTAATACAAAGTCTTGCCCTTCACACATTAACTTTCAATGATTTTAGTTCTGTTAGGAAGCATTTGCAGACATATGTTTATTAAACAATTTCAACTCTAAATCTTCAATAAAACACTCTTGATGTATGGACCTCGAGTCATGGGACACCCTGTATATATACAAAGTAAAAATATACTTTTGTAAGAATACAGACGGTAATATTACATACGCTTTACGTTTTCTTCTTTCAGAAAAGATTTAGTAACGTAATAAAATAACTTTCAAGATATAAATATTGAAATGAGTAAACAAATTTGTCGTATGATAATTTTATCAGCAACTAATTAATAAATAATTATTTAATTAAAAGTTACCCGAGATTATCTTTACGTTTTCTGATTTTTATTCGTCGATGTAAAAATATATAAAAACTATATAAAATATTAAAATATTTTGCTAGCAATATTGTCTTCTCTCTTCGATCTGATCAGAACTTAGGAACGGCACACGATGTAACACTGGAGATAAACACGATTTTTCCTGAACTGGTTCGGCTAAAGGCTGGATTAAGACTGTCGAGATGAAAGCAAGTCCAAGTATTGCACTCTTGTGTTTACCCGGTCTCCCCACGCTAACTAAGCTTACATATGGGAAGTGTTTTTTCTTGGCGAGTTGCGGCGTGCGACGTATCCCCTTCTTCTGATGAAATCGCGGCGAAGTTTATAATCAGCACTGACCTGCGGGGCATCCACGAGAGTCGGCACATGGTTAAACATTCATTAATAAAAGTGTAAGTTTCGCGGCAAATTTTGGGGTCATCGTGACTTAATACGATAAGGAGATATGTACGTATCATATTTGCAAATATAATTTTAGGATTTATGGCGCAACGGGAATTTGAAAGATATAAATCTTGCAACTTTGAGTGTTATTAAATCAAAAAGACACTTAATTTTCACTTAATTTTTAATAGACTAAGAGAAATTATATTATTTATATATATTTAGCACACAAATATAAAGATGAAGTTTTACTATAACTGTTTTGTGTAAGTAAATAAATTTTATTAAAATTTAAAAAAATATGATTTCGTATAGTGCACTGGAAAAATGCATACAAAACTATCTATCATATTTACAAATTGCGGATCTCTTATAATAGTCAGCGTTTGAAGAATATTTGGAAAGTTTGAATATTATCAAATAATTAATTTAAGAGCTCAAAAAAGATCATGTCAATATTGTAATTCTAAACTTTTTCTATTCTATGCTAATTTCATGTTTCATTAATACATTTTATCCGATACGTATCACAGATGTAAGGTAGTATAGATTTTGCGCGACGAATCATGTGTGTGTGTTAAAATTTATTATTAAAATATTAGAACTACTTGCACTCTCTCTTTCTCTCTCTCTCTCTCTCTCTCTCTCTCTCTCTTTCTGATCTTATTCGTATTCAGATAGTAATTTTGTAGCTTGCTCCTATAATCAACGACACGCAATTAAATATAGAAAAAAAACGGAAAAGAAACATGCTGATAAGTGCTACAGTTTTAATGTGACAAGTGAGAAATAACGTGGTAGGTTTCGTCATATCTGTTACAACAGGCGAAATTCGCAGCAAAACGGTTATTTTTCTCCAGCCGTATGTTAATATTACTGTAATTAGTTCCTGATTATTGAGAGATTGCCGGTCGACCACGATTAAAAAGCACCAAACAAGAAATGCGAAAGGGAAAACGCCCGCTCGATTGCCGATCTCCTTCAGTCCGTTCAAAGTAATTCTGACTAAAAAATATCACGATTCAATTAGTTGTCTTACTTGCATTTTGTAAATACTTGTTTTTCCAGTTCTTCTCCAGTTTTTCGAGTAGAAAGGAAGTAGAACGCGATGTTGCATCATGCTAACGGACGCACGTTTCGTATTCACGATTGACATTAAGAAAGATATTACGATTGATATAAATTTATTGATATAAATTATGATATTAGCTTCTCCTTTAAATTTCAAATCCTCTGGTTTCAAGATTTATTCACATAATATATAAAGATGGTAATATAAGTTAATATAAACGTGAGATAAGAATTGTCATATTCTTTAATACTGATTGCGAGAATACCTATTTATACTTTTATGTTGTTAATATATTTTTATTAGCTTAATATCATCTTTCCTTAAAATAATTGCCTTCATTTAATTACGACTTAAATATACTAAGAGTATACACATTCGCATATATAATAAATTTTATCATTTATTTTTGATACTCTCAATTGCTTATTGCGATCGCAAAGAGACGAGATATTGCGTCAACCGATGATGTTCTCTTTGCTTTCAGGTTCCTGATAAGCTAGTGTAATAAAATGTATTTTGACGAAAAAAGATACATAGGTACACACGAGATGCAAAATGCATTGCAAAGTTTATGCAGCGAAATCAAATATGTATAAATTATGCTATATATAAATTGCGAATTTAATTTGGTATTATTTTTTTGTAATTAATTATATTTATCGTACAAAACGCGTAGAATTCTACGATTTCTACATTATACCATTTATATCGTTATTATTTCAATATAATAAAATTTTAACGACATAATAGCGGAGCATAATATAACGCAATTGGGCGCAATGCATTTCAGGAGAAATAAAAGCGTTTCAGTACAAATACTTCTCATTTTTCTGCTTTAATTATACATTTTTTGAACGAGATTGTCCTTTGGGGAATGGCAAAATTCTTGCCTATCAAATGTTTTTCTATCTCTTTCTTTTATAGCTGGAAGACAGAAACAGAAACAGAAAAATATCTGAGCATAAAAATTTTTTTATCGCAGTTAACTTGATAAGATTTGATAGACATGCATGTTTAGCATATGTGGCGATTTTGTAATACTGTCATACAAATATCATTTATTATTAGAATTGCTAAAATGTAATGCTCATATATTTTTCACATGTTGCAAATTTTTTATTTTTAACAAGGCATGGCACAGAATTTTTTAAAATGTTCTGCAAATATCAAACATTATGTGATAATGATAACAAATTAATAAGAACGAGAGTAAATTCATTTTGATATAGATTACTTTTGAAAATGTAATTGTACATTGACGACATTATCGTTTAGAAATATGACTCTACCACGTATAAATATTGTATATAAATCTCTTTTGTTAAGAGAGTCAAAATATAGTGATCGAATAGATATAAAATATGTAAAGTGTTCAAATTTTTAAATTAATAATAATGTAGAAGCAAAATATGTATATATAATAATTAATTTTCATCGAAATATGTTCAAAATTAAATTGATTCAAATATTGTCATCGTAATGTGCAATTACATACGATAAAGATATAAACTTTTATTTCTCGAATATTAATATATTGTACTTTTTATCTCTCTTTCTCTCTCTCTCTCTCTCCCCCCCTCTCTCTCTCTCTCTTTTAAATTAATCATTCATAATTTGTAGCAAGATTGAAAGAAGCCGATTATAAATACTGAAAGAAAGATAGTGAATCATTTATCAAGTTTTTTTACTGGAAAACAGTTTCACTGAACAAATAATGATAATCCCTGTTTATAAAGAAATCTTCCGCTATGAAGGAAATAAATTTAGCTAATGTGTAGCTATTTCTTATTTTGTTAGAACTAACGTCTTATCAATTTATTTGTCACAATATTCTATTCCAGAAGTTTGCGTAATTTATGATGTTTCAGTCGGGCTCTGTTATATTTCATCATGATCATCTTGCAATATTAGATAAAACTAAATGTAGTTAATTATGCATAAAGAAATACATGTATATATATCTAAAAATTATATAAAATTTTTGATAAAGATTTCAAATTGGTTGCCAAATTCATAAATGAAAATAAAAAAGTATAAGGTTAATTGTGAATTGATCACCATTGTAAAGAATAAATATTATTTTTACTTCATCTGATGAGATTATGATTTGTTCTAGTTGGCTGTGTCGCGATGTACAATATATGAAATCAAAGTATTGAAGATAATTTATTCACGTAATTATTAGACGCGACTGATTATAGCGTGTGGTCCCTTGTCGGAATATATAGCTATCGCTTTCATAAAGCAATTAGAAATGTGATTGTATGAGAATATGATTAAAATTTCAATTAAAATATATTGATGCAGGGAAACAATGCAAGCTTTATTTATCGGCAAAATTGAATAAACGATTATCTTTATATGCGATGCTGTTATTATCAATATTTTCTGCAAAAAGTAATCTTTTTTTATCACTGTTATATCACAGTGAAATTTAATGCAAAATATTATTATATCAGTTGTATATAAATTACTTTATTAGAAAGAAGTTCCAAAGATTTTTTATAATTTATAATTCTTTTCATGTTGAAGAATTTAACTTATAATTATCTTAAAATCCACTGGATTACAGTTCAATAAAAATGTAAAATTTAAAAGAGAAATATTTAATCTGCTACAAATTAATTCGGATTTCTATACAAATTAATCTTTTATTTTTCAATAAATTTTAGTTTTCTAAAAATTTAATTTTATTATATCAATTTTGTTTTATTTAAATTTAATTTTATTATATCAATTTTGTTTTATTTAAAATATTGAACACCGATATTAATACATTCATTATATTAAGTTTAATAAAAAAAATTTATAGTTATAATTTGTATATATAATATATTTATTGACAGTATTCAATGATGTAACATAATTAAAAGAATCTGCACTATATAAATAATAATATAAACATAAAATTATATTCATCTCATAATTGTATTATTTTTATATTTGACAGTTTATAAAACTGACACAAAAAGATTAGATTCTAGCTTGCTGAATCTTATTTTATCGACAATATTCAGAGAAAGAATTATACCCACGAAGATCAATGTTATTTTGATGATTTATTACTGTCTGATAATTCACATCTCATTATCAGTAATATTTTCAAGATGTATCGATCTCTTCTTTCTCTCTCTCTCTCTCTATTTCTACTTTATAAATATATTTTATAAAAATTTATTTTATAAATCTTGAAATAGAAACCTTAAACGAAACCGACGAGATTTTTCTGCACTGTGATTCTTTCTGCAAGCTTCATATTAATACAATGAAAACAAATTTAATTATGGTTAATGTAATAGTATGCGTAACAAATTAACTTGTCCTAATAATTAAAACGAAACAATATATTCGATCATGTACTTGTATCTCCATCGCAATTGTTAATGATTTACGTCTAGATAAATATTGGTTGTAGTAGTTTCCATAAATTTTCAGCGATCACGCGAGCTATTTGCAGTGCAACTGGAAACGTCATTGTTTCGTGCACGAGTCCAATGTGATACGAGAAAAGATAGATTTATTTGTTCATGATACGTATGTACATTCAGATGCATAATGTCTTATCAAGGGATGGAATAAGATCTCGTGGGCGTACTAAAAATATGTAAAATTATACGTATATGATAGAGAGAGAGGATGAGAATATATTCTCATTCTATGTGTTGTTATTATTAATAAATAACACGAATGATAGATATATTACATGCTTATATTAATGACATAGTAACTAATTATTAAGAGAGAATGTATATATGTGACATGAAATAAAAACGTTAGCAAATTAGCGCGACGTTGTTATCTTTTTAATAATTCAAAATATGCATCTTATCATCAAATATACAGTAGATAAGCACAAATAAATTATGTGAATATGACTTTTCGATCATTTAAGATACTGAAAAATATCTTTTGTTAACATTACAAAATCGTTGCATCACAAGAATGTATAATATCAGAGTTTGAAGGTTTTTATGAAATAGAGACGCGTCGCTTATCATGATTTTTGCAAGGGTAGAGGATGTCTGCATAGATTTCTGCGGTCCACACGATTCTGCTCGAGGAACAGTCATGCAGTGTTTGCCGTGACACTAACTGATTAACACATACGTAACAAAGATCAAGAAGGACTCATATTTGCTATAAGATAAATTCGTATTATTAAAATGAGAATTCACTTAAATATTAAATAAGAAAAGTGGATATAACACAAAAAATAAAATTTGCATCTTGTAACTTGTAACGAATCACACATCTGAAATAAAATATTGTATGTGTAAGAATGTATTAAAATAAGTGATAGATTATAACAACGTGATCTTAATAAATGATTATTAATTAAACATCCAATGTTATTTAAGAAATAGCAAAAATGGGGAAAAGTAAGTACATTCAAAAAAATTTTGTTCCTATAATATACAATATTATTCGATAAAATCTTTTTTTATGATGTCTTAATATTTTAAATGTTTAATTATCGCGATGAACTTCTTTGATAAATATTTTTTTAATTGTGGATGTTATTGCAATTCATAAAATATCATAGAATATAAAAAATATTACTACAAATATTGTATCACACATGTGATACAATATTCCAATTATGTGATACAATCTTCCAATTTAATTCATTCTATAATATAATTAACTATTTTTAATTATTTTGTGTACAGTTGTTTCCGTAAAATCTGTTTTAAAAGAAAGGCTAATGTTAAAATATCAAAGAGATAAGATAATCATTATAATAAAATTCTTTAAAAGACAAAAAAAATATCGTACTTTACTTGTTACAGGCAAGGAATTGTTTACTTGCCGAGATGTTTTATGGTTCTTAGTCTTTTATGGCTTTGCCATTAATTATATGCTGCGATTAAACTTAAACCTTACCATAGTCGCAATGGTGCTACCACATTCGAAACCCACAGCGGTCGTGCAATGCAATGTAGAAAATAGTACATTACTCTGGACCAACGAAACGTCCCAGAATAATAACGTATCTTCTTCTTTCTCGATTACGAAGCCATCATCCAAAAATGTTACGGTATTTTGAAAAGATAATATATTTTTTCAATACACATTATATTTTTGTAATAAAAATTTATAAAATACATCTCCTTTAGTGTCGACCTTTTTCGGGGGTGTTTTCTTCAATATTCTTCGATATTCTGCAATTTTGTTTAGTATGAAGATCGATTCGCCTGGAACGAGTACGAACAGGAATTGATATTGGGTGCCTATTACTGGTTGCACTGGTTATTACAATTGCCTGGTGGTCTTCTAGCCAGGCGATATGGCACGAAACTTGTATTCGGTTTAGGAAATTTATTAACGGCTCTTTTAGGATTTCTCATTCCTTATGCGACGCATCTATACGCTTTGATAATTCTTCGAATGTTGCAAGGATTGATCGCGGTAAGCTACGTTCTTGCAAAAATTAGAAAGCAAATATTGATTGATTTTTAAAGTTTGCTTACATATCCAAAAATATTATTAATGTCTATTTTTATTTCAGGGAGTTATATGGCCCTCGATGCACGATATGACGGCAAAGTGGATTCCGCCAAACGAGAGAAGCAGATTCGTTACCGCTTATCTTGGTAAAATATCATGCAAACCATTTTCATACACATTATATATGTGAGACTGAGGTACAACGGGAAACAAGGATTTACACCTTTAAACTAATTTTCAGGAAGTTCTGTGGGAGCTGCGATTATTTACCCCTTGTGTGCAGCTGTCACCAGTTTTTTCGGTTGGAGTGCATCTTTCCACGTGACGTCTTTGCTAAGTATAATGTGGTGAGTGCATTTAGGGGATTGTTATTATTTCAAACTCGTAATGAGAGATGGTCTTCGGATGTTTTGCACATTGTTTTTCGATATGTGATTCAGTGATTTATTCGTCATAAATCGCAGGTACTGCTTATGGAAATTTCTTGTGTACGATTCGCCGCAGCAGCATCCGCGAATCTCCGACGATGAGAAAAATTATATCATGGACAACATTGCCAAATCTGTTAACGAAGAAGAAACGCAAATCCCTTGGAAATCAATAATTCTATCAGGACCGGTATGGCTCACTATTGCCGCACATTGGAGCAGTGCTTGGGGTTTCTTGACGTTGATGACACAGGCGCCGACTTACTTCAACTTCGTTCACGGTTGGAATATTAATACTGTAAGTTACGCATTTCGCGTATATAATCTTGTAATAATTATTTCTCAATTATATTATATTGAATCAACATCCGTAGATTGGATTATCATTATCTTTTTCTACATAATCATAATTCAAATCTCGATTATTTTTTCAGACTGGGATCCTGGCAGGAACACCGCACATACTCAGAACCATCTTCTCGTACTTCTTTTCCATCATGAGCGACTGGTTGCTACGTACGAAGCGACTGAGCTTGACGAATGTCAGAAAATTGGCCACCTTCGTTTGTACTGTTGTTCAAGGTATCTTCCTCATAGCTCTCGGATTTAGCGGATGTCATCCATTATCCGCGATTGTCTTCATGATGGCCGGCACAGCCGTTAATGGTGCCATGTCCTCTGCCACCTTCACAAACCTTATTGACCTCAGTCCGAACTACGCCAGCATCCTCCTCGGATTCGCTAACATGATCGGCACATGGACCGGTTTTATCTCGCCGGCAGTCGTTGGTATACTAACGAATAATAACGTAAGTTTAATTTGCACAAAGATTATATATGTTCGCACGAATATCTTTAAATTTTTTGTAATATCATTTATAAAATTTATAGCAAAATGTGGGACAATGGCGTTTAGTCTTTCTAATTGCTGCTGCCAATTCAATAGTAGGTGGTATCATATATATAATCTTTGGCACTTCAAAGGAGCAACCATGGAATCAATATGTTAAATTAAACTCGAAGGAACGAGAAATGCAGGAACTGACCACAGAAGCCATAAAATCTGATAATGGCACCGAGAAAGCAAATGATATTGAAAAAATAAATTTTATTAAAGAAAGATAATAAATCTTTAAAAAAATCTTATCGAGGAGCGGAAATATCATCTATCAACAATATTAATATATATATTGTATATTCAATAATAATATTATTAATAATACACATTCATACATACATAACTTAATTTTGGAATATTTGTCACAAAGCAATGAAAGTAATCTTACATTGTAAATAAATGTTAAATTATTTAAATGTGCTATAAGACATATGTTATGACTTAGATGCATTTCGACAAAATACACGTTTGACTCAATTAAATCATTCCATCTCCGCATGTGCACAATGTGTAAATTGCGGTGCACAAGTACCAGTAATAAAATCGACAAATTGATTATTTTTTACTCTATGGTTAATACCACGTTATTTTGTCTTACACGAAAAAATACCGGAATTATCACAGCTTCTTTTCTGCTGTGAAGCAGATTAAATACCAAGCCTTATTCTACTTTCTGGACCAACATCGTGCGGCTTTCTGATGAATTAAATATATTATCATTCTCGGACTTCTGATCATTACAATCATTCATATATGAAAGTATGCAGTGTTTTTTTAATTGTTGCACGTTCATTTTTCATAAAAATCATTCAATTCAATAGCGATATCTAAGTTTTTATAATCGCAATGAGATTTTTGCACTTTGTAATTATAATAAATATTATGAATTATAATAAAGAACCGATTTTTTTTGTATCACCGTTATATGGGCACTTTCCATTTCTTAATATGTAAGCTCGAATATCAAGATCTTATTTCCAGATTTTTCATAATAAATTTTCATGTTTTTATATCGGAAGACTAATTTACAAACAAATTATGTACGGACAAATGTGAAGCACACATTTTCTTAGGGAAGTTACAACGATTCGATATTCCAATAATCCTTTAATAATTATAATAATAAATAATTAAATATATAATTAAGTATAGCAAAACAAAATACATTTTGATAATATCTATAAAAATCAATAAAATATATATTTTTCAAAA